>NC_081161.1:24809477-25136977 GCF_012432095.1 Onychostoma macrolepis | reverse complement strand
CATTGCACTGCCAAAACATTGTAGAGTTTGTATGTATGAGACAGAATGCATTTCCCTCTGTTAATGCACTCATCAAGCTTGCTTTTCTAGTTTGACAATGCTGAATGTTAAATGAATACGATGAGGATTTAAAGATGCATGGGCTGGTGTCTGTCTGTAAGTGTATCTGGAGCATTCACCGTAGCCCTGACCTCCACAGCTAGGTTCAGTATTGTTCTGTCATGACTGAGCATTAACGACAGTAAAAGACAGTAGAGCCATTAAATGATATGTTGTTAATGTATAATGTAACTTTTTAGATTGCCCTGCACTGAAAGTGTTCAGGTTGGTTCAAAGATAGGAATGTTTTTTGGGGTCTTGATTTGAAGTATCAGAGCTATTTAGATATTTTTCAGGTGTGTTATTAGAAGGATTTTGCATTTTCATAGATTTCTGTGCTGTTTCTAATAACATTCGGTACTGTAAATGTATGCGAGTAGCTTTCTGTTTAAGAGGCATTTGCACTGTAGCTTTGATTGCCTTCTTTATTCTATATTCTGGATTTATAATTGATGTACTAAAATATAGCTTCTTTCCTACAATATTTTTAAGTAAATAGATGTTTATATCATTTGTAGCTCTAAAAGACGTGTTGTCATGTTTGTATTATAAAACTCTGTAAATTAGATTTTGGTTTATTGGAGTTGAGAACAGATCTCTCTGTGATTTCAGCTCATTTTTCTTAAATCTTTGTGATAAAACAACACACTCGTTAAGAGTTTATTGTTTTGTTTCGTATTTTTTTTTTAGTGCTGATGTCTTAATGCAGATTCAAGATTTTAGGATGCTTATATTTATTTTCCTAAATCATTATATATTGAAATTAATTTGGCCTTAAAAGCATACATATTTAATAATATTAGTAATTTATGACTTATTTCAATTATAACTCTTCTCTTACCAGAGAGTTACTACTTCATTAATGATATGACCCACTGATTTCAAAGTTCTTTACAATGTAATTATACAGTATGTATGCATATTTATATTGTAAATAAGTAACACACTGTGTTTGGGTGAACACACTAGCATCTTTAGTGCTCTTCATTTGCTGTTGGAAATGCATTTTCAGCACTCTCAGTCATGTTCTTTGGAAAGTTTGAGTGTTTAAGAAACCAACCATCCATCCATCCATCCATCCATCCATCCATCTCACCCTTTTACCCAGACAGCTGTTTGACAGGAGCCTTGATGAACGAGATTATATGAATGACATCATATGCCATAAACACTGAACTCACTGAACCCTTTCAATAAACATGTGATATGTCTTAATGATCGATTTTCTTAAATTCTAAGACTTTTTTTAAGGCTTTGAGATGTTTTCCCCCCTTTTTTCATCCTTTCATCCTATTCTTTTCATGTTCCATCTGAGAAGTGTAAAGGCGATATGTATAGGATGCAAATACATTTGAATTTTGAAGATTGGTGTTCTTAAATAACTCCTGTACTATAGTAATCAAAAAACGGTTTTATATAGTTTAGACAGACACTGGTTCACAAATGCATTCTGGGAGAAAACAAAGCTAGCAGATGGGCTGACACTGTAAATGGTCTTTAAACCAACAGAGCTTTTTTTACAATCATGCCAACTTCATTTCTTTGCAGAGGAATTTGAGATGAACAGCCTACAGGAACCTCTCGCGCTCACAGTGATTGAAGGAATTAAGAGACAATTTTGTGAGTTTTAAAACTAGAGTTTGTCAGACTAATGGGCAGAACAGATGGCATAGATTTGCCGCAAATGTTTGAACTCATTCATCAACACTTAGAGCGAGTATTTCTTATTTACTGTAGTAGTTAAATCTTAGAATTATGTGATATAAATTCAGTTAGAACCTTGCAACACTTCATCTTTTTCTGCGAAACATCTAATTAATTTGGACTTGTATTTCCTTAGAAATACAACAGCCTTAAATTACTTAAGCGATTTACAAATGTATGTCCACAATTCCATACGTGATTATTAGCAATATGAATTCTTGACTGGCATGATGATGTTCTACTGCATGAACTCCATCCACAGCTGTTAACTCGGTGAAGTTGATATTTGAATGGCCAGTTTTTAAGTGCCGTTGACTGCATTTAGCATATCATTTCTATAGCTCCAAGGGCAAGTGAGGTCTATGCCCTGCATTAGCCCACTGTTGCTTTTAATTTAGTCTGGTTTTAAGATTGTATCACCCAGACTTTAATGATATGGTTCTTTTGTTTTGGTGTTGATCCATTCACTCTGTGGCACATTCAGAAGAGATTGTAAGTGATGCTGGCAGCATCATATTATCTCCTCTGCTACGATTTATTCTCGTCCAACCAACAGATCATGATTATGGTTCTGTACAGTGCTTCATTATAAATAATTCATGCGTACATGTTTTCTCAAGCAGCTATTTACAGCTGGACCTTACATGTCCTTCCATTATCTTATTAAAACCCAGTTTTAAATCCATAACTTATTTCAGCCTCTCTTATCATCAGCAATACACTGTCGGCAAGCACTATTTTTGCCATTATTTACTTTTCTCTAGTATCCTATTTTTCTTCATATAGTGGAGACCCCATGTTCAGTACTTCACCAACATTATGAATGCACACTCCATTTTTTACAGCATTACTTAAGAGATGAGATTTTCCAAGAAATCTCACATTTTTCAATTCTTGTATGGAAATCTCCTTACTTTTACTTTCAAAGGGCAAAGCAATGTAATATGTATGTATTTTGAATTTCTGAATGTGTTTTGTTGCTGTGTATCTTCTTGCTCAATTAAGCTCTTAAGCCTTTAGCCATCATTGAGGTGCATGAAAGCAGTAAGAAAATGAAGAACTGCCTCTTTCATTGATTTACAGGGAAAACAATCTGACATTGACACTAATTTGTGTCTAGTTTTAGGTTTTTAAGGTTTTTTTTTTTTTTTTTTTTTTGAGTTGCAGTGCAATTCAAGGCTAGAATATGTCAGAGGTTTTGATAAGGAGAAAGCAGAAAGCATGGGTTCCAGTGCAATATATTGGGTTTTAAGAAATGTTTTATGAATATTTTGTTCTGTGATGTAATTAATATTTATCTCTTCAATGAACTTACCTGTTAATGTCTGGTTAATAAAATAATAAAGCATACTGAATATTTCATACTGAACAGCAAGGTCATTTGTTGCTTAAAACACACAGATATTTTAAGAGACTGATGTTGAGTGATCTTTCTGTCCTTGTGTTAATCTTACAGCGCCTATGAATAATCATTTTAAAGCAAAAAAAAAGCAACAACAACAACAAAAAAACTCTTCAGAGTAAACAATCCCTCATACTTGAGTCCATTGTTTTCATATAGATTGATTAAATACTGTGGCTGCTTATTTTAAAATAAGATGGTCCACATCAGTATTGAATTTGTATATTGTTGTTGTTTTGGCTATTTATTTGCTAGTGGGACATTTGTAAGACCTGTTTATTTTTATTTCAGTTTCTATTTAGTTATTTTATTTTCAGTAAGTAATTTTAGTACTTCAACTCTGAAATGTTGACTTGACAACTGAAGCTTTCATCTAATATTTGTTTTAATAATATTTTTGTTTTAGTTAATGATAATAACCCTGTTTACATTTAATGTGAGATTTTTTTTTTTTTTTGAGGAGCCTGTGAAAAATTTATATTCTTCTGTATTGCATTCTGGTCTCCCTCTAATCCACAGATGGATGAATGTGAGGCTTTGCAGTCTGGAACAGCTCAGAGCTGTTTTAATTTTAATATAGTTGTATGATCCTTGGAATGTATTAACAACATTTCCCTCAGACTCTGATACCGAGTTTCTTTTTGTCTCTGCAAGGAGTGAGCTGCCGGCTCAGAAATGAGAAGCAGGTATTAATAAGAGAAATGCAATTCCTTGTCCCTGACTGCAGCCAGTAAAAGAGTCCTGATATCAGTCACTGAGTTATCACCATATATGATATGAATGTAGAATCCGGATGATGTGGGATGTCTATATTGATTCAATGTTCAGCGAGTTAGTTCCATTGTATTGGAGTAGTCATAGCTAAGCTGAGCTCTTTGCAATATTTATTTATTTGTTTGTTTATTTATGTATGAAAATGACTGCCCAGGTATAAAATGTAATATTAATATATATATATATAAAATATCATTTAAAAATATTAACATTAGCGAATACTTTGCAAACTAATGTTGAACTATTTTTTATTTTTTTACAGGATTTATTAATCAAATTTTTCAGGTTGTGTAAATTAACATGATTGAATGCAATATGAATGAACATAAATTTTCAACAAACAATAATGCATAAATCAAAATGGTAACATTTTAGAATAGGGAACACTTATTCACTATTAACTACGACTTTTCCCTCAATAGTTGTTAAGTTTAGGTATTGGGTAGGATTAGGAATGTAGAATAGTGCATTAATATGTGCTTAATTGCTACTAATAAATGGCTAATATTCTAGTAATATGCATGCTAATAAGCAACTAGTTAAGAGACCCTAAAATAAAGTGTTACCATCAACATTAGATTTACAAAATGCTGTAATTGGTGTCCATTGTTAGTTTATGACACCTAGCATTAACTAATGCTGCCAAATAAAACCTTGCTGTAAAGTATTACAATTTACTTATTTATTTAATAGAATAATGTCTTCACTGTTTTGGGTGCTTCTGAATTGTGAACTTGTTTAAAGTCATTTTGGTTGTCTTTTATTACATATTTATTCATTTTTGGAGTAAAAAAAAGACCTTCAGCTTGTGTATGTGAGAGGAAGTCCATTCTTCTGGTCATGCTCCGAGTGACCCCTGCCTTTTAAATAATCACAACGTGAATGGCGGCTACACTTCTGTCTTAGAAAGCACAGACTTCATCCTCAACTCTTTAACCTTTTCATGGACAAACACTCACATGCTGGTTCACCCTTTGCCCATTTGGCAAGCTTTCCCATGACTTCCCGTTGATCCAAAGAAGCAGAGAGTGGGGAGAGGAGGAATGTTGGGGTGTTGTTGATCATTTGTGGTGGCTGTGAGCTGCCTTTTATTCAAGTGATTGTTCCATCTGGTCCTCTGTTGTGAGACAGAGGTTTCACTGTGGAGAGCAGGGAGGAGGTCTTGCCTTTTCAGGTTGCTACAAAATATGTAGCCTGTATAAACCTCCCAACCTCTCAACCCGTTCTTTCTTTCTTTTTGTTCCTCACCCCACTTTGATTTCCTCCATCGCCCCTCATTTTCCCTGTGGTCTGTTAAATCCTCTTGGAGCGGATGTGTGAAATGGACAGTACTTTGCATTCAGAAGTTGCTTATTTATTTATCAACCACCAAAAAAATGTCCAATTGAGATTATTTTAATTGCTTCTATTTTAAATGTTTTAAAATACATGCTATAACTTCTTTGTGACCAAATGAAATGCATGTTGGCTATTACAGGCATTATTTTTTAAAGCAAGATCTACAGAAGATGTGCTCTGACTGAAATGTAAAGCTTACAGAAAAAAACTATAAAAATCAATTTTTCATTCTGCCATCAACAAAATGTCATCTGATGCGCCACATCCTTGTAGTTTGCAGTCAGTTTTTATTGATTTATAGGTGCCGTGTGTGTGCTGCTTTAAAAGTGCATGATTGTGCGACAAGTGTGTGTGTTTGTATAGCAAGAGTAGGTTTTACAGTATGTGAATGCTATGAGAATGGCTTTATGGGTAGAGTTGGCTCAGGTCATTGTATGTGTTCTGTTCTGGCCTGTCTCAGCCTGCAGAGAGATTGTTTATCTGACTGCACCATTTGTCCTATTGAGCCGCTGTTTCCTGCCCTTAGGGGTCTACACACACATTCACAAATACACCCACATAAAATCACATAGCAGGCAAAAAGAAGAGAATCTATAGCCTCTGAAAACATTTTAGTTGTTTAAAACGATTTAGTCATTTGCAGTATAAACAAAAACATACACAAAACTGTAAGAAAGTACTTTTATGATTTAAAGAGAGAGTTTGTTATTTGGAAATCAGGATATTACTGTGTTCCTCAATACGTACATGTAAGTATTTTACAGATTCAAACTGTCCTGTTTTTATCGGTGTAGGTGTCCTTTTTGTGGTAAGAGACCAAAATTCCAGCTTTGTATCCATTACATTTCCATTGATTTTTAAATGATGGTTTGCAAAATTGAGATGGTACTTGTTTGTGATATTTATGTGGTTAGAGTATAAAGTCTGGTTCCTACAGTACGTCTACTTGTCTCTATGCTGAATTTGTAAATAGTCATAACTGGTCAGTTCAGCATTGGTCGAGGTAGTATATTATATCCTCTGTTGACACAGTCGTTTTGTTTTCTTAGTGTGTTTTGATCATTTGATTTAATCTTATTGGGTTTCTCTGGGTTGTCTTTTCATTATATACATATATAGCCTATACAGTATACTGAATCGCTGTTTTTAGTCTATTATTATTATTATAGCGTCTAATAATGTAATCATTGTTATGACATGTTTTGGGTTGATTTAACAGCACAGGTCTACTGACTGAGGCTGACGTGGGCTGTGACGTCACGGCGGGGTTCATTTAAACGGGGTTCAGGGGCAGAGGAGCAGATTCAATTAGTTTGGGGGGAAACAAAGAGCCGGAGCGACGCATAAAGGCGGATGCTGGAGAAGAGTTCAGCAAGACATTTCAGTTCTTCAGTGTGGAAACTTTCAACACAGAAAACAAGTGAGTTAAATTTGCTCTTTTCACATCAACAGTTGTTAGCTGACCAGTACATGGCTTTTCGGCTTGATTTACTCCGTTAAACGTTTTTAAAAGTGCCAGTGGGAAGTTATAAAGCGAAAAAGTGAACATGTAGATTTTTTCACGCGATATAGCTACACATAAGAATATTTAGACACGAACAAAGTGCGGAAAACACATTTTTAAAAGTTGATTTTTCTGAGGACTGTTAAACTTTTAAAGAAGAGCGTTTAGATAAACATCCAGTATGAATTCAATGGAAGTATTTGATAATACTCTTGATTTGGTCTGAGGGGTTTTGTTATCCAGGCTACTAGACGCTCTGAGGTGCGCGAGCTGTTGCATTCCTGCAATGAAGGAAACGGCTTGCTGCACAGGACGAGCTGTAAGACCATCAGTTTATCCAAGTAGAAACTATTTAAAGGAAAATGGAAGTTGTACGTTTCTGCGTAAAAACAATATAAGGATTGTATAGAACAAAAACAAATTTGAGGTAATAAAGTATTATTATAGGCTATTTATCAATATAGCCTATATATATATACTTTTAGTGGACTTTATTTTGAATAAAATAATACAAAATAAATAACTGTGGATAATATGAAACTACTACTTGGCACTAAATTACACGGTTTAGTAGGAAATAGTAATAGTTCTAAACTAATTAAGTTGGTTGTGGACAAATATAAGATGATTCTCTATTTCTCTATTTTAAGTAAAGTATTATAGTATTAGTATTATAGGCTGTTGCAAAAATAAATAAATAAATAAATGCATTTTTGGGCATCATTAGGCATGTTCTGGATCGCCTCCCCTTTCACTCGCACTCAGTGTGCCCAGTTGCAGCTTGTTGTGACTGTCTTTGCAAAAAAGTTTTTACACAAAGCAGGTGGTGGTCTACACTAACCAATAGTGTTGCAGAGATGCTTGTCAGTGTTATGAGTGTCTTATTTTTTTATGCACATTTGACTTTGGCTTATTTCAGCCTGACTAAAATGTAAATAGTAAATAATGTCTTTTCATTTCTGATGCATGTGAAAAGTGTGTGTGTGTGTGTGTGTGTGAGTGTGTGTGTGTGTCAGCTAATAACTTAAACGGGGAATCACCATAATTCAGTTCTCTTACTCAAATCTTGTGTGTGTGTGTGTGTGTGTGTGTGTGTGTGTGTTAGGGATCATTGTGCATTTAATGCTCTTGGCTTCATTCACTCCCTCTCTCTCCTCTTGAATAGAGTGATTAAAGTGAGTATGGTCAAAGGGTGCAGGGCAGAAAGGAAGAGGACCGCGTTCCATCTTTTCTTCTCTTGCTCTTTCAGAGACCCTTTTCACCTGACCTGCATTCTGACCTCCCCACTCTTTCTTTAGACACTTTCAGGGCCTTTTCATCCCAGAGTGGGACTAAGAAAGTGCAAAAAAATGCACTTTTATTGAAGGGATTACACATTTGGAGCTATACCACTTCACAGCACTTCAGCAAAGTTGTAAACATTCAACCTTTTGGCCTCTGCCCTGTGTTTGGTGTGAGCATATAGCAGAGAGAGAGACAGAGAGATTCTTTGGGTCAAAACACTGTGATCAGATAAAATAAAACAGACAGTAAGTGAGGGAAGACTGATCACATGATTGTTAACCAGTTCCTTTAAATAAATCTGGGCAGTGAGCACAAATGTGTATTATACATAGACATGTTATTATTTATATAAGACACCACTCATGTTTTGTTAGCCAAGCAAGTTTCATATGCATTTAAGGGTTTATTTCACATTACCACAGAGGAGAAATGGAGTGTGTTTCAGAGCAATATTGCAAAGCCCTCTTGCCCTCTGCATATTAAAGATATGCTTTTAACTCAGCTTCTGGATACATGAGTGTATGTCCTCAGGGTATGTATATAACATGTCTCAGTTGCTGATTTCTCTTTAAGGAGCACAGATGTAGTTACATGTTCATTTTTGTGTGTGTGCCTCACTAACTCTGAACTCTCAGATTCACAGGCCTCCAGTGCTATCCTGGTCACAGCATCTGTCAGAAAGCATTTGGTGTAACACTTACCTAATGCTTCACAGTGCTGGACTGGTGACAGCCTTTGTGTGTGTGTGTGTGTGTGTGGACATCACCCAGCTGCACACGCCCATCAGAAAGAATGATGGGAGACTCACAATGATTTATGACTGCTAGCCTCAGACCTGTGTTTGAGTAAATCTTGTGCTGAAGTGAACTTAAACAGCTGTTTTTGGTTTGAACAGTCTCCAGACGGCTCTCTCTCCTCCCCCGTGTCTGTCTGTCAGTCTGTCTCTCTGCGGTTTAGATGACTGATAAAGCCAGTGCTGACTTGAACTCCCTCTGAAGACTAACGCACAGTACCAGCTCAGCCTTAAGGGCCTGCTTTGACTTAATGAAAGCACCTCCGTTTAATATAGTCTTTACAGAAAAACTCAGCGTTTGTAATAGAGTTTAAGAGTTGCTGAAAGGAAATACTCCAAATGGAAATCTGTAATTGAAAAGTGGCACTGATAAGCTTGAAACTGTGCCATATGTCTGACTATGAGTGAAGTGGGTCAGAGCTTTGTGTTGTTTTCTCTGCTATGGAAATGAGTTTGAAGTCCAGCTGGTTGTGCGGCGAGGGACTCGCACACTCGAGCGCTGGGTGCTGGAACGCTCTGAAAAGATGTGAGGGGAGGAGAGAGGACCAGAGGAGGGGAGAGAAGAGAAACCGTGTGTGTCCAGCGGTCCCGCATTCCTCTGCGCTTGTGATAATGGAAGCCCCATGGCGTATGATGAGTGAGTAAGGCCCTCAAAGAGCGTGTGTTTCTGTGAGAGGAATGGGGCTTTTAAAGGGCTTTCTACCCTCAGAGTGTATGTGTGTGTGTGGACCCAGCAGGTCAGAACAGCCTCGTTAGGATGTCTGGAACACCCCCTCCCCATCATTCACACACACACATATCCCACAAAGAAGACTGCCTGATGAGAGATTTCGGAGAAAGGTCAGAAAAAAGGTGAGGAGGGGGAATTTTTTTGGACCCGGAGAGGGGGTGAAGACATTTTTGGGCCAGGAAAATGGGGGTTGGGGTGCTCGAGATTTGTGTTTTTCTGAGAGAGGTTAGTCACGCTCCGCTGAGCGGCTGACACTTAATTACTGTTTGGAGGGAGTTGCAGGATTTACTGGGTCAACAGAATATTTTATAAACTGCTTTAGAAGAGCATTTAGTGTCTGAGATTGAGAGATGGAGGGAAAAAACTGAGGTAGAAAGCATTTTTACTGCCTCTGCTTATGGTGACCTATAAAGGTCTGGCGCCTGAGTGATGAGGGACGGCGTTTGAGTTGGAAGTTACGGCTGAGAGATAGCGAGAGTCCAGAATGTTTCACTCAACCACGACGGGAACAAGAGCAGCTAGAAAACATGTGATCCGATGGGCCCTCCGGAGCAAAACGGCCAATGTGATTGAGCAAATGAATGGACGGACAGACACTTCAACTGCAATGAATGGAAAGTGGTATAGTCAGAACGAGAGACGTGTTTGGACCTAATAGATGCTTAATTATCCTCAAAGACGGTACAATACTGCTTTTCATCAGTCCAGCTAATTCTGGCTGCTTTGAGTCTTGCGTCTTACAGAGACCGTTCTCTCTTTCAACAGGAGATCAGCTTTTGTTACCGTTAATTGCTTTTCCTGCTAACACAACTCTGAACCAGGATGTCGTCTTATTGACAAAAAAGTCACTCCCACACTGACAATGGTGCTGAGTTGTTAGTAAATGTGTCTGTGGGAAGCTGGCTGATGTGTGAATGTGCGTTCTGTAATCTGTGTGGGTCCATATGTGAGTGTACGTCTCTGCGTGAGCTGCTGCTTCAGTCCTCTTGCCTTCATATCCACGGAGCGTTCCGGAAGAATGGTGTCCCGCGGCGATGATTCCATTCTCTGCAGACAATACGCTCCTACTATCTCACAGCACGCGGGCGAATCATCGCCATGGAGATCACAAGCAGAGGCTAAAGAGCGCGCTCACGCAGCCGGAGTCACAAACACAAAACCCATATAAGCAGATCTGTGTACATGGAGAAACCCTCATTTGAGATGATCCAGGCAAATAAATGTGAGATTGAAAAAAATCGAAATTTTGCACCTACCATTCACGGTGTTAATGGAAATAAACGTCCCACCGTTGTCAGCGCTGTGGGGTTTTTTCAGTTTTTAATGCTGACATGTTGAGACGCAGAAGAGCAAAAGAGGTGTTTTCATACAGACATTTATTCATTTACACCATTTATACACAGCTGAGCAGAGACGGAGAAAACGCAGATGTGAGGACTGTGAGTCTCTGGAGCCGGATGCCAGCAGGACAGAAGGACACGTTCAAAGACACACATCAAGTCTCTTTCTTTTGAGTGTGAATGGATGTTAGTCAGGGTTGCGAATGTTCTTGTGTCGTTTTGGATGTTTATGTTTCCTGATTCAAAGCAACAAGCTAGTACAGTGGCAGTGCTTTCAGTGCCAAGAACGTCATATTATCATAATTCACCATGTATTCTCCCATTTCAGTGGCTGTTACATCATATTTCTGTGTGATGTGTTTGTGTGCCATTTCTGTGGGCGGCTGGAGAAATTTAAGCGCTGTTGTTACATTGTAATGTGGTGGCAGTGATAGCAGAGAATCATGCAGTCCTTCAGCATTATGACCTTTTGTGTTTGCACGAGCCAAGTCTGCGACATTTTAATGCCAGTCCGTTGAATTCAGTCAGTGAAGCTCGAATTAATCATTCTGAATGATCACCCTTATCAGCTCCATTCATTCATCTCTAATTGGGAATTTGAAATATTAAAAGGGCGAAGTAACGCCTCAGCATAGATGGCTCGATTACTGTCCTGCCCTTTGATAACAGTTCTTATGACAGAAATTGTTCAGTTACTGAAAACTGCAATTTTGCTCTGCAACAGCTGATGATTCTGTGTGTTTTTCAGAATGCGTGGCCTGTTTTCCACCCTCATCGTGGTGCTGGTGGCCTTAATGATCGTGACCACAGAGGCTGGGAAAAACAAGAAAGGTATAAAATATTGGAAGAGACCATCTCTCCCCTCTTTCCTTTCTTCCATTAGTTCAGCTCCCATATAGAATTATATCCTGTGATTTCTCACTTTGAAACTTAAGGCTGGAATACACTACTTTTGAACAGATTTTGCCCCAATTTCGAGTCTGGACAAGTCAGCGCTAGTTGCTGAAAGTCTGAGCCAGTCTACAAATTTTGGGCATTTTATAGAAAATTGCATTGTTTTAGAATGCATATTTTCAATTCATCATGCTTCTTTTATAAAAGAGGGGCACATGTTTGTTGTGTTAGGAATGGCTTGAAAGTCTGATGGTGTGTGATTTTCAAATGTTTACTGTATATTGCCCAGTTTTTTTTCTTCTGTAACCATTTACATATGTGACAAGTGTGATTAAAATCTGTTCTGATTTTTAAAGTCATTTAATGTTAGTGTATTCCGGCCTTAAAGGGACAGTTCAGGTGGTTTCAAGAGTTTCTTTCTTCCGTAGAATGTAAAAGAAAATATTTTGAAAAATGTTGGTAATCAAACACTTGCTGGTAGCCACTGATTTCCATAGTATGGAATATGGAAGCCAGTAGCTACCAGCTACTATTTGGTTACCAACATTCTTCAAAATATCTTTTCAGTTTTGGGTGAACTATCCCTTTAAGCAAATACTGACATATCACTAAAAATGTGTTGCTTTTTAACCTAAGCAGTTTTGCATGAGTTTCTGTGATACTTGGCTGTAGGGGAGAAATGAAATGACGTTACCTGTGTGTCATGTGACAGAGAAGAATAAAGGAGGTAAGGGTGGTTCGGACTGTGCGGAGTGGCGCTACGGCAGTTGTGTGGCCAATAACGGGGACTGTGGAACAGGCACGAGGGAAGGCACCTGCAATGAGCAGACCAAGAAAGTCAAATGCCGAGTGCCCTGCAACTGGAAGAAAGACTTTGGAGGTGAGTGAGACTGGTCAATCAGCTGAAATTTCCTTATTATATTTAGCCCTCACTTTATTTCTGGCATTTCATTTTTATATTTAGTGCTTTTGTGCTGCTGTGTATTTCTGTTTGTTCTGTGCATTTCATATGATCTTGCATACTAAATTGTAACTCATTTCATGCAGCCGACTGCAAGTATAAGTTTGGTAACTGGGGCGAGTGTGACACAGCCACAAGCACAAAGAGCCGCACTGGCACTCTTATAAAGGCTCTCTTCAACGTCGACTGTCAGCAAACCATCTCTGTGTCCAAACCCTGCACCACCAAGGTCAAAAACAAACCCAAAGGTACACCTTCAAAACACAAAACATACAGACATATTTAAGTTTTTTAATAAGAGCCTCCTCAAACACGCATAACTCAACAGGTGTTACATTGTAAGCAGTAGTTTAGTTTGGTTTGGCTGAATGGAAACAGTAATGCGTGTAATCTGCTCTGGTTGTGTAATCTTGGCCTGTTGGCCGTGGTGGGTGTCTGAGTGGGATTCTGAAATCAATAATGAACCTCTGCTCATACATAAGAGACAGATGTCTAAGTCAGTCCTTTCAAATCGTATGTTTGTGGTTAATATGCTTATCTGAATGTGAATGCAAGCAATAATACTGTAGCATTATTTTCTTAGAGCATATGCATTTCCTAACCAGCGTGAGACAGGGAGGCGTCGTCAAGATGTTCGGGTTTACCGCTGGATCTGAATAATGAGATTTTGTGTCGATTTCTCCACAGGAAAGAAAGGCAAGGGGAAAGGGAACTAAAGGGAGCAAGAGATCCAGAGGAGCAGTAAACACCCCGTGATCATTCGTCATCCAAACACGGCCTTTTATATCTCTATACTCAGTGTTCTTCAACATGAGCGGAACTCGCACTACAGCCACAAACACATAGCTTTAGAAGACTATGACAGAGAACCAGCTGAGTATTTGACACGTTACGTGACTCTTTCATGTGTGGGGGAGGGGAGAATAAAATGCCGTTGTTTAGCGTGTGGTGCCCTGTAGTTGACCCATTCCTCTGATGTTTCCCTCCAGCACAGATCTCTCTCTCTCTCTGTCTCTACTATCTATCAGCTGTGTAAGCCTCAGGCCTCTCATTTGCTAAAGGACAACAATCAGTAGAACTCAATCAGACACATCTATTTTATTACTGTTTTACTTACAAATTTGGTTTTGTAAAATTGTGTAATTTACAGGATTATATTACTAGTGGGGTATACAAGTAGTGTTTGGATAAGTCACCCTTCTCTTTTTTTGTATCCTAAAATATAAAACTGAGGAGTGTTGTTTGAAATAAATGATTTCTCTTTTTCTATAAAAGGTGTAGTTTATGTAAAAGCGAAAATACCCCAATACTGTTACTTTTCCTTTTGACTTGACTGTTACTAACAGACCTAAGGGTGACAGAGGGTTACCAGCATTAAACTGCATGGAGAGGAGACCGTTCCCTCTTGTGCAAACCTGTTTTATAAGCATTTAAGAAAGACAGTAATGTTTTGTTACTGAGCGTTGTGTGTTATATGTAGTGTTAACTAAAGGTAAATGAGTGATGACAGTTCATTATTAAAGACACTTGAGCCCTCCAAATTTCTCATTATGCAAAACAATATGTGTGTTTATGAATATGTACAGAATAAGCATTTTCCTCTCCTCCTGGTCAGTGCGCTTAAGATCTTTATTAAGCTTTATGCAATAGAAAAAGAACCATACACTCTTATGTACACTGGCTCTTTAAGGGCAGTGGTATAGATAAGTCAATAATTACAGTGTGTTCATTCCATCAGCTTCACTGGGGTAATAAACATTGACTTTGCCCTTCAGCAGGTACATTTAAATGAGGGATGTATTTATTAATCCCTATAATAATTTACATTTTATAAACATTTGAAGTGGCCGAAGGAAAGAGAGCATGATTGGCAAAGTCATTTTGCTGTATTGGTCATCTAATAGATGCAAAGATTTGATCTTTGCTATTTTCGGAATTGCAGAAGAACAATATTTAGTAACCGATCGGATTGCATGATTGAATTTCTTTAGTACGGTTACAAAAGGAGTTATAGTTTCATATATTCCAATGTGAAGTCTTAGATTTTGCATCACACTTTTTATAAAAGCACATCATTGAATGACTAAGATTTGTAGTGAACAGCCTACTTCAACACAGTTCATGTATCAGAAGAAGACCAAAGCATTTGGCAAGTTTAAAACATTCAGAAAAATGGAAATCTGGTTTTAAATTCTTTTTCAATGGCATAATAGTCACTTAGTCTGTCTTTACTGCTCATTAAAAAGAGATTCAGGGCTGGTTTGGAGATGCAGACGCTATGAATGGAAATTTGATGTGTATATGAGGTAGAAACATGAAACCAAACCCAAGACGTTGGAGAGGCAAGTCTCTGCATCTTAAAATGATGCTAATGAATGAATAATCTCTCTTGCAGACTAGGCCTAATAACAGACCAGAGCGCCACGACCTCTTTGGTTTAATGCTTTAAAGTCTGTAATTGCTGAAACTGGCAGCTTGTTAATAATGTAACAACATGAGCCCTAAAACATCAACACATTTCTCCCTCTGTGCTAATTCTGACCACATGTTCTCAAACAAACTGTGGGAGATCATTCCTTCTGGTTTCCATGCTGCAGTTTCATCAGTTACAAACTGTATTTAAAAACAAACGAGGCAAAATTATATTGCACCATGAGAAAACGATATTATGAAGTGGGTATTTACTAAATCAACATTGTGTTTTACAGAGGGAAATAAAACCAATTTTCCATTTCTCAAATTTATGGTTGAAATTGAACATCTTATAAACAGGTTAAATAAATGTACTAGTCTTCTCCTATTTTTTTCCCCAAGTATATCACAAATTATAAATGGTTTCAACAGTTTTGCATACAGACAACAATACATTTAATATTTAATCTGTAAAATCACATGAAGATCACCAACTAAATACAAGAGGAACACAAACATCCAGACATCAAATGCAGGGAAGAAATAATACTTTCAAGAGCATATATTCATCATAACTAAACATATTTACACACCTCTGTAAGATCAAACCTTTACAGTGACATTTCTCAGCTCAGTATAGAGTGTCTCATCCCGTTTCAAGTCTATAATGCCTATCCCAATCCATTGAGGAGATCCTTTTGAATTTTGACCTATTCCAGAACCTCAAGAGGATCACGCTAAGAGGATAATGATGACTAACTTCTCCCAAGCTGAACCACATGCCCTGAATTTGTCGCTCTGAATGTAATGGACTACACAGCTGTTGTGGTCAGCAAGCAGCTTCAGTCTATGACTTCCTTCATTTGAAAAGTGGAAGGTGCAGGTATAGGAAACTGAATCTCACTCGGGAGGACCATGCTTTCTGGGACAGTCAAACAGGAAGCTTTTCCATATGTTATCGGTTCTGGTTGTGATATGTTCTCCAATCACATCTTCTTCGCCTCTGCATGATGAATCTGCATCCTGTCACAGAAGTCTGGGTCAGAAACAGTGTCGATACTAACCAAAAGGACTTGATTGATACCATTTGTGCTGTACTGGGAATTTAAGTGAATCAAAAGAACCCTGTAATTCGTCAAGTCTCTTGTGGTTTATATTTGCTGCGATTCTCTCGCTTCGCTTTTGGGAATAATGAGCCATGACTGGCCTCTCTAAAGCAATGTCATAGCCTTGATCTTCACATTACTGTAGTGCAAAATTCCAGTGGTCTTAGCAGTGCAGCAATGATCAGATTACTGGAAAAGTCATTTGCTTCATGACCTCAGCTTGATTTCTTCGGTGATTCAGTCTCCTGTCCAACTCTCCATCATCTTCTTGTAAACTCTGATTCCTTAAAACATAAACTTTTGGTTATGATGCACTGTTTCAGCATTATGGGACTATGAAGCCTCACAATGTACTGCACAGTGCCTTCCAAAATTTCAAAGGTATCAGGGCCAGAAGAGCTGGGGCAGCCAATTGTACCTTCCATATCATACCCTCTATCTCCGCTCGCTGCTTCTTCCCTTAGTTCATCTGGTGCCGATGTTCTTATACTGGCACATGAGCAGGTTTTTGAAGGTCTTTTTAAAGGTGGCGTTACAGAGTGCATAGCAAGCGGGGTTGATGGTGCTGTTAACGTAGCAGAGCCAGTAGCCAATGGCCCAGACTGTGTCTGGAACGCACGACTGGCAGAACGTGCTGATTAAAACCATCACATTGTATGGCGTCCATGTGATAATAAAGGCCAGCAGGATGGCGAAGATTGTCTTTGTCACTTTCTTCTCTCGTGCCGCCATCTGCCTTTTCCTCTTCACCTGGCTGCGGGCGATGCTGGCAAACTTGCGAGCCACCGTGCGGGGACGGTTCACGGGGATGGAGCGCCTCTCGCCGGTACTGTTCGGTGGGACGATCTCGATGGCTGTGATGCACTCGTCTCCTGCTTGTTTGGTGACTATCTTGATCTTGGACCATTTGGATTGAGCGTTGACTTTAGGTGCGTCTGCCGGAGCAGGTGTCAGGCCGGCCTCTGAAGTCGCCTCACTGTTCGCTCGTTCTTTAGGCTCTTTAGGTGCTATGCTGGCCGTGCTGGAGTCATTCGAGCTCTCCTTCTCTTCCGGCTGCACGCAGGAGTCGGCTTTAGCGGACACCACAGACTCGTCTAGTTTGCCGTTCTTCATGGTGTCCACCGTAGAGCAGGTATCCAGGCTGGGCTTAGGAGGAGACTGGTTGTTGTTGTTCTGCTTCAAGATGTGACTCTTGAGCAGACTGCTAGACTTTGGGGCTTTCTTCTCCTTCTTGGCCTCAGGCTTCTGCTTGGACACACGGCTGCGGCTGGCCAGAGAGATGTGCACATAAAGCACCGTCATGATGACCACTGGCAGGTAGAACGCAGCAATGGCCGTGCCGAACGTGACCGCGGGGTTGGAAAGGAACTGGATGTAACATTCACCAGGCGCTACGGTCCGTTCTCCGACGATGAACTGCCAGAACAGGATAGCGGGAGCCCACAGGATGAAAGACAGGATCCAGGCGGAGGCGATCATGAGGCCGGCCATCTTGGTGGTTCTGCGTGTGGGATAACTCAGGGGTTTGGTCACACAGAAGTATCGGTCGAAGCTGATGATCAAAAGGTTCATGACAGAAGCGTTGCTGACCACGTAATCCAGCGCGAGCCACAGGTCACACACAACAGGGCCGAGCGGCCAGTAGCCCTTGATGATGTAGACGGTGTAAAGGTTCATGGAGAACACACCGATGATGAGATCTGCACAGGCCAAGCTGAAGAGGAAGTAGTTGTTGACGGTCTGGAGATGTCGATTGACCTTGATTGAGAGCATGACGAGGATGTTGCCCACAACGGTGACAAAACTGAGGGATCCTGTGACCAGTGCGATGAAGACCATCTCCACCGTCTTGTAGGGGCTGTCGCCGTCCGCCTCAACCGCTGCACATGAGCCATTGGTGCTGCCGCTGTCACAGCTGAAGTTGGCATCACTGGATACGTTGCTCAACGAGCCTGAAATACACACACAACAGATAAATAAATGATTTCAGAATGTGTGGATGCAATCCTTTAAAATAATCATAGACTGATAAAAATATAGGCAGTGTTTGCATATGGAAGAACAGCATGACATTTATTATGATGCATACTACTGCAGAGCATTCATTTGCATCCTGAAATATAAATATGCTGTTTGTATTAAAAGGAAGACACCCAGTTCTCCATGACTTCTGTAATCGTGCCCATATGGAAAGAAAGAAATTGGTGAGGAAAATCCTTTGGGATACTATTGTACATTTGTTTGGTAGAATGTGACCCAGCTGGCAAGAAGTAATTCAACAGCTCTGAAATCACTTAGAGCTGTTATAGTTATCATGAATCTTACAGCCCTATACATCTCAGTCTAATTTACTTTTTTTTTTTCTTGCAGTTTTGTGCAGCCTCGAATCAGACATTAATTCAAACATTTCTTCTTCTTCAACAGTGTCTGGTGTAATAGAGTGATTGTGTTTTGATGAATTTCTTTGAAATACTTTGATTAATATAAAACTGTGTAAAATTAATCATCTATCTCACCACTGACACTAACATCTGACCAAAGAATGGTCTTTAGGGTCAAAAAACAATGTACTTTTATATATGGTATTTGTTTTTTAATGTTAATTTATGCAAAATGAGTTTTGTTCAGTGTTATTATTAAATACAAACCAGAAGTTTTCCATCATTTATTATGAAATATTTGGTAACAATAAGATTCAATTAATTAAAATTAGCTAATGAAATAACTATAAACATTACATAATGTATGATACTTTTGCTGCATTTGTCTTGATTAATGTTCATTTCTACATATTTTTAACATTAATGTATTTTGAACAAACATTAATTAACAATACATAATGGTATATTTATAAAATAACATTAACCTAGATTAATACATGTTGTAAAAATTGTTGTTCATTGTTAGTTCATGACACCTAATGCAAGCTTATTCTAAAATGTTAGCAAATAATTACTGAGCTACACATTTGTGTTGAAAGCTGACAGTGTGAAAGCATTCAGGCATCAGTGTGAGCAGTCTCAGGTGAAGAGAAGATTAATTAAATCCTTAATAACATGCTCATGTTTTATTCAGATACACAAGCTCGACTCCTTATAACAATATCCAATCAAAGAACGCAAAGCTACCCTGTCATTAAATTCAACTGACCCCCTGGGCTTCCTAATGATCTGAGCTGCTCAGGAACAATTAAAGACAATTATTTGACATGGAACCCTGAGAACCTTAGTGCTGAGGAAAAATAATCATCTCAAGCACTTCTGTGCATGTTTACTGTATGCACACAGTCCATAAAATTAATATTTATATTGCTTCATTTATCACTGATATTCAAGTAAGGATCTTGTTTTATGAAATATTGAGGGTTTTGGCATCCCATTTATGAATGAGGGCTGCTTTTTCTAGAGGTTTTGTCATGATGCATGCTGCATGCTAAACTTTACGAGAGACAGTGCCGTACCAGACACCCTGCACTACCATATAAAAAGGCCTACGTAAAAAACAGCAATTCTTATGAATGCATAAATGTGAGAAGGTTTTGGTTCCAGGTCATGAATCATCTATCACCTTCATTTATACTGAGAAGCTGTTGTCATACTTAAAGTATTAATCCTATGTGCAAACACCTGTTTAATGCAACTCAGATCTCTTTACTACTACCCATTTTAATTTCTAGAGCTGTTTCTGTCATACTGAATCTTTTGAAGATTGCCATCTTCTGGATAACCAGAGAAACTACAGCCCATTACCACGAATAAAGGCAGCTAAAGACTTGCGAAGTATGCCTCCCTAAATTATTCAATGCTTTAAACTACTCTTGATGAGTAAAGACATAAAAAAATCTTTATTACTATTCGATCTGAAATCAGTTTCCCACCAGGAAGGACTCCAACCCAGCCTCTCTCTTTATCTTTATTCTCTCTTAAAACCACCTGACTGATCATCAGCAGGCATCAAAGCGCTGCCACACTCCGGACAGCCAGACACCACCTATCCTATTCCTTTTGAAAGCTTCTGACAAACAGACACACATTCTCTCCTCCTCACTCATGCCAAAACAGATTACACTTCTTAAAGACTGTGGCCATTGGTACTTCAGAGATTAGAAAGTTTGGGTCTGGTTCTGTACTTCCCCCTCGGGTGCAGGTGATTCAGTGTGGGGAGAGGATTCTTTACCCCTTATCAAATATGAATCAGCAATTACTCAACTGTGGATTCAAGCAGAGCGGAAAGATAAGTGGCAAGCCTCATTAAATATGAATCAAGAATATTCATCTGATATCACCGTGGGAGAAAGCTCTCCAGGACTGTTTTATTTAGCTTTCTTGTACAATTTGACTTTGTACACAAATCCCAACCCCTAAAACCCCAAACTACTCCAGTGAAGCAGAACAGCTGAAGATTGACTAAGTGTGTCGTGCTGCTATAGAGCCATGCAGGGTTAGTATATTTTATTCTTTTTTAATAAGTTTTTTTTTTCATATATTTTAGTTTATAGTTTTTTAATTTCAGTTTATTTAGTTTTCATTTTAATTTGAGTATTTTAAGGCAGCCAAAGTTAAGGCAATGATTACTATCATTTAATGAAAAAAGTCTTAGCTAATTCAAGTGCTATTGCATCTACTTCTTTTCTTGTGTAATGCAGATGTGCTGCAAAAGGTTTTATAATATACCATGGATTTGGAGCATGTTAACTGTAATTATGTCCGTTAGCAAAAATTCATTCGTTCATTAATTGCAGTTTTGTTAATCATAATAATATTGACCCTTATCTGTTCTACTGTCAGTACAGTAAACATGTAGACAGAAGCTAGTTCTCAGACAACAGCAGCACGTGTCAAAAAAAGGCAGAATCTCATCACACCACACACAACAAACATGCACATGCTCTGTTGCACACATCACATGCATGCATCGCAGAACCAAAGGCAGGGTGTGAGGATCGCTCACAAACAGAAGTCCTGCACGTATGGCCAGTTGAAAAGCTCCATCACATCTGCGGTTGAAAGCTTGCCTTTTCTGCCTGGCTTCCTCTGATCTGGCATTTTGTCATTAAAAATCTCACAGTTGGAATCAGAAATCATAAACAGAATAATACCAGTAGAAAGCCTAGCATTCAAAAATGAAATCTGTTTACACAAACAGTCTGAGACAGTTTTCCTCAAAGCGAATGTATAATGAGACACTCAACGTCAGGACAAATAACTCTCTCTGATGGCTGCATTTTCTTGGTGTGTGCTTTACATTCAGTGATATTTATTTTTTTCTATAGATCTGTGTAAGGTTTTTTTTCACCCATGAAGACCTTTAAAAATCACTGTCCTCTCAATGCAGAACGGCAGCACGGAAACGTCACCTGAAAGAGCCGGCGATGTTTATGTTTGTTTGTTTTGTTTGAGGGTTTTCCCCTCTTCTGAAGGTTAATATTCAGAGAGTCAAATCTCTTTGAGGATGGAGTGACATTTGTGTGCTGAGAGGGTGGCTGAGCTTTGAACCAGCACAATACGGCACTGACTCTCATGTCAGGAGATAAAAACAGTCTGGAACATTTCGACATGCTGACAAACATCTCAGCAAAGCCTGCACTAAACATTAGATTATTGCCGTTACCAGTAGATTTTGAACAGATTGTGCAATTTGCAGTAAAGTGGTGCTTTGCAGCTTCATTGAAATTGATGGCAAGCAAAACCACCACCCTCCGCCCCCAAACTGCAGCTGATTCTATCTGGGCCATTTTTTTGCAGTTTGCATCCGATGGGCGGAACTGAATATCCATAACGGAGACAAGCAGTCAATCTCAAATTAACTGATGATTCCCGTATCTCACTACATGATGAATACGTGACGCCGACAGCGTGCTCTACTGAAACCGGACACTCAAACATACATCTACTTATTTTCCAAGAATAAAATATTTTGCGAGGAACTGTGAAAGCTCATTCATGGATTCGATGTGGGATTTTTTTTAAAAAGGGCCAACAACAAACATACACTAAACCACACCACCCTCTAACATAACCTACTATGATTTACTACCATAAATGCATGATGCAGCCTCACAATGGCTAAACAATTATTACATGCACAATTAAGCAAGTATGAGCGGCATCTCTGTTTTTTTTTTTGTGATGGGATCTCGTTCTGAAGTTCTCACACAGCTGTGGCTGTGGAGTTGGCAGGATGCGGATGCAGAGAGGGTGATCAGTGCTCAGCCTGCAGCAGTGAGATATGAGGGGTCTGATCTCAGCTGGCTCTCAGCACCACAGCAGCTCCATGCCTGATCACAGCCCCATGCCAATGCCGCACAGATGTATTCCTCTGCCCCATTCTGTGTTCCTCAGCTCTATGTCCTAAGCAAGTCGATACGGGACCTGCTTGACAGAGCTTTGGAAAACAATACCCGTCTAACTGGTCTACAGTTACCAAGAGGACAGTAATCTGTGCCTAGAGAATGACCCCAGAGAGGTCACTGTGAGAGCAGTGATATGTCACCGATGTGTTTATTAATAGTGCTTATTTCTAACTGAACACCATTAGGCTGACGCAGAGCTCCATGGCTTATATAATCATAATAATTCATCTACTTTTACCCGCCCTCACCTCTACTCATCTCTCTCTGGACACATTCCGCACATTAACTCCTTATTGATGAACCTTATCTCTCCCTCTCTCTCGAGCACATACGCTCTGTTTGATGTCTTTTGCTCGAGTCAGTTATTAAATATATGTGGTTAGTCTGACAAAACTGACATAACAAATCATAATAATAGATATAATAAATCATAAATAGCCATTATGTAATATTGCATATGCAGAAACAGTATAAAATTATTACATAGATTATTACAGATTTTTTTAAAGAAGTTTTAGAAAAAAGAGTGGTTTTGTCACACCTTTTTTGTCAGTACCTTCAAAAGCCTGTTATCGTTCATTGGAGACTCTACCTTCTTTCTGCACTGATGCTAGACATTTTGGCTGTTTGGCTGCATGTACAGTGAGGCGGTGACACCTTGTCAGAAATACAGTGAAAGACGTTTCCAGAGTCTCCTAAGCGAGTCACAAACCGAGACTTTTATATAAGCTGTCATTCTCTCCGCTGTGTGTCTCCTGTGCTAAGCACTGGGATGCAGAAGACAGCAGCTGTTGCTCCAACACTTCTCTGCTTCACACAAACACACACACACACACTGGCACACTCTTACATGTTCATGAAGGCTAAACATTTCTACTTTTAAATTTAATTGAATGACAAGAACAGGAAGGGAGTCAACTCAGCTGCAGAGGATTTGACTATGGATGTAGTCACACACGCTTGTCTGCACAAACAAATGCATGCACACCAACAAACACACGGTTGCTGCTCATTTAGTGACTCTATTGGGACTAAAAGCAGAAAGCCTCCAGTTACCAGCTGGCAGCTCGAAACATAAAGCCATCTGCTACCAAATATACTTTTCCCCACCAGTATAACAAAAATCACTTATGAATATCTGTTAATTAACATAAACATCTATAACAATGTGTCAGCATATGAATAACAAGCTGAAAGCTTCCATATAACCATCAAAAAAGTTTTTAATTAGTGTTTTTGTGTGGTGCAGCCTGTCTTTCCAGGACATTTTTCCAATTTTCATTGGGACCAGCAACGGAAAGCGTCTTTGACAATCAAAACTTAGAGTTTGTTAACAAGGCAACCAGGACACACAGACAAATACACAGACGGCGCACAGGCCTCTGCAGATTCGGACAGACATCGCAGTGGGAGTGTGTGTGGGCTGCTTTGTGGTCTGTTCGTCAGACTCCTCCTTTGATTCTGCTATGTGCTCGTTATAAGATCCCCCATACTGGCCACTGGCAAACTAATGACTCTCTCGTTCTCTCTCCCACACACACTAACACACACAATTCTAATTCTCTGCTAAATCTCTGAATATTGGATCGAAATCAGGCCCAATGCCCTGCTGTGCTACAGTTTAGCAGCGCTGATTAAGCTGATCAGCACACAGATGAGCAAAACACCAAAAGCATCGTGACAAGCATCGTGACGCGGCATCCTTACATCAGTCATAGGCTTGACAGCACATTTTAATGGGAGGTTTTAAACAACTAGTGAAATATTCTAGATGTTTCTGATTGGCAGGCAGTCTGAGAGAGATGGAGATGTGGGTGATGGTTTCCTGGTAACTGTGCCATCCTGAGCGGCATGAAAAGAACATTTGCAATTATTTACACACACCGGCCCACAACTCACACAGTTATCAGCATTATCCTCTCCAGTGGGTGAAAACAAATTGGTCAGTGTCTGATGACTTCCAGTGGCATCACGTGGTATTCATTATGGATAAGTGCAAAGTTCAGCATTGCTTTTCTCCCAAGGTGCTAAAAGATACAATAAACTCCACTGATACGGCAATTTGAGTCAACTCCCATGAGAAATTAATCCACGTGTATGAAAACTCTGGAGATCAATGCCAATAATAATTACATACATAACAATTATACTAAATCAATCCAATCTGAACTCTTGGCATGCTACAGTCACAGCTGATCCCCAAACCTACAAGAATCAAGATCTGAGATGGTTTCAGAAGATATGACTGGTAGAAATCCTTGTTGTAATGATAAATAAAATCTCATTACTATCAGTGCTTAAATGCACAGTTTCATAATCTGAGGTCTTTGTACTGTATGTTCTTTGGTGCACGCTGACAGTAGAGGGCACCATTTTGGATAGTTTTAATGTCCCCTGAGAGGCTTACATGATGTTATAACTATCCACTCAAGTCGTCTGCACAGTAATGATATACTGTTCTGACAACTAAAATGTGCTACGTCTGATGAAATATTTAGTCTAAAGGTGTCACGGGTGATGCAACTGTTGGTGACCAGTGGCAGGATGCTCAGGGCTTTGTTTAGAGCTACAAGCCAATCCTGCTGCTTCAGCTGTTATAGCTGTGTTCTTTCTCCCTGTTGAGATCCCACAGAGAACTGGCTGTGTCTCCAGGCATTTCATTCTTTTCTCAGAGTGTTTGTGTGTGAGTGTAACAGGGTGAAACAGCAGCATAGCGACACACTTTCTTCTGTGAAACTGGGTTAACACCCAGCCAGAGACAAAGAGAGCAAGAGTGAGGGAGAGGAAGAGTGAGAAAGCCCGACAGAGAGAGAGAGAGAGAGAGAGACATCAGACTTTCACTCTGGGGGATTCTTCTAGTACTTTACCAGTTCACACAGTGAGAATCATGGTCACAGAATCAAAGAGCCCTTGTCATGCACAGCAGTGAGATGTGTTTGAGCCGGTCAGAGATAACGGAACTGAGAGATTTGTACTCCTTTAAAAACGCTCTCCAAGTGAACTGTGACTGACGTTCAGTCTTTTAGTTTCCTTCTCCCGTGTTCAGTGCCCCAAAATGTCTCTGTTTTCTGTTTTAATGTCAGTTTGGAGAGAGGAGTCTGTGCAAGTATCTGAGGGGGAATGTGTCTGCTCTGTGGTGATATGCACTCTGCTTCTTATGAGCTTAAATGGCAAATTTGAGAACTGGATCCAATGCACAGAGTATTTAGATAAAATATAAATGTGCATTCTCTACTGCAAATGGGATTTTTGATGGTTCATTGAAAGTGAGGCATTACTGAGGAGGGTTTACTTTTCCCCCTTTCTCATCTATTTCATCTATTTAAAACCAGAACAAAACAGGTGGAACAGACAGAAAGTCATTGCATGTTCAAATATACATTATATGTGTATATAGATTGATTGGGAGAGAGAGAGAGAGAGAGAGAGAGAGAGAGAGAGAGAGAGAGAGAGAGAGAGAGAGAGAGAGAGAGAGAGAGAGAGAGAGAGAGGAGGGAGAGAGAGAGATTTTAAGATTTTTTTTTTTCCACAATTTGATTGTGCATCAAGCTTCACAGAGGAAAATACAAAGTAAATGCTGTGGTGGGGGTATAACAGTGGGCTGTGTTACTACTCTGCATTAATCATAAAGCACAAGCTACAGAAAGAGACCACAGAGGCTTGAGAATCAAGTCCTGATAGATCAGTTAACAGAGTGGCAGAGACAAAGTGAAGCCAAACCAATAGTGAATTGGCCAGAAATGCCTTTCTGCCTAAAACCTGCACTAATCTTCATGTAAACATAAACGGTAATCTCACCTAAATGTCAATCAGCCCTTGTCAAATCCACCCTCAGCCAATGCATCAGGACATCCAGCAAAAATAACCACAGAATCACTCATCAGTCACACATACATACACATGCACACTATGTTTAAGTTGTTTGATGTTTAAATTACTCTTTTTTTTTTTCCTGCAAAAGTATTACAGTACCTACATACACAAAAACGTAAATGGCATAGGATATAATCATACAGTTTTTTTGTTTGGAGCAAATTAGAGCCAAAACCGTTTACGGTAATAGCCTTTGTTTTAATAACACACAAATAAACCATTTTATTTAACTGTTTCTAGAATTAACAAAAGCATCATGGGATGAATGCAGTCTCAGACAGTCCATATTTCTTCAAACCGCCCCGCTTCAAAATCTTGTTCTATTTTACCATGTAATGTATAATTTGAGTACATTTTTTCAGATTGAACTCTAATAATTTACTTACATGTATGTTTCTCGAGATTTTAGAATTTGGGCTACATTTTTTGTTGTTCCCAATCTTTGCCTTGAGGTACATAGTGAATGAGATAAACAGGTTTAGCCATTTTGCTGGTGTTTGTAAGTACCATTAATACTTATTTCATATGCTTTTCCAGCTCATACTGACACAAGGTGTAAATGGACCTACAAAATTACATTGACTACATAGACAATAACAGAAACATATTCATCGTGGACAATTGTTTTTTTGTTGTTGGAATAACACCAATACATTCACAAATGTGAGTTAGTTTGGACATGGTCTCAGTATGTGTACTCATACAATGCACCCATTCATCGTAAATTTCTATTGTGATAAGAGAAGCCCTTTCTTTTCTAACTCTTTCGTGTCATACTGTATTAAGCTTGCCGCCTTCACTCGCAACTTACCGTTGAAGTTCCAGGGCGCGAGTCCCTCTGCTCCAGTGCTGTTAGTTACATTCATGTTGCATGATTTTAAAAATGCTCAGCCAGCCAGAAGAAAAAAGAAAAAGAATCCACTCTTCCTCCTTCACTCCGTCAAGTTCTTCCTCAAGATTATTAGAAGGGCTGTCCTCATGTTGCGCGGGAGCACTTTGTTTTTCACATCATGCGCTCTTGACGCGCGCGGCTCTCGCCAGCCGTGAGGAGCTCATTAAGTCTCTGACCATCGTGACTGGCTGCTTACCTAAACACACCTCGAGCGAATGGTTTTCTCTAGATCAAGTCGGTTTACAATCCGCCAGATGTGGCTCCCATCTGCGCGAGCGCCTCTGATCTCTTTCCAGGAGTTTAGCGCGCGGCTGAGGCAGCGGACTTTCAATGATGTCATCCACCTCCAGCCAATCACCTGAGAGTCCGCAGGTTCGACTGAATCAACCTAGAGCTAGTACTGTCCTGTGAACCCAGCGCTGCATGTACCCGCAAACTCTAAAACATCCTTCCAGATTAACGCATTTACTACAATGACCGCTTTACAGACTGTCACACCTCATTACAGGATCTGGCTAACCACCGGGGAGGGCGAACCTACTACTGAGTAAAACAATGGTGTGAGTTATGGCGGTTTGTCAAAACAAAAGGTTAAGTATGTTTGCGGTCAACTGTGGTTTCTAACATGTCAGTATAAAGACAAAATGCAGATAAAAAGCGCCTTTACTCAGCTGGCAGTAAACACACTTTCTTGAAGAGAAATCGCGTCCGCCTGAGGTAAAACAAGAGGATCGAGAGGGAGCACGAGAATAATTAGGCTCACACTGGCAAAACACAAACAGACCTAAATATTCGGCTACAAATAGCCTACATCACACCTACACTTCACTTACAAGCAAGTAAGATAGCAGTCATTTGGAAAAGACAATTTGTGCTGCTCCTTGACATACTGCGCCCTGAAAATACCCAAATGAAATTCATTTAAAACGTCGAGCCATTGCATAATTCGCTCACAAGTCTAGGGGTAGGAAGAGTGTTTTTGTCCCACTCCATAATTTAGAGTTAATAGGTTTTAAAAACGTTTACAACCAGATCGTCTTAGTACGGCTATTCCAGTTATTTCAAAAGACGCTCTCACACAGTTTCAAACTTTCAGCCGATTAAAACCGAGAAATAAACTTACTTGTTTAAAACCAAGTAGTGCTAATTTTAAAACATAGTTGGATGAGCTTTGATTTTACCATATGTTGTAAACACGTGTAGTGGGCTACTAATCCACAAATTAGCCTACATTTTAACGCATACACAAAGTAGGCCTACATAAAATAAAGCTGTAGGTAGCCACTGATCTGTCGTCTTTTCCCCCTTAATTAAGGTGTGGATTTGGGGAGGGGAACCTGATCCTAGACCCGTTATCCCGGAGCAGCAGTTGGGATCCCACAGCATCTGTGGTCATATACACAAATTATGCACGCGATCAGGAGAAGGCTAAGCTTTCCCCAGCCGTGCAGACGCTCCGCCTATGTGTTTTGTGTCTGTACATTGGTGTAATTGCTTATGATGAGTGTGGCTCTCAACATATGCCAGGCTCTTGAGCGCAGCAAACAAGTTCAGCACCATCGCTCTCGGACAGCGCCCTGCAGCCCGAGCTTTCAGTTCTGTTCCAAAAAATATCATTTTACAAGTTGGAAATAAAAACACGCCTTGTGCTTTATACAGTGTCAAGTTTCTCCAAAACAACAGCAAAGTTCCGAAAATAAATAAATAAATACAAACAAATAAACTATAATAAAGCGTATAATGAAGTTCACAGTAAAGGGACAGGGTGTTTTCTTCAGTCTCAGAACCATCACAACCACCTCCAGAGATTTTTAAAACAGCTGAATGGTTGCCGTCTGTCTGTCGCTGGTGCGTGAACTGGCCCCAGAGCAATGCATGACAACCGCACGCGTTTAGACCCGCCGGAGGCTGCTGTGTGTTCTCTGATAGTGCGTGTATAGTCAAAAGTCAGAAAGTTTTAAAGCATAAGAGTATTTGGGAGCTTGTATAAGGTTTATGAATGACAATTCACCAACAAGACATAGCCCTTTCTCGCCCTCATCAGCCCCTCTCGGCAGATTCTGATGGTTTGCACACAGACTCGCGGATTAATCTGGCAGCTGTCTCACAACAGACAAAAATGAGATTGATGCCAGCCAAAACAGAGAGATCGCGCACAGAAAATCATTTCAATGGCAGCACAGAGCAGAAACCTGACAGCCACTGACAACCCGGAACGAAATCATCTAAATCAGATGCAGGCGGAACGTTCTTTCAGTCAGCACGCGCTCCGCCGCCGATGAGCAGCGCTGTTAATTAAAGTACACAAGCGTAAAATGTGGAATAAAGAAAGCGCGTGGTGTAACTAAGTTTACAAATATGTAGGCAATCAGTTCGCCTTGTCTTATTCATTTTGCTGCTCCCAAATTACGATTTGTCATTTGCATGTGCCGTTTATGCAATAAAACATCTAAACATCGCCCATAGTTTAGGAGAGACAGCTCTTTAAGTTTATGTTATAATGATCAGCCTCACGAATTATTTATTTATGTACTTTTAGATTGTAGCAGTTTAATAAGGCTAGGTAAATGCCTGTCACAATCCACAGCCAACAACAAAAACAAAGAAAGGTAGGCCTATTTGGACATTTGAAGGGAATTCTTCCAAAAATGGAAATTCTGTCACTCAACATCATGTTATTTCAAACAGGCCTGTATTTCTTTCTTCTTTCTATATATGTACACACACATTACATAAAATAAATCTATCCCTTTAAAAATACATTGACGTTTAATGCATATTTTGGTATATAATACAATGATATTCAAACAATTGTAAATGAGTTTCAATATAGGCTATTTTGAGGCCCTCTGCACTGTAAAAAGTGAAAGTTGACTTAACTTAAAAAAATTGAGGAAACCCGTTGCCTTAAAATTATTAAGTACATAATAATAAAAAAAAAAAAAAAAAAGTTAAGTGAACTTGACAATTCAAATAACTTATTTTTTAAATTATCATTTACTTAAAAATTTTAAGGCAACGGGTTTCCTCAATTTTTTTAAGTTAAGTCAGCTTATCACTTTTTACAGTGTGGTTAATTTGAATTTGTTAGTCAATATTCTAATCTATTCCATAAAATTCTAAGATATATATATATATATATATATATATATATATATATATATTAGAAAATTGGAATTTGGAAATTGGATTTGCAGAAATACCATTTTTTCTCATCACATTTAGCATGCATATGTCCAACCTAATATTAACACACACTGGCAGCAGGCCCGCCAGTTGCTTTAGCTCTGATTGATACAGGAAGTGATGCAATTAGGTCATGTGATTTGCCAGAAGGAGAGACATTAAATTAATAGTTGTGCCTGTGTTTAGACTTTCATCATCATTGTGCAAAGGCCTTGAGATCCTTCTGGAGCCAGGCGTGATGGGAATAAATGATTTTAATAGTGCATAATATTCAAGCAGATAAAGAGAAAAGGGAGAGTGAAAGAAAGAGAGAGAAAGCTTTTCGGAACACTAATCATATTTAATCTAAGTTGAATGAGCAGACTTTGACCTACAGGTCAAATTGGCGAGCCTTTACCAAAAGCTTATCTGCTATAGGCCCTGCTCACAGATTTGTTAGACATTGCTTCCTATAGTGGCTTCACATGGCTATGTCACATTTATAGGACGCAATTATAATAGTATATTTTCTCTTTTGATTCAAACCTCAGAGTATGAGTGGGTGTGAGGAGGTGTGTGTGTGTGTGTGCGTGTGTTCCTCTCAAAGGCAGAGACGCTCTGCTAAGAGTAAAGAGGGAATTCTGTTACATTCACAGAACAAAAGTACATCTTTCACAGCACAGCTTCACTAAACTCCCAGCAGCCCTTCCCACAGAGCGACCAATCTGTTTCCATTAGCTGAGCAGGTACAGGCAACAATTAAAGCAGATAAAAACATGATGTGCTAAGTGACTTGGATGATTAGTCTGTTATTAAGATAATGTGTGTTTCGTGGCATCAGTAGTCCACAGGGAGAAAGAATTCACCACAATGACATCAAACAGCACCGCAGAGAGAGCATTAACAGTCGAGTGCTGCTGTAACTTCACCCACTCACCTCCTATATCCTCTTCAGCAAAATGAAGAAAAGACAGAGAACAGCCATATAGTTTTAACACAACAAATGACAGAAATCCCTATTCTACAGTACAAGTGTTTTGCTATTAGCTACATTCTAAAATCACAAACTGCATTTGAATATATTTTCATTTAGGATGGATTCATTTGAACATCTTTTGGGAATCAGTCCCTCCGCAAGCTCATAGTCTCTAAATTTGGCTGGAAATTAAAATATTACATTATCATCCCTATTGAAACAAACACACTGTAGTGTATTTTGTTAATTCAGGTTTGCTTATTTGTCCAAAAAATCACAGATCACCACACAACATATTAACAATATGATTAATAACTGCCTTATTAAAGAGGCAAATTAATTGCTGTGAAAAAAGGTCATCTTAAAGGTACACCCTTTGTACCATCCACCCTTAAATGATGCATATTAGTTACCTTTAAAGAGATAATTCTCACAGCTTTGCCCCAATCTTGTAATGCCTTTGTCTGCAAAAGACAAAAATAAATAAATAAATACATTTTGTGTTCTAAGGAAGAAAGTCATGCATGTTTGGAATGACATGAAGGTGAGTAAATGATGACAGGATTCTTATCCCTTTAAGGATATATATTTGGTACTTTTTGTATTCAAATATGCAGCTTTAATAAGTGAAATACTAAATACTTTAATAAGTAAATACTGAAATATTAATAATTTAACAAGTAAATAAAATACTATGAGAATACTGAGTGTTTTATTTCTGTAAGTGCTTAAACTGGTTTGTTGGGGGTGTGTTTACTTGTTTCTAGGTTTTTATGTAATGTGTTTGCTTAAGGCTGTAAGTGACTGTTGCAGGTAGGAGGAAGAGCTATAACATTTTCTTCCATTCTCCAAAAAGAAGCAGAGTTCAGCTGTTGCACAAGGCCAGCAAAAAGACACAGCATGAACCCCAGCATGGGTAAATACAACAGGACACCATTAGTGACTTTGAGGAGGAAGTTTTGGAGAACAGGAATAACAGAGCACACCTGTGTCTCCGGAAAGCCAAAGAGCAGGAGTGCAGGGACTATAAATATTTGTGTGAATTTCAGTAGCATCAGTCAGTGCAGAAATATTTCCACTGTTGGCAGCACCAGCTAACGGCTTCATAACAGGTTTCTAAAGCAAAAGGAAACACACATTAAAATGTCCAGTCAAACTCATGTGAGCAAGTGTGTGTGAGGGGAATTGCCTACAAACACACTCACTGGTACTTTGGCCTTCTTTGCCTCCCCTGCATTTCCAGCCTCCATCTCTCTCTTTCTCTGATGTGGTTATGTTAAATTAGATTTCCTGCAGCATAGCTGATCTAATTGGACATAACTTGCCTCCGGGGAATGCCAGTATTACCCAGCATGCATCTCTCAGGGGAGCAGTCATGAGCATGTCAGTGGTAGTGGTTTCTACAGGTGTGGAGTGAAAGAGAGAAAATAGATATAGTTGAGCACCTGTAAGACAGGCATGATGCAAATGCCACAATGCATCTTGACAAAATGTGTTTCTGTCAACTATAAATATTGTTGAATGTCTAGGTCATAAAGTAGCATCTGATTCTGTTTTTATGGCTGTGTATTTGTCTGGTTTGTGCTTGTCCTGAAGTTGGCTGATGTAATTCTTGGTCAACTCACCTGTCTGTTTCAGTTTAATGAGGTGATGGAGAAGCAGAATAGATGTGGGTTTGTTCAAATATACAGCAGCTCACATCACACTAGACATTGGTCTGTCTCCCTGTTACCTTCAGTTGCAGAAGCACACACGCATACTGTAAATACACAAAACTGCCATGAAGTAATAAAAAACTGTAAAACCAGTAAGTAAGACATTTTGCAACACTATAATATAAATACTCTGGTATCCCAATTATTTGTTAAGGACGAGGAGGGGTGTGACGTTACTGGCAGATAAATTAATTTAAGTGAAGTGCCAATCACAGAGCTGTATACCTGTAGAATTCATCTGAGATCTTCTGACAGTTCAGTGCCACAGAAGACATATGTGCGTGTTTGCGTGAGAGAAGACATTTGATTGACAGAGGCTATATGCAGCCTGACTTCCTCTCACAAACAATCCTATTTATAGTTACAATCTCACCTCCGCTTGGATTCGTGTTTTCCAACAGCGCTTCAGTCTTCCTTATATTCCCAAATAAAATTAAGCTCATTAAGAGGTTGCTTTCACACAGGAGGATTGCGTGATCTTCAGAGAGCATTCTCTCTATAACGGTTGGAATCTGAGACAGGGACAATTATGCTCCACCAGACTGAGTTAATGGCAGAATTACACCAGGAGCTCAAACGGCATTTTGATTACAACAAGAGGTCAACTGTGTCTGATCTCGCTCCAGCTGAACACTGTGTCAAAAGCATGCTTTATCACTGAGAGAGAGATACAGAGAAAGACAAATACATAGTCTTCCTGTAGTCTGCAGTGAGAGCAGTGCTTCTTTCAGAGTCTCCTAGCCCATTTGATTTCGTTTTTTCCCAGCCCTTGTTAATGGCCGGAATGGTCTTACGTTTTTCTAATGTGATTTACAGCAAACTGCATAGACATTGTTTACCATCTTAATATAATTCATGAGGTTCCAGTAGTCCTTGTTATTTCATTTTCGTTTATGATTTATTGTATGAGTCTTAAGACAATAATTAATAATTGTTTTTACAGTTCCCTGCAATAGAATGATAAAAATCCAATATGCATTCAAAATGATTAGTATTGTCATGGAGTTTGAATCAACAAATGGTCAAAACATGTTAAACTGAATTCAAAATTTGAAATTAAGTGCATTTGAGTTTTTGCTGTTATAAACAGCAGCTTATCTTCAAAACATTGAATTAGAATATCCATAATTTATGGACATCAGGATTTAGAATGATGGTCTTAGAGCACTTCATCTTATGCATTAACAGTGAAGAAACGAAAAAAGTGAAAACTTTCTTCTCTAAAAGCAGGAAAATGCTTAAATTAAACATCAGACCATGCAGGCTCTGAAGTCTGAAGGCTGTGTAAACTATAGACTTGTAAAAATGTAGTAAAAAAAAAAAAACTTTTATTAATACTTTTTCATGATATGGGAGACTTGAGTGAATTTGCGCTCATCTTTCATCACTCTTTGCACAGCATTTCATACTTTATAATGTCTGTCCTGCTGTCAACTGTACCACACTACAGCATCATCGCTCTACATGACTCCAAATGAAATCCCAATGTCTCCAGACTGCTTAAGCAGTAGACTTCATGGGAAATGAGGGAGATTAGCGGGGAGAAAAAGGGGCCAGAATGACGGCCCACAAATCAATAGCTGCTTCACAGATGAGCAGAATTTATTCCTCTGTAAATGGAGTTGCGTCTAGTGGACGGTAATCAGATTTAGACTTATGTGCTGCTGCTGAAGAAGTAAACATACTCAGAGAGATACGATATGAGACCCAGGGCAAATGTTTGGGGTAGAGGACGGATGCAAGACAGTTTTTGTATGCAAAATGGCCCAAGGCAAGAAAAGCAAAAATGTGCATGGCTCAGGTCCCAGAACTAGAAGATGCTAGACTTTATGCTGGAGTGTTTTCATGCTTCTCTTCTTTACTCAGAGCGAAGTCACTGCTCATTAGGCTGGACAGATGCTGGGGAGACGGGGCACAAGGGATGTTGTTACTTTTGGGCTGCTTTGATTCAGTGTACAGTAACTGTGGGCAGGGATTTAATCAAGAGCTCTCCTGAACTACACCAACAACAGGGACTTTGGGCTGTGTAAACACTTTAAACACCTTAAACACTACCCCGTTGCCAGCCAAGATGCAACCTTGACAGACAAACCATCTGGGAAATACTCAAAGTACCATCATTATGTATCATTTATCATTTACATCCCATCGTTTAAGTAACTTCACCAAATCCACAATCTTCTCCCTGCAGTGTGTTGGGGATGCAGGTTAGCTTTCTGTTTGTACTGGCACTGCAGTGTAATCTACAGGGCAACATGAACCAGCTGAGCCAAAAGACACTGAACACTCCATCAGAATAAATGCCAGTGGGTCCTTGTCTCCCCTTGCAGTTAAATGTCATTCTTTTACGTTCTTCTCCTCTCTCTCACCTCTATCCGTTCTCCTCTGCCTCTCTCTCCTCCCATTTCTGACAGTTGCTCAAAGCTGTGTGATTATTATGCCACTAAAATCAATGACATTCAGGAGAACCTGTCCTGCAGGAAAGGTCACATACACACTTTCTCTGTTCCTCCTGTAAAGGGAGAGAGAATTCTATTAATTAAACAGATAGCACTCATGACAAATGACCAAACACTAAACATGTAGAGATGCATAACTGCCCAGATCACATACTTTAAAGGGAACTAGAAAAGCCTTAAGAGAGTCTGTCAATATGCACAGCAAATGGATTGTCAGATGTGGATTACTGAACAATCTGCTCTTAAATCCTCTGCAGGTCAGAACCGCTTTGAAGATAAGGGTCTATTAGTGGAAGAATGCAAAACCTCAGCTGACTAAATCAATACATAATGAACACACTGGCCTCCTAAGAATACTACTGACTCCAAATGAACACAACCATTTGTAAGTCATCTATCAAGAGAGTGGCCACAGGCAGAGTAGGCTAGGCTATTGCTTAGACTGCAATCCTAAACATTTACCATTTCACAACAGGTTTAGTTATGAAAAACTTGGTTCCCTTTTATTCATGAGCTAGAATCTCATTTGAAGTGGCCATACCCCAAATGAAAGTAAAAAGGAACAACAGGAAGAGGAATTACAATTCAAGAAATTCAACAAAGGAAATGCATTCTGGTCGGCACCGGTAGACTCAAATTTCCAAACCTTTCAGTAGATTTTCAGACCATATTTAACATAAATGGTTCATAGAGCATTATTTTCAGCTTTATATTTGGTATATAGTACAGTCATCTGTAAATATTTTTATTTTCTCAGGGTTTTTTCCCATTAATTTTCTTGAAGTGACAACATGCAGAGCCCCTAAAAAATAATAATAATAATAATAAAAAACTTTTACATGTACGCAAGAAACTTTTTTGTGCCCTCAAGAAACTATTCACATGCGTATGGGAATTTTTTGCATGCTTACGCATTACAATTTCTAGTTTTATATAACCAACTTCCTTTGTGCATCACCAGCACACATTATTTTGCCATCTTACTATGAATAAAACAAGAGCATGGATGCACATGAATTAACATTTCAACAGCTCAAAATTAGTCTTTTCTTATGGTAGCACCTCTAATATCAAGGCCTAATGTCCAATTTAACACATCCTCTGCAGAGACACACAAACCATGACATGAAATGGGCTGATGGCATAAAATTTGCCAAGTTCAAGGGTTTATAAAAAAAGACAAGTACTGTAAAAAAGTGTTTAAAATTTGGCTTTTGTTAGGGCAGTATGCCATATTTCAAGGCCTTAGGTCTCTTTAATGCATACTTTGTGGAGGCCAAGAAACCACACCGCAAAATGGGCTGCATTGTCCTATATGCTAAGTTTCTCATGCGTGTGTTTATTTTTGCAAAGGTCCTTAAGGCTTTTCCATATTCTGCTTTCTTTTTTCCATACTTTTCCAAACCCCGTAGGAACCCTGTAAGTCACACTGATCCATCCCTCCAGTACAATCAAATACACCTGCATTTCTGATATGCACTGACAAACACATGCTATTTTTTGGTTAATTTGAAAAGAATTGTTAGTCAAGGAAGATTTCTCACGACTTATGACTAACCACTCCTAAAGCAAGATTTATGAGCCACAACAGAACACATCCACTATAGGTGGCTGAGCCCCCCATAACCTGAAATCCTGGAATCACCCCTGGATTATAGGCCTAATTTCCATGCAGAAGGTCAAAATAAATCCCAAGCCATGCACAATTATACACAAGGCAACATAATCCTAAATCAAGTTGTACATTATTAGAGATGTAAATTATTAAGACTCTGTTAACCTGCTAGCAGTGTTGATGGAAACTACGGTATCAGGGTTTGTAATTTAACCCTCTGGGGTCTGAGGTCATTTTGGGGCCCTTGAGATGTTTTGACATGCCCTGATATTTGTGATTATTTCAGCTACTTAAAACATACTATTGACCAACATGTTTTTTTTTTTTGTATTCAGCACAAACTGTGCTACAATAATATGTGACCAAGATGGATGTACACGTTTGCGTCTTTTAGAAAAAATATATTATGCGTGGTTAGTAAGTTTTAAAAAGTAGCTGAAATAAGGCCATAAAACCCACACTAAATAGTTCTGAATAAGACTTTTGAGTAATCAGTCTTGTAGGCCAGAATATCTTTCACAGCATTGTGCATCTGGAATTGCTATCACTGATCAGCGCATACCTAGACACTTTCTTTATGAGTCAATTCCTCACCAGCTTAGGAGACTTAAAATTAAATATTCTGTGTTTGTACGGTTTCTCTAGTTCTCTGTGGACTTCTTAGAGTGGAAGCATGTTGATTTAAGAGAAACATTAAATGCAATACCTAGCAATTATCTAAATAATTCACGCAGCTCTGTATTAAAGAATTCTGTACACGCAAGTTTGGGGATTTTGAGATTTCTAAGAGCATCTGAGGACGGACTCTGTGGGGGACTGAGAATGAGAGTGTGCTACACAGTTTTGTGTGTGTGTCCATGGTCAGTTTCACACAAGCATTAAGGGTTCATTAGTTCAGTTCATTCTAATGTTGATTCTTGATGACACATCAAACAAGCCTGTGATTCGTTCTGAGAGCTGCTGTACCATGTGATGTTTGTTCCGATCATGTCTAGAGACTCAAGAAAGAAAAACAGAACTACACAAACAATGTAAAATGTTCTACAGATTTCAACCTCTTTATGACTGCTATACATTTGACATTAGAAGGAATATTCAGGGTCATTTCTACAGTCTGTTCAATCAGTCCATTAATCAACATAATCAGTCATTCAATCCATAATCGATATGTTCCTTCCATGGTTAATGTGGCACAGAGGAAGAGAAACGCGCTTCTCTCTGGCATAAGAAATAAGTAGCACCACACCTGAATGATCGTGTCAGCACTGTCAGTGTCTGTCTGCACGTATACCATCAACACACATCACTGCTGCCTCTCTACTCAGCAGATTAATCTTTCCACAGTCCTCAAACCACCCTGGCAAACAGAGTTCAGAGGTCAGATCAATTAGATGTTGATGCCTACCTTACTTAAAGCATTTTATCTGACTGAGGCTAGTGGAAATTCTTCAGGTTAACACTGTCTAAAAATAAAAACCACTCCATCGTTCTGTGACTTTTTAGTTAAAAGAAAATAGATTTTATTCATTCAAATATGCAGAGCAGAGCAAGCAAATTTTCGAGGATGTTAGCATTCAATTAAGTCTGCACTCTGCAAAAAGCACATCAACAAAGACAGGCATTGACACTGGAATTTCTCTTCTCTTCTTTCTATTTCTAGTACTTAAGATAATGCATTATATTTTTATTTAATTAATTAATCAACGTATTTATTTTAAAAGCAATAATCAAATGTTCAAACACAATTTCATCAGAGATCAATGTTTTTATACTCAATGTACCTCCTGAAGATAAACTAGAAATAAGAGGACTCCTTTGTTGGACACTGGGCAAATGAAAACCACTTGAAAAAGTAAAAAGAAGAGCGAAGAGAGAAATAAATCTTCCTCTCAAACATTCCGCTTTCCAAAACATGAGCAAAATGATAAAGAATTCCAATTTCTAGGCCTGTAGTATTGAGAACTAAAGCGAGGCTATGAGATAGATGGGAGAGGAAGACAAATCACCACATTGTCATTCAGCCATGTAAAATGCTTGCCTAAAGCACAAAAGGGATTTCTCATCAAAATGTATCATCTATAAAGCAGACAACATCAATAATGAAAATCTGACCGGTTGTGAATGAAGTATACCGCTCCTGTAGTTATAAACCTTTGCATTTAAAGTACAGATACCTTGATGAAATAAAGCTTAAACTGAGCAAAAGTACAGAAGCGTGTTTGCTTTCGAACGTAAGTATCAAATGTAAAGGTACTGAATGATTGTTTATTATTTTTCTTGTTTATTTTTGAATTAAATATTTCTGAAATATTTTATTTTAAATAAAATATTTAATCTGATTATAACATCTAGTTGGTAAATGATCATATCAAAGTAACAGCTTTTTTTGCCATTTTGTGCATTTTAGTAATAATACACTGAGTGTAACCATGAATGATCAGTCTCCTTGTGGTAGTGGTAGTATTACACATTTTAATTATAACATATTTATTTTTTATTTTATATAAAACAAAAATCCACACACAAACAGTAAACATTGTACTGAAACTATCAATGTTGTTAAATATAAACTTCAGCTGCTCATTTCTAACATTGGGATCCTTCAAAAGGATATGCAGAGCGGCAAGTGCTACAAACAGCCAGAAACAGCACAAGTCTGGTGAACTGTCAAGCTTTCAATTTTATGTCTAGTGATTAGGAACAATATTATCTACTGTATATTAGTGATGCTGTATTGTGTGTTGATTAATTATTATTATTATTATTTTTTTAAATACAGCTCGGTAGCTTTTCATGAATTGATAGTGTTGTTACAACATATACCAGCAGGAGCCATGGCTCCATACTGTGGAGAAAAGTTTGCGTTCTGAGTTACAAAGTTTTCATTGTACATCAAGACTTTTATCTCCAAAGATCAAAGAAAAATTGATTCCTCATTATGTGACCCCTTTAATTAGAAAAGGTATACCCCTATGAACCCCTATGAATTTCTTTTGCAATTACCCAAATTATTTTTGTAGCTTTTGATCAAACCTGCAAAGGAGTTTTGAGGCCTGTACTTTTCAGCACAAAACTGTTTTGATTTATGTATATCTTTGGCATGTTTGAACACCGTCAGAACACCGCTGAATTTCAATGAGCCTGAGGTCGCTTATTATTATTGGCCATTATAGGATTTCTTCTGTTTGATCCCTTCTGTTTTTGATTTCATCTTTTGGGCTTTAGATGACAAACAGATGCTCTGATGTTTCAGTGTAAAACTGATACAACTTCTCAATTTTAGCACACCATTACACTCCCTCCACAATTTTTGACAGCTGGGATGAAGAATTTCTTACTGATATGGAGCTTCATGTTTTCTTTGAATATAATGCTTTGTACCTTGACCAAATGTTCAGCTGCTGTTTTGTCTGGCCACAAACCATTGTTTGAGTGCAGCTGTGGGTAAATTATTTATTGCTTTGGAGAGCAGTGGTTTCCACTACAGTTACCTCTCATGTACAACATTCTAGCAGCAGTTCTGATGTTTTTCCACCTGTCAGCTATCTGTCTGATGGTACACTGATCGAGGAAATTCTTCTGTAAGGCTTTCAAGTCTTGGGAGCTTCAACAACTCTTCCCTGGGGTGCTCTAAAATGTTTTTTTCCCCCCTTCAACCATTTTATACTCAAAGCAAAAATCGGTTCAAAAACGTATAGGTGGCAAAAAAACAACAACAAAAAAAAAACATTTCCATATGGCAAAACTACAGAACATCTGATTCCAATTACTGATTCCAGTCTTTTTAATTTTGTAACTTCTATTTTACTACATCATACTATGTAATCATACAGTGCACCACTGGAACTGTGTCTAATTGGCAATATTGAATGAACAGATGATGCTGCATTTATAGACCAAACACTAAGCTAGTAGTTGTAATTAACAAGACAGGTACAGGAATTCTGAAAGGAGTTTGTTGTGAATGAGGCCAGTTACTGTAATTACTGGAGACAGTCTCACAATATTGTGGAAAAAAGAAGTGTGGTTTACAGTGGACAATAGAAATCCATGTAATCTGATAAGTCATGTGACACTGTAAGAGATGTTTGTTCAGTTCAGCTAATGGTTGATTGCACATGTGTGTTGATGCATGTGCTCCTTAAAATGGGGAATAGGTGCTCTAGGGGCATATGGAGAGATGTGGGACCTCTGTAAAAACTGTTGGCCTGATTAAGTCAATCCTTGTAAAATTCTGGAAACATACACACACATTCACTCACTCAGGTGCAAGAATAAAGACTGCATGCTCCACTGGTTTTGAGATGGAGTGAGGGGAGGAGTGATGAGAAGAGAGAGAGGGCATGGGAATGAAATGATAGTGAGGAATTCAGGAAAGAGAATGAAAACATTACATTCCCGTGCTTTCAAAGCCACTTGTGCAAGGATGCATAAGCTCTCTCACATATGCATACATAAAGACACAAGTTGAAAATATAGTATATAAAATCACATTTTATGCACTTATGTTCTTGGTCACATTATAAAATGAATGGGCACAAACTGTCAGAACTTGCAAGGATATATTGTAGATTACTTCAAAATAAGCTACAAGTAAATGTCCAATAACAGCTGTAAATCATATTGTCTCTGATACTATAAAGCTACAAGTCTGTAGAAAACTGTAGATTTTTTTTAAAAAATCACGTAAAAAAACAAAATTGATGAATTAAACAAAAAAATTAAACAACCTTAAATAATGTGACCTAATTATTTGTCCTGGGTTTTACTCAATATTGCAAACTGAAGAAAAAATACTAGTTGGCTGGCCTAAACTGCTTTCAGCCAGGAGTCCAGCTAAGACCAACAAACCAGTACAGACCGGATTTAGCTGGTTCCTTTTCAGCAGAGCAAACAGATCAAGCCAATAAATGAGATTTTACCTCTGTCTACACAGCTTGATCTTGTGTTTGTTTAATGAAGTTAACTTTCATTTCACTTGAATTTAATTACATTTGATTCATTATAGTCAAGGCCATAAAGAAGACACTGCCGAAGTGTACGTGGTTTCACTGTGAAGTCTATAATATCAGAAGGGAATATTCTCTCATGCAAACAGACCACAGGGTAGGGAATAAGATCTGAGGGAGTTGTTAATGAGGTGAGGCAGACCAGCACTCCTGTGTGGACATGAAGAGATGTCTCAACTAAATCGCTGTGTGTATAGTAACAGTAATACGCTCTGGTCTCTCATTAGTTCAGTATGAATACTAAGCTTGATGATCTGAGTACAGCAGGACAGGAGGGGAGAGAGAGTGAGAGACCAAAATCACTGAAGTTAAGCAGAAAAGCAAATATCAAAAGTACAATTATTCAAAAACTAGTCTTCATTTTGTTTAGTGAAATGCATCCATCTAGTGAACAACAACAAAAAGACTATAATGAACAGCTCCTGACTCTGGTGTGAGAAACCAGTTCCAGTCAGGAATAGATATCCATAAGTTCTCTAACAAGTCAAATGATAGGCTCATTAGCTCATACATCACAGACACACATAACAAATTCAGTTTCACTTCACTTGCTCACCCACTGCTTTCAAATGAGATAGATTGATGAGATATTGCACTGCTGCTGAGTTCAGCCTACATCAGTTCAGTCATGCTTTGTTAATTTTAGAACTGCTGAATCTGGTGTTGTTGAATCTAGATTACATGAGCATGAGATTACGTTGAGTTTGGTTTAGTTGACACGGAATTCATTGTATCTGGTGTGTTCCTTGTGCACGTTATTGCAGCTGCAGGCCCCGAGGCAGAGCCTGTCTCAATAAAACAACTGATAATAAAACTGATTTGCAATATAGCTAACTGAATTGCTGACAAAGTACATGACTTTTTCTCAGTTTTCTTGCTGACTTTTTCTGTTAATGTTTATCAAGGCAATAAAAGCTTTTTGAAGTATCCCTCTAAATTAACTTTATAGGGTTGATCTAAACCAAAACCGTAAACTGACAGTCACTACCGACTAAAATGTGCCATGAGTGGCACTTTAGTGTTGGCTCAGAGAGAGGTGTATTAGGCCTGAGAGCGAGGGAATATTGGTTTAGAGAAACAGATTTGATCCAATATACATCTCTCTCGCTCTCTAAATTGGATCATTTAAGAAGCTTCTTAGAAGTAACAGAACTACTGTATGTGCCTCTTTACACTTCACCTTTACATGATAAACAGAGGAAATCTTTTTGAACCTTTTCTTAATGAAACAAAAATCAGATGACTTAAAGACTGGACCACTTTTTTCTCCCCTCAACCCATAATCGCTAGCGAGTCTATTTAGTTTCATTAGTTGAACTAAAAACTTTTCACATACAAGTAGCATATATTTTTAGTCTGATGGTGGCCTTGCTTGGAAAACTTTTCCAAACTTTAATGTCCAATTAGTTTCGCTATGGATCTGACTGCAGTTGGCTTACGATGAGCATGAGCCGTCCTGCCTTGCTGCTGGAATACTAACATACTGTAGGATGCATTCATGCATGCGTACGCTTGTGTTCTCATTTGAATATTGTAGAGAAAGATCGGCATTATGTACAGCCACAGAGTTCTACATCTCACCCTCTTCTGCTTCTCTCTATGCTCTCCCTCCACTTTTTATATTTCCACCCATTTAAGTTATTATGTAACACTCTCAGTGGCTCTAAGTGCAGTGTGTTCTCTGTTTAAGAGGTGTGTGTTTGTATTAGGATCATTATTCACCAACAAAAGACAGAGAGGTATCAGAGCAGGTGATTAGATGTGAAAGAGAAAGAGGAGTATGTGTGTGTGTGAGAGAGATAAATAATTAAACTAATCAAAAACAAAGCAGTTGCATCTAAATGGAAAGTTAAGCTAACATAATGCAATGATGAACATCCTTTTTCCGATGAACAAGAACACAGTTAAGTGTCTAAGAGAGAAGGGCATGCAAAACATCCTTTCAGTTGGACGTTTTATAGCAATCACTTCCTGGCAGCAGAAAGCAACCAAAATTGTTTTTAAAAGCCATAAAGCAGAAATTGTGACCCCTTTCATGCTCTTCAGTTGAGCATATAACATTCCAGCATACCGTAGGAGAAGATACAATTATGCAAATATATGTACACTCTTTAAAAAAGGTGCTTTGGATGACAAATGGTCCTCGCTGGAACCATTACCACTTAGAGAACCGCACGCAAAACACGGTTCTTTACAGTTCTGAGGGGTTCTTGGCATCGCAAACACGGATCTTAGGCACTTCAAAGAGTGCTTGCAACAAAAAAAGATTGAACCTTTTCTTTGATCAAGTATACAACAATGGGTAGGTGGAACTGTTTATTCTACAGACTTTTCCCTTTGCTTTTATTCTGTTTGACATGTCCCTTTGCCCTGGTTATTTTCAATAATGTGACACAAAATAATATCAAAGATTTTCTCTCTTCACTGCCTTCTTTGAAAAAGTCATGTGTTAGCTTAATTTCAACAATTACAAATAATGATTAAACAAATAAGCTGCAAGAGCATGTTATAAATCTAATAGTGATTCTTCATGTGACAGTCTTACTAAATCTAGTGTTTTTTTCAGTTATACTCATTACTTCAATGGAACGATTCACCCAAAAATGAACATTGTAACAATTTACTTACCATCATGTCATACCTGTAAACATTTTTGTCTTCTGCGTATCACAAATGAAGATATTTTGAAGAAACAGCTTTTTTGTTGCACTGAAGACAGAAGGTCAAACAGGTTTCCCATGCCATGATGGTCAGTAAATAATGGCAGAATTTTTATTTTCTGAGTCTTTATCTTTAAGAAAAGCACTGCAATCAAGTAAACCAAATCAAGATGAAAAAAAGTCTTGTAAGTGACTTTAATCGCCCCGAAGTGGATAATTTTGTGATACTAAATAAATAGAGATGAAGCATGCATTTTAGTTAAAATTATTTTATTATGCAAAATAAGAGACTGCAGAGACAAACGAGAGCCATGAAATTAGCAGAGCTGTGTAGCAAATGAGTTGCTGGGGAAACGGTCAATTAGGTCTCTACAGTTAAGTGATCATTATATCAAACTATATGACCCCAGAATGCCACAACTGACCAATCAGAATTAAGTATTCCAGAGAGCAGAGTAATTAGCATAACTATAACAAAAAAATATAACAAAAGTTACATGTTTCTCAACTTTTATTACTAACACTCAATGGGTACCCAGACTTTAGGGATTCAAGGATGATATGAAATCTGAATCACCATCCTCATAAACAAAATTGAGGGTCTCACTGCTGCATGTATTTTATACCATACCACATCAGGCCTTTTACTTTTTAATATATCTAGGTGTCTTTTGTTTGAATAAATAAATTCTGAGGTTCCTTTAGTGGTTTTCCAACTCGAGAGTCACAATAACTGTGTTAAAGGCACATGGAAATATTTGATATTTATTTTGTGTTTTTCTGAAAAATGATATTCATGCATTTCACACAACCTAATCACTGCTTTATTTCAGCTGCATCTCTCACTTGTATATAAAACATATCTCTATGCTTGATTCTATTTACAGGTATATTCAATACTGCTCATAATAGTGCTACTCGCTGGCACACATACCAACTTGAAAGTTATATTTTATAGCTTTTACAGAATAATATTTTTATTAAGGTACGGTTTTCTTTACTACCTTACAACTTACTCGTTATGTAATTGATTTAAAAAAGTTTACTTCGCTCAAAAAAGCCATTAAAATACAACAAAAAGCTCATGAATATTAAAAGTTGATCAGATACTGTGTATGATAGGGCAGATAATCTGCGAAACCTATTATGATGAGTTCAGATTACATCCAATTTCAGGGTCATGTGTTCTATTAACTAATGAGGCCAATGTCAATATTTATAAACAGACCATAATGTATGAGCAAATGCTGTATGGATATTTCCTGTACAGTCTCAGTAGCTTTATTAGACGGGGATGTACTGCAAATTATAACTGACAGCAGCAGAGAAGCACAGGAAAACGATCAGTTTAGGAAAACCAGTCTGTGAACACACACACACACATACACAACATTTCAGAGAAACAAACAAATAAATGTAAAACATGCCATATCTGTTAGAGAAACATGTGATAGCTATGTAATTACATACATAATGGCTACACGCTGTGCCGATGGGTTTTTAGCAATAGTAAATGGGCCGGATCATTAGCAGCATGTTTTGCTGTAGTCATCCCCATTAACCTCAGCCCACTCTGTTTATCTGCCACATTATACAATTAAGGGGGGGCTTTGCATAACAGCCTTTCTCTCCCAGAAAACACCCATCATTAAATCTACTCTCTCACAAAGCCTAGCTATGCATGTGTGCACTTGAGCGCTCCGAAAAATGCCACCACACACACGCAGTGCCCACTTACACTGCGATGCAGCTCTCTCAGAGCCTCTGTGCGGAGCACTTTATGCAACAGCAGTTCTGGAGAGCGAGAGCAGAGTTAGTGTAGGTGATGATAATGCTCAGCAGGGCCTGTAATCATGTCAGTATCAGTGCTTTGTTTCTACACAAAATGACTGAGATCAGCTTTATAGGGAGGACTCTGATCACTCATGGTCTGTGCCTGCTGCTGTCAACCTCACAGGTTAACATGCAGTGAGTTATGATTTCCTCGCCGCAATCCCAGCCCTCTTTACTCATTCACAGCATCAATACTGATATTTGAGACGCGAGATTCGCAAGAAAAGCAGAGAGTCAGCAAAGTTGAAAATAAGACACGCTAGGCCAATGCCGAACAAATTTCCTGCTAGACAGGTGGAATTTCTCAGAGCCTTTAGGGAAGAGTGTATAATCGCTTTCTCAATATAAACAGTGAACGCTGCTGTGGCTCCCAGCCCTTCAGGGACGTTCTGTCATAGCTCAGTCTGGGGGAACAGCAATCGGCATCATTTCACATGGCAGGACTCGATTTCTCTGTGCTGCATTAAAACCCTCCATATCTGTCAGGATGACACTGATTAGCCAGCCAAAGTCTTTCTATCAAGGAGGTCTATTATACCTGAAGAAATCTATTTCAATAGCAATTGCTTGGCTGTATATATAAAGAGAGAAAGGGTTTAGGTTTGATATTACTCAATAAGATTCTTGATGTTTTGAAGTCTCTTATGCTCACCAAGCATTCATTTGATCAAAAGTACAGTAAAGACAGTAATAATGTAAAATGTATTACCACTTAAAATAACTGTTTTCTATTTTAAAATGTAATTTATTCCTGTGATGGCAAAGCGGAATTTTAAGCAGTCATTACTCCAGTCTTCAGTGCCACATGATCCTTCAGAAATCATTCTAATATACTGATTTGGTGTTCATGAAATATTTCTTATTATCAATATAGATCTATGTATCTCTCTGAAATTCACATTTTGCTTTTAAATAAAGCAAATGAAATAATTTAAAATATGCTGTATATTTAGTCTAAATACTATGTAGTCTGCTTGTGAAAAGTTATTATCAGTTTTGGCACCAGAATGGTGTAGTTACAGCATCTACCAGCAGGGGCTAACTGCCAAACCTTGACCTCTTGGTATGTATGCGTGCAGCAGAATGCTGTAAGGCAACAGCCCTTTCTCGCTCCATCCTCTCAGGAGTCTTTCTCTTTTAATGAGCCCTCTGCTGTCTTGAATCTACACCAGCAATTAGCCACCATACAGTTTTAGCTGAATGGAGCCTAAAGCACAGAATGTTCTCACATATCTTAATGCATGTTGCTTCTACAGCCTTATATTAGCTAGTTTGGCAGTTCCTTTCATTTATGCATACATGATGAAGTGTTTCTGGGCGTGTCCTTACATAAGTGTGTGTTTTATGCCATGAAATTGATATTTGTAACAGTTATGTCATCTGGCGTCACCTCTCTGTGCACACCAGAGAGAGCTCCTAATTACAAGACTGGTCCACAGAACAGAGACTTTTATTTTTTTTAATCTCATTTAATCAGTGTGAGGACTTTCCTGATATATGTAGCTTTTGCTGCAGCTCTCACACATCTCATTCTTATTCATCTCATCTCTCCGAACCATTTCCTGTGAGAAGATTAACAATTAACAACCTTGAATTACATCATTGTACCTTCAGAATCCAATAGCACATGCTTGAAGCAGCTCTGCAGGTTTGAAAATTTGACTACCAACAGATAATTTTTACAGGCCTTTTTATTCAAATGGTCTCCCAGAGTCAACGTTAACCTCTCCATCATAGCACAGTGAACACCATCTCACCTTTGTCTCACTCACAGTTCTGGAATCATCTGAATATAATCCACTTACATGAGAGGCATAATCCTAAAGCAGTCAGCAATGATCTGAAGTCAGCTCCGGAGCAACGAGGTTAACATGTAGCAATGTCTGACTGAACAGGCTTACAGTATATAATAAATTAAATACGGTGGATCTAATAACATCTGGACCTCTCACAAGATTTGCATGAGACTTCAGTTTAAAGAAACAATCGGCGCAGCAGAATCAGTCAAAACTCTAGGAGGATGCGAGACATCTCTAATCCTGGTCATCTGCAACAAAAAGGACCATAATAAAAATAAAATTAGGGAAAAAAAAAAAACATTAGCAGATGAGCATTTCAATCCTCATCGCTGTCTACGTGCAAACAAACAATAACACGGCTTGTCTGTTATACTTTTATTGCATTTAAATCACATAGAGGACTGTGTTTCCCAGAATGCAGATCAATGTATTATAGCCTTTTTCCTTTAAAAGAAAAAAATAATAACATGGTTTTCTAAAAAACAAACAGAAAAACAAACAAAGAAAGCACAAATAGTCACTTTTTAATGTTAAGTACATAATCCATCAGAAGAGCTGCTGCTGTAATTTTTCTTCAGGTGCAGAAAGAGAACTAAAGTGATGTTTTTACTGTAGGAGGCCAGTGAGCTGAGCTAAAGCAGAGGTTACACTGTTTACCAAAGCAGCGGGTTGTGCTCCGACTTGATTCAGGAGACACCGCCAGACATTCATTTTCAGGATAAAGTGATTTGCCAAAAGAAGCAGAGAGAGCCTCTCCATATTAATGCAGAACATAATGCATTAAGCCTGCGAATAAAAAAAAAAAATCTCATATAAACATTGAGTCACAAACATTCATCCAAACATCTGCGTTCCCTATGCAGTACTGTAGCACTGTGTGTACCAGACCACTGGTCAGCGTTTTGACACTTAAAGACCTATCATGAAGACACTCCCGAAGGTCACATCTCAACATGACATACACTTTAGCAGATTAGACATTGTGATTGGCGATTTAGTGGTTTGTGGACGAGCTGAAGTCAAAATGTGCTGTAAATTCTGAAATTCAAAAGGCATAACAACAGAGCCAGTGGCAGGCTTTGAGGTTCAACGGACAAGCTCTCTGAACACACACAGCTCAGAAATGTTTTCTGAGAGAGCAGATAGGAACCAGAGTGCTATATAAGAAATAAAAAGGAAGGATGCAACACAATTGTTGTCAGGTGCCTGCCTAACTTTCAATAGGCTTTAAAATCTACAGTAGCTGACAGAACTGGGATAGTGTCTCTCTTACATATACACACCTGTCAGACTTCACCACTTCCCTGCTGAGGCTCTGAGTGTGATGTTTATCACATCGTGTTGAGAAGCACTTTACTGTAAACAAGGAAGGGAAGACCCTTTTTAAGAAGCCGTCTTTCTGTTTTTCATTCAGGGGAAAGCAAAATAATTGAGGTGTTTCTGTGGAAAAGAAACGAGTGCAAAGGAGACTGACTTGGCCACACGGAAGACAGTTGACGATGAGGATGCAGACAAACATCACAACTTAAAGGGATAGTTCACACAAAAATGAAAACTCTGTCATCATTTACTGACTTTCATGTCATTTCAAACCTGTGTGACTTACTTTCTTCTGTGAAACATTAAAGAAAATATTTGAATTTTGGTAATCAAACAAATATGACCACTTTTCTCAGAATTCTTTATTTTGGGTTTCACAGAAGAAAGCCACACAGGTTTGGAACAACATGAGGGTGAGTAAATGATGACAGAAAATGTATTTTTTTTATCCCTTAATGCCACAGAATTAAACTATACAGTACAAAATATAAAACTTGCATACAACTCTGTCTTCTTTCTTGATTCTCTTTCTTATCTTCTTTCCAAAGGCCCAAAAAACAGGGTGTGGTCTTTTCAACTTCATAAAAAACCTGAACTAAAATGCACCAGTCATCATCTAAAAGAGCAATGACTCACTAAACTAACCAACAGTAACATAACCAAGTTATTCAGAATGTGACTAGGTTTTGTAACTTTTTGGACTACCAGACTGTCCAAGGAAATTTTACGTTTCTGCTCAAAGCAGCAGTTCCCAATGGAATCCAAAATGTTTTATTTGAAAAAGGGTTTTAGAGGAACAAAGCATTTAGTTGAACTGATGTTACTCTACAGACTAAAGACTGACTGCAAGGCGATGCTCTGTCTCTCTGCTATTCTCACACCTTATTCTGTACGTGGCTCTGCTTTGAACACTTTGATTATGATGGATAACAGGGAGTCAATGACCCCAACTGGAAACTTCAGCGTGGCTGATTAACGTACAACATGGAATGGTCTGAATCCATTGCAGAGTTTAAGCTGAGCAAGAAAAGACTACTTTTTTGTCCTTTCATTATTCACTAGACCGAGTCAGAGCAGATGTGAAACATGAACGCTGATGGCGAGAAGAGAGAGGAACACGGGTCGAGTGCAAGTATTTCCAGAACTTTCTGTTGTATGGTCTTTTCTCTTCTCTGTTGGGTTCAAATTATGAATCCTCTCCAAACCCCACCACTTTTACCGCCCATATTCGTCTCCGTGATAACTACTATCACTGTTGCTGTAGGTACTGTTATTCACTGGAGAAAGAGAGGGTGAGGATGAGAGTAAAGACGGAGGGAGGGATGCAAAGTCTTGGAGCTCCTCCCTCTCCAAGACATTGTCTGTTTCCATGGAAGCGGAGGGTCCATTTGTGTCTAGAGCAGATGAGAAAAGAGGTGAAAACTCCTGTGAAAGGAGGGACGTGTGAAGTCTTTCCTGTTCTACGAGGGGCGTTAGGTCTATGTCTGTAGAAGTGCCTTGAGCGGTGTCTGTATGAAGCCTCAGTGTGCTGGAGAGCACGCGGGAGTATGAACCTGCAGCACCAGCCAAAGTCTCAGGGGCACCAGAGGAGGGCCCAGGGGTGGGGCTCAAACCAGTTTGGCTTTGTGCATCCGCTCCTGTCTGGGAGCCACGGTGGATTCGGTGGCTGACAATGATGTTGTTGCCAAAGCTGCCCATGGAAGCCATTGTGGTGCTCTGCTCACGCTGGACAACTGCTGTCATCCCTCCCTCAGCCATTAGCCTTCGGATACGAGAAACATACTCAGTCTGACCTGAGAGAGAGAGAGGGAAAACTTGAGTTCTTCAAGAAATACCAGAGCGCAGGGTAAACAGTCCAACTTCCTACAGTATCTGGGATCAATAAACTTTAGTAGGGAGAAACAAAGCAATAAGGTTGGCTGGCCTTTAGGAGAAAAATTGAGAGCTTACAAAACATGAAGAGTTGCAGGTGTTTGTGGGAGATTTATGTCTTGGCCGTGTCAGTGGAGATTTACACACATCAAATGGCTTTCAAACAGCTGTTACAGTGCAGGTTTACAGCCTGGACACATGTTGTATGGACCTAATTTAACAGGAAGGTGCGGTGCAATTAAAAGCGCCACAATTGACTCTAAATTATTCATCAACAGTTTCTGCAAACTCAATTCTTTGATCCTCATCTAGTGTTTAGGCTTTGAATCAAGTACAGTTAGTGTGAATATGAGAGTGTGTTTCAGATGTTTGCATCAGCATCAACAACCCTGTCAAGCTTTGGTTTGTTTCTTCATGGTTTAATTCACACACTGATAGTTAAAATTCTTCATTCGTTTTCTGAATTGTGAGTGGATGGTGCGCTCCACAATGACTTATGCTGTACTATGCTATATATAATCTAAAGGGGTTTTCACACTGGACACTTTTCCTGGGTTCAGACCGCTTGATTATATCAAACCCTGATGGATTTGCATACATCTAGCGTCATCACGAACATGCACAGCACATGACAAAAAGCATGCAAGCAAGATATATGTGTGTGTATATTATTTTATTTCGAGCTATTATGCGCAGCAGAGTGAACAACACTTGTGTCTATGTGCGTAGCATGAAGGTGGCTTTCTGCTGTTTGCAAACCTTCTCTTTTGAGGAGACAGCTAATTGCAAACCATTCATTTGTCGCTCTGATTGCACTTATGCTGCACAATTACACTGCACACTCACTGTGTAAAGACACTAATGACAGTGTCATTGGCTAAAACCAATGCATGTTACTTTACTTCCTGAACAAATGTGAACCTGAATTCGAGTTGCTTCAATTTCAATCTTGGGTTTGGTACCATGGTGCGCCCCCAGGTCCATTTGATAGCTTTCACACTGACAATTTTTCATGTGAACCGTGCTCTGGTCCAAAATAAACTTCCAGTGTGGAAGTTCATTACCATGCTAAACTATGTTCTTCAAGTTTATAACGGTGGCCTTAAACCTAATCCTGACTTCTGACTGGTTGACAACCGTTCTATGCCCAAAATCAATATCACATAGTCACTTTCTGTTTATCAGTGTGACGTAAGTGTTGGTTACCTGTGCTGTCTGTGCTGGGTTCAGTGAGATCTGACCCTTCGTCTTCCTGAGGTCGACTGTGGGGGGGCGTCTCTGGTACGACCTCAGACCCAGAATCCTCTGGGAGAAGCTCTAAATCCAGAGTGTCTGCGGCTGATAAAGAATGATCATTTCAGCATTTTACCATTTGTTTTTAAAGCACCCCAGTTGATTTTCAACATAAGCCATTGGGATGAAGAAAAACAAGCAAAAAGATTATAAAACTAGCACAGGTTAGAGGCAAAAAGAACAAATTAAAAAGAAACATTGTTTGAGCATGAGAGTAAATAACGCTCATAATTTTTGTATTCATATTTTTGTGAAGAACGGTATTGTTATGACTAAACTAATATTGGATCGCTTTCTTCAAACTCTGAATGCTTGTAAAAGTTGTATTATATTTTGTATTTGTACTGAGTCTTCATCCTCACACTGCCACAAAATCAAGCGCGAGTACAATATTTTATAGACCTTTTATTACTTCTTTCTGTATTGCTTGCTTACGTTTTACATTTACATTTTTCCATCTAACTGAAAATCCATAAACAATCCAAATGTAGTTATCAGATGAACAAGTCGAAAAATAGATATTTGACAACAAGAGGCACAGAACAAAACATCATCATTCATGAATAATGGAGAGGAATTATATTTATCTCAGTATAGGGGTATTTTCTGATACCTGGAGCAAAAGTTACATCAATTGTAAGAAATAAAGTCAGTGAAAGAGCAACCATGCCACATGTGCTTATCTGTAAAACATAGATTCCATGTTAAAAGAACAGAATAGACAAGAAAATCATTTTATAATTCGTAATTCAGTCCATCAAAGCAATTACACTAATGGACTTGCTGTAACAAATACCTTCTGCTATTTAAGCTCATCTTGGCTGGCAGGCTGAACTTCCTGTTTTATTGTGTCTTTAATGTGACTGAATAGCCTCTTTTTTTTTTTTTTTTTTTAACCAAACTGCACTCATGGTTAAGGTCTCTAATTTCCAATATGAATGCTCATTGTACTTCCTGTAAAATGCCTCCAATTGCACACACTACGCTCACGCTGCCTCATGTGAGTTCATCCCTCACTGGACAACAGCTCTCCAAGATTACAGAACCTGCACATCACCTCTGCCATCTGGACCCAACAAAGCCCAATTCTCTTGGATCACTAGTGACTAAGGCCAGTGGGAGGCCACTAATGACAGTTGGTCTTTGTTTGCCATCACCACATGGCTTTAACACATGCTGGGCACAAAATGCAAAACAAAGGAAGACACATTTCCTTTATAAAAGTATATTTGATCTGAAAATGGTTTCTGTTTGCTAATACAGGGGTTTTCAAACTAGGAGGCAGCAAGGGAGCTAGTTAGACAATTCCAGAGAAAAAGAGTGTAAAAAATATAAAATAATTAAATATTTAATTTAGCTTTTTCAATCTACACTACTGTTTAAAAGTTTGGGGTCAGACTTTTTTTGAAGAAAAAGAAGAAGAAATACTTTTATTCAGCAATGATGCATTAATTTGATTAAAAGTTACAGTAAAACATTTATCACGTTAAAAAGATTTCTATATCAAATAAATGCTGTTCTTTTTAAACTTCCTATGATCAAAGAATCCTGTTTCAACTGTTGTTCAATATTGGTAATAATAAATGGTTCTGAACACTAAATATGCTGAAATATCATTTTAAAATTATTAAAAAGAAAACGGTTCTTTTGAATTGCAATAATATTCAGTATATTTTTGAAAATACAGCTTTGGTGAGCATAAGAGACTTCTTTCAAAAACATAAAAAATCCCTATCTAGTATACCTATATACCAGTGGCGTTCCGTCCATATAAGCTGCGAATGCGCCGCATACCCAAGAGAGAATGAGTTCACGGGCTAATGAATATAAACATGATTATAAGTTGATCCCTTGTCATTTGAGATGTGACTTACAGCTTAATAAAGTGTTGGGAATAAGTATGTAAAATTATTTATTTGAAAACAATGGTCATTTTCTGTAAATCTGCGTCAGTGACGGAAGCTCCCGGGTAAGCGGGTTCTCCGCAGCTTTGGCGCCTCCGCTCTGTGGCTGTGACTCGTCAGGATTGTAGCGCGCTCTCAGTGATTTGCTGGTATGCGCGTGATTTCATGCGCGGGAGAAGCGCTTGCCCAAGCGGAAAAATGCGCTGTTGCTGCCAGATCTCGATTTACCGAAAATTACATTGTGTTTGATGCAAAACTAACCCGACGAAATCATATGAAAACAAACAAACAAAAAAACCCATCATAACTGTATATTTTCATGCTTTCTCAAGCAAAGCAAATTTTGAAAGTCCACTAAAATATATATCTGGTCATAGACAATGTTGATGGCGTTATTGTCAACATGCCTAAGTAGTAAATAAATAAAAAAAGTTTATAAAAATGTATATAAAATTTGAAATAATAACAAACATCAGAAAAAAATAGGAAACAATACCTTTGTTTTCCGTATACTTGTGTCGCTTACAGTTAAAGTCCTTCTGTGATTTTATTGTTGTTTGCAACGTTACTTGGCAATATTTTAAAGATATTATTATTATTATTTTATTTTATTTATTTATTTTTGGTATTTTGCATGGTCTATTATTGTCATCCAGGTGGGAGTTTTAACTCCTATTCACTGGGAATAAAAAATGAATGAAAAAAAAAAAAAAAAAAGATTCATGCAGTTGATGCAGAGACGTAGACCGGGGCATCTCCCCAAGCTCAAGGGGCTTAATCTTAGCACTCGGCATACCCTGTTAAAAAAGTCACCGCTCGCCACTACTATATACTGTATATTGTATTCTATCGACAGCCATAGTTGCATGCTTCTCTTTAGGTTGATACATCTAACAGTACTCTAGTTATGGGTAAAAACCTAGAACGTATGCAAATGTTTTCCAAATACACTAAGAGGAGTCTGTAAACATATGCTCCAATGCATCTTGTTAATATTGTGATTTTTTTTTTACATTTTGAATCGTGCATTTTATTGTGTTTTAGGGTTGATGCTTAATAGCCACTTTTTGCCAGGACTTGATCTGTTTTTCATCTGGATTTCTTTTTCTTTTACACATATTACAAATCATTTTATTTCTTACAGGCAGTTTATGGATAGTCGCTTGAGAAAACAACAAATATTTCTTTAAAACCAAAGAACACTGACATCCAGCTCATTCATTTACACTGACGTCATTCAGGGGACTCATAGATCTGTCAGAGCCCTGAATGCAGCTCTGTGACTGAGCCAACGGCACCCTGTGTGCAGCACTATTATCACATCAGCATTTATGTTCATACACAGCTAATGACCATTCCAATATCAGTCCACGTGTTAGACAATTAAATGGCTCCTTGTGGAGCATCTCCTCATGGGGTTTGTGCTGACTGAACAATGAAAAGTAATCTCTCTGCAATGACTGCACCCACAGGCTTCTGTAAGGAATAAATTTTGCTGTGGAGCGAAGACTGTCTTTGAGCTATAAATTAATTATTTATCTAATACCTAACATCTGTTGTGCCTCCAAAATAGCGAGCGTGCGGGTGTGTGTTGAATGAGTAAGAGGTAGAAAGAAAGAAAGAAAGTATCATCTGTGTTCTTTAAAAAGTAATTGGAACATTCTCACATACAGCTTTCCTGTTGGCCAGTTTGCAACACGAACACCACTTATACTGCACAATCCTCTCACAAACAAGCTTTCAGTATCAGACAAACGGCCCATCAATGTCAGAATGGAAATGTGAGGATTTACTCTTCTGAGACCACAGTGCTTCACATGAATGTTTTGACAGACTGTACAGTAAATCCCCTTAAAGGTGCATGAGTCACCGGATATCAACAACACTAGTTATTCAAACACATGGAAATTGGCCGTTTTCTATAGTAAACGCATACATATTATAGATATGCATGCATATTAAAAAGGTGAACGGACACTGAGAGAAAAGAGGGAGAAGGAGAGATTATGAAAACTCTCCTGACCTTTGGCTGGTATTCTGCCTATGACAGCTGAAGCTGATTCCTCTGTAAAGGAGAGTTAAGGTGTCTAAGCATCATGAAGTCAGATAATGAGACTAGCCACTGTCTGTCTGTCTAATCTCTGACCACTGAAGTATGCTGAGGCATTGGGTGGTGAGAAAAATTTTAATGCCAAATCCCAACACCCCCCAAAAAATAACTTCACATAAAAAACTGAACACTCTTATTCAGTAGGATATTGCTAATGGTGTCCATACTCTACACAACATCTTCATATTACTGTTCTTTTCACACTACACAACTGTCTGTGGTCACCGATGTCAGTTCCAGTCAAAACACTTTTCATTTTTACAGGTTTGTGTGTGTGTGTGTGTGTGTGGTACAAGACTAAATCCTCCCATTACAATGTTCAGAACGACCTAAACCCAAATAGGCCCCCATACTGAACCGGAAATCTGAAAAAGGTTTACATATTTAAACGCTTTGGTCATTCACATGTTTTGGACAACACAACCCAAGCTGACAACACATTTGCTTTAATGCAAAAGACAATTTGTTTATTGGAAGTTTGTTTATCCTTTGTCATTTTTTAAATAGTTTTTTTCTGTGTATTATAATACACACATTAATAAACTGGACCTTGATGTCCTCTTGTGGCGTGAGAAAAACGATTGGTCATTTGACTTGTCCACACCTATTTAAACCTATTTGGTTTACCAGTTTTATTCAAAAGAGCTATTCATAGTTTTGTGTAAAATGTTTTATTAGAAGCATTACTTAAAATTTTAATTAAACATTAGAATGATGAAAGTAAAATAGTGTGACAGCCAGATATATTAAACATACAACAACATTATGAAAATAACACTGGTTTACTTTAAGCACTAATATGACAGAAAATAAAATTGATTGTAATGAATAAGGCTTTATGTAGGTCCATAAGAGATCCATATGTACATTACAATTTGGGGTCAGTAAGTAATGAATACTTTAATTCAGCGAAGACGCATTAGAAATTGATCAAAAGTGACATTTATAATGTTACAACACATTTCTATTTCATTACAAAAATCTTTTAAAACTGCTTCTACATTGATGATAATAAGAATTTTTTTAGATGTTTCTTTGAGCAAATCAGCATATTAGAATGATAGGAAGGATCATGAATGAAGGATCATGGCTGCAGAGAATTCAGCTTTGCCAACACAGGAATAAATTATATTTTAAAATTGTATTAAATTCTAAAATACAATAAATATCTAAATTATTTTTAAATGTAATAATATTTCACACTGTTTTTACTGTATTTTTGACCAAATAAATTCGGCCTTGGTGAGCATAAGAGTCTACTTTCAAAAACATTTTTAAAAAATCTTACCGACCCCAACATTTTGAGTGGTAGTGTAGGAAAACATTTCCATATCATCAGTAAATGGCTCCCAGATCACGTATTTTCACACTGCTTGTTGCTATGCCTTTTTATGATCCATGTACTTACGACACCAAAGATATCAATAGCTTTAGCCTCTCAGAACAAAAGGACAGGTGCAGAAAACTCAGGTTCAGATGGAGCATGAGCTATCATTAGTCTACTCAAGGAAATGAAGAGAGAGGAGGAGGACTGAGATCACATCTCTAGAATGCAAAGAAACATTCCCAGAACATGATCCTTTCTTTCTTTCTTTATTTATGTCCCCTAAGGTCAACTGGTTTTACAGCAAGACCAGCATACAAAAGACAAGACAATTTACAATACATTAAAAATTACAATAAAAAACATTATTAAAAAAAAAGAAAAAGTCCTCTAAATGGACTTCTTAAGTTTTGGGGCTGGCTGGATTCTTCATTTCTCTGACTAAAGCTAAAGTGAGGTTGTTCTTTCCAAAAAGCATATTTCATAACAAAGACTTGATAAGATAAACAACCTGAGGATAACATGTAACAATGAATACAGCGCTCACAACAGATAGAGCTAGAGAATAGAGTGGGGGAGGGATTGAGAGAGACAACGTCTGAGCATTTCTTTTGTGTTTCTTAGTATAACTTGAGTAAATATAACATGCGCTTTTCTCATATTCATTACATAAAATGCACAGAGAGGATGCTAATGCTAACCCTAAACTTATTCACTGACAGCAGTTTAAAACGATACTGCACTTAACCCTCGCCCACAGATCTCACTGCAGGGAGTGTGCACTGTTTGTGTGGGAAGATGGCTTTCCTTGAGGTGAGACACTCAGAAGCGAACTTCTCTACCCTAAAACTTTGAGTCATCAAGTTCTTGGCACCTGTAGTACCTCAGAGACACAAACACACAGGTGCTGCAGGCGAAGACGTAGCACATCTGACCTCAATCATAACCAGCCACAAAACAAAACACGCACTGCCATGAAACCTGCTGCTATATGTATAATGGACAGGTTACATGCAAATCAATTTAAGTGAAAAGAAAAATTGATATATTTAAACACAACATTACCAGACCAGCAGACCTCAGACCCCCGTCCATTCACTGGTAGTCTGTCTGATATTCTACAATAAACTGCAAAGCATTTTTTTCTTGCTATCTCTAACCTATCCTGAAATAACATCCAGGAGTAAAGAGCACACAGGTTCATTTTAATCAGTTCACAAAGAAACCAAATCTTGTTTACGAGGAACAAGCTGACACAGAACTGCTTCTGAGGATGAAATAATGACTGGTTTTGCCAAAGCTTGCCAGGTTATTGACATCAAATCTTTGAAAGATACTTTTGAGAAGAATTTAAAAAGCAGAACTGTATTTTCTTCTATTTTAGTCAAAAGTCTAGATACACAAGACTAAACAAAGGACGTACACTCTTCAAAATCTGAAAGGACAGCTTTTGAAAGAGCCTTAGAGATTAATTCCTTCAGAGGTCAAAGCTTTCCAAAATTTGTTAAAACCACCAAACTTCACACAGCTTCAGGCTGTGCTTGTACTCTGGGACTTCACAGTCTCCTTCCTGTTTCACCATTGTATTTCTATTCATCCACTGTTTTAAAAACTCTACTGCCTAAATATCACTACACTTAACAGGGTTCAGCTTTGAAATTGAACAAGAAAGAGGTGCTTGTTCTTCTGTTTCTATTCTTGCCCTTTTTTAATGCTCAATTTTCCATAGAAGTACATTCATTTGACTCTTTCTAAAGCTAGAGCCAATCAATTTAGAGGTCGCTTCAGGCAGTACCGGCTAGGGCCGCATGTTCTTGGTGTACTGATAGCTCATCCCTATCCCTCCTCTTTCCTCCCGCTTTTAATCCTTTTATCCAACTGAATTAACACAGTCATTTCAAAACTATTCCCACTACTACAACTTTCCAGCTACAGCTTATAAACTTTAAAACTGCTAACCTGTAATTCTATGTAAGTTTAAAGCGAAATGTCAACTTTATGATGTCCTGAGCTGAAACATAAGCCTCAAAAAAAAAAAAGAATCTCTCTATGTTTGTTATCTGCACTCATACAATTTCTTTTTCTGACAGAGCTTTACAAGTGTTTATACCTGTGCTGCGCAACCAAGAATTACTAATTAAGTATTGCTCATGGCATTAAACTGAACTGACCTGGACTAACAGAGAGAGTGAGGAGAAAAAAGACAAAACCAGAAGGTTTGAAACCTGCTAAATACTTCTGTACATTTCAAATCATAGACAGCCCTCACACAGTCTGTTTTCGACAGTGTCATCTGGCAGACATCACTGGTGTATTCAGTCACAACACTACTTTCTGTTTTCTCTACAGCACTCTAGTACTGTTACTCCCTAGCACTTTGTAACTTGATTACAATATTACATATAATAACAGTTACTATAACTGTACTGTGCAAATCTCTACACACTGAGGCTCATCTTACGCATTTCCATGCCAGTAAACCTTATGTAAGCTGTGCAAAGGACAAATAAATGACAGGAAACGTCAGACAGATGGTCAGATTTACATTTACAATCTATATGGAAAGAAGTTAATTATTAATTATGTGCTGCTAAATATTGCACACACTATGATCTGACTCTTCTGAAGCTGAGCTCCCACCAGGCATTATATCAGACATATCATTCCTGCAGCGGCTCCGACTGCTAACCATGTTTATAAATAAAACTGCACATTTAAACAGCCCAACGGTCTAAAAATACAAATGTCAGCTGGGTTAAATCTGTCGCTCTGCTTATTTCTGCGATTTATATCTGGGCCCTCAAAATAGTTAAGCTTCATCGAGACATGCTTATTCATCTGTTCGGCATGCTGCTAAAAGCGACACATGAAGAGTAAGAGCAATAAGAGCAGAGAGCTAAAGTGGGCTGATGGGTAATGGAGGCTGGGCTGAGGAGAAAATATGGCTGGTACCAGGAAAGAGAGATGCAATGTAGTATTTTCTGGCATGAATGCTCTCTCTGAAGCTAACCGCCATTAAACATGAGAGCAATACTACACACACATTAACTTAAGAGATTCGGCTGGTAGGTGCCCAGTGGAGAGGCCTCTCCTGTCCCCTGTAATTACCATTAGCATAAAAAGACAAAATGCGGCACCAAATCTTCTCTCTTCACCTCTCAGATTTCTCACTAAAGGCTACAGAATAACAAATATTACAAAACCAAATGGGAGCTATGTTTACACGGAGCCTAATACTCCATAAATTGAAGCGATACCTCAATGAAAAAATCATTATGCAAACACCTCAAACGAAAACAAATAATCTGACTGAGCACAATCCAAAAGAAAAAGCCTAAATAATCAGATAACTGACATGTAAATCAGACCATTTGTACAGTCGGATTCAAAAATGAGGATTTACATTTGCACCACAGAAATAAACATGGTGGTAGGCTGTGAAGTGTTGGTGCAGCAGTGTTATATTAGTATTATTTATAAAGTATCATATTATTTATGCATATTTTGAATGAACCGTTTTAAAATATATTTTCAGTTTTAATTGTTTTAGTAATTATGTGCATTTGTCATTTTTATTAGTTTTTTAATATACATTTATTTTTTAAATATGTAGCTTATATAAGTAATATTTTAACTGTAATTTTAATTTATTTCACCTATATTTCATTTAATAAAAATAGCTTTAGTTTTAGTTAACAGTAACAACACTGTGGTGGACACTGTCTTTTTAACATTCTGAAAAATAAAAAGACTGTTAGGAGACAAGAGGGATGGAAAGTATGAAACAACGACTTCAAAAAAGTCTTTGAACAAATAAAAGTTGTGGCCAAGATCCCTGAGAGGAGCACTGAGAGCTTCTTGTTGCTATGGTAACACTAAATGCCACAGTTTTGCATGCAATGAATACATGTGTGGCGCATGTAAACAGATACTGTCATCAGACTGCAAAGTTTAAGGCATACAGTATAAACATTGCAACTGGAACTTGCACTCAGACTGAATTTATTCAGATTAGTGAGCCTGTCTAAAGGATAAAAAGAATGTTTTGGTACAGAATACAGAAAACTAACCAAGGATTTGTCTTTTCATCTCAAGGACAAACCTCACCTGAGCTCAGTAATGATATTCTGACACACAGAGAGTGTCTTACCATCAGTAACCTGTGACCCCTGAGAAGTGCTGGGCAGCTGAGGTTCATCTGGAAGGTCACGGTCTGTTTGTGTCTCTGCATTCTGTAACCGCAGAGTCTGTGTCCCCTGTGATGTAACAGTGGGGGCAGGATGTCGTGGCTGCAGACCAATCGCATTCATCAGACCCATCTCTCTGTGGGACCTCCAATCAGTCCTGCTGTTCCTACAAACAAGACACATCCCACAGCAGGGTGAGTGATGACTACACCAAATCTTCACGCAGTCTTCAGGCGATTCTGGTCTGATCTGATATGACACAGAGTTAAATTCTCCACAGGCCTGGAGGAACTTTAGATGGAACGGGATGTGTGTCTATATAACTGCTTGCTTGGTAAAGCTAAATCTTTTCTGACAAAAGGTTGTTCCCTGTCGATGCTCCACTCGTACTGCGTCTTGATTTTTTTCTCCTGAACTGAAGTCTTATTCAATCACGCAGTGAAACTGCACGACTATTGGTTCGTGCAGTGTGTAAAAAACAAACCAATGTGTCAGCAGCGGAGCTGCACGAGCCTATGGCGACGAAGCCCGCCAGAATGGGCGGGGCCATCTGGCTATATAAGCGGCCGTTTTGCCATAGGACCCTCAGATTTCTTCTCCTTCAGCGACGACGACTTCGCCTTCGCTGATCCCAGAAGCCTGCTTGCCGTTGACAAGCCTCACAGCTGGACCCAGCAACCTTGATCTGCTCGGCTGATTCGCCTTTTCCTCGAGCTCCAGCATCGCTGCAGTTCCGGTCCCGTTCGCTGCCACCATCTGGCGAATCTCACGCAAATTCTAAAAGAGCAAATCGGCATTGTTACAAATGCTGCCCCTCGCCAGAGACCCTCGCTGTTCTTCCCTGAAATTCACGACGAGCTAACGAGATCTTGGCGCGCCCCCTACTCTGCCTCTGTACTTCCGTTTCATCCGCCCTCACTACAATTGACGGCGCTGAAGAAAAGGGGTACAAGAAAATGCCTCAACTGGATGAGTCAGTGGCTGCGCACCTCTGCCAGCCCACTGCGATCGGCTGGAGGGCAAAGGTCGCCCACCCGTCCAAGCCATGCAGGACCACTTCAGCACTCGCTGGACGCTCCTATGCTTAAGCTGGACAGGCGGCTTCGGCGCTTCATTCAATGGCGGTCCTGCAGGTCTATCAGGCCAAACTCCTCTCTGAAATAGACGAGTCTGAACCTGATCCTCTGACTCTCAGGGAGCTGAGAAGTGCAACATACCTGGCTCTGCACACCACCAAGACCACCGCCCAGGCGATAGGGAGGTCCATGGCCAGCCTGGTGGTGCTCGAGGTCAGCCAGACGCCACCCCTTCCCGAAGCGACAGGGCCCCCGACCTAGGATAGTGTTGGACCCTGCACCTCCGGCGTCTTCCTGATCTGCAGGGCAGGAAGAGGAGAGGGCCAAGTCCCGCCGCGGCCGTACCGCCCACCAAACAGCCTCTCTTAAACCTCTTCTCACCCCGTTCATTTCCGGGTGCAAGGGGAATTGTGTGTTGTGCAAATACAGGGCCCGTACAAGCGTCCAAGCAACCACCCGCTGTGATAGTGCGAAAAATAAAACACAAACATTCTCAAAAAGAGAGCAAATTTCCTCTTCCGTCCCTCACAAGTGCCCTCTCTCCGTGCAGTCGGTCATTCGCATACTTTCACATCCAGATAGCCCCCCATCACAGATGATTCTTGAGATTCGCCTTCGAGGGAGTAGCTTATCAGTACACGGTCCTTCCCTTTGGACTGTCCCTGGCTCCTGCACTTTTACGAAGTGCATGGACGCGGCTCTTTCCCCTCTAAGACAGATGGGAATCCGCTTTCTCAACTACCTCAACGACTGGCTCATTCTGGCCCAGTCAGAGGTGGAACTACTGTCTCACAGGACCCTCCTCCTCAGCCACAGAGCGCCTGGGGCTCAGGGTCAACTTTGACAAAAGCGCACTGTCCCCCAGCCAACGGGTATCGTTCCTGGGAACAGTTCTAGACTCAACTCAGATGAGAGCTGTGGTAGCGCCAGAACGCGCTCTGGCCATACAGAAACTTACGGCCTTCAAAACGTTTTGATGATCGCCAACGATGATCAACGATCGCCAGTGCTACAGCTGGGCCTGCTTCGCATGCGGCCCCTCCAATGCTGGTTGAAACCACGGGTTCCACCCCATGCATGGAAGAACCCCTGATGGATGCAAAAGGAAGGTTGTCACGACAGACGCCTCTAACACAGGTTGGGGGGCGCTGTGCGAAGGCAAACCGACCTTCGGCCATTGGTCGAAAGCGGAGAAAGGCTTCCACATCAACTGCTTAGAGATGCTAGCAGTATGTCGGGCCTGCCAGTTTTTCCTGCCAGACCTAATAGGACGCCATGTGCTGATCTGCTCAGACAACATGTCCGTGGTGTCCTATATAAACCATCAGGGAGGTCTCTCCTCAAAGCGCCTCTTCGTTCTGGTAGAGCACCTTCTAGAGTGGGCTCAGCTCAACCTGCGCTCGCTGAGAGCAGCACACTTACCGGGCAAATTGAACCAGGGAGCGTATATTTTATCTTGGAGCAATCTCCCCTCAGAGGAGTGGATGCTCCATCCGCAGACGGTTCAGAAGATCTGGAAGATCTTTGGCAAGGCCGAAGTAGATCTTTTAGCCTCCAAAGACAGCTCTCACTACCCGACTTATTATTCGAAGATCAGGGACGCGTTGGCCTACGATTGGCCAAACCGCCTCCTTTATGCATTCCCCCCGATCGCCCTGATTCCGCAGGTCATCAGGCGAAACAGGGAATAAAAACACAAAGTTCTATTGGTGGCCCCCTTGTGGGAAAACCAACCTTGGTTGTCGGAGCTGACTCAGCTGCTGGCAGCAGCTCCCTGGCCCGTGCTCCTGAGACGGGATCTCCTCTCTCAGGCGTACGGGACGATATGGCACCCACGAGCTGTGGGCTCTCCACCTTTGGCCGCTCGACGGGAGCCTACCTGCCTCCCAGAGCGAGTGTTAAACACCATTTCTGAGGCCAGAGGCCTGTCTCCGAGACGCCTCTATGCCCTTAAGTGGTCTGTTTTCTCCACTTGGTGCCTAGACCTCGGGGAAAACCCGTCTACCTTTGAGTTAGCAGTGGTTCTGTCCTTCCTGCAGGAGCTGCTGGATAAGGGATGTTCCCCTTCCACATTCAAGGTGTTCGTAGCAGCTATAGCGGCCTTCCATGCCCCTATAGCAGGCCAATCGGTGGGAAGAGACAAATCAATTGTTTTCTGAGAGGAGCCAAGAGGCTGAATCTGCCTTGGCCCCTTACCATCCCTACATGGGACCTGCCCACTGTATTGAAGGCCTTGAAGGGCCCTCCCTTCGAGCCGCTACAGTCTACGAACCTTCGGTCACTGTCGCTAAAAAATGCTCTGCTTCTAGCACTAGCGTTAGTTAAGCGAGTAGGAGACCTACAGGTGCTCCTCATTAGCCCTGCCTGCTTGGAATTCGGGCCCAATGACTCCAAGGTTGTCCTGAAACCGAGGCATGGTTACGTACCCAAGGTACTTTCAACTCCATTCTGAGCTCAGGTCATCACGCTTTCCGCGCTTCCTCCTTCTGAGGAGGACCGGGAGTTATCCTTGCTATGCCCTGTCAGAGCTTTGAGGATCTACTTCAAGCGTTCTGCCTCCTTTAGGCATACGGAACAGCTCTTTGTTAGCTTCGGTAACCGCGCCAAAGGGCATCCGGTCACGAAGCAGAGGCTCTCTAAGTGGATAGTTGATGCTGTTACACTGGCATACTCTTCTTTGGGCCTACATTGCCCCTTTGAAGTATGAGCCCATTCCACCAGAGGCATCGCCTCGTCATGAGCGTGGTCTAACGGTGTGTCTATTACAGAGATTTGTGCAGCGGCCGGCTAGGCCTCGCCATCCACCTTTGCTAGGTTTTATAACCTGGACATACCGACCTTACAGGCCAGGGTCCTCTTTGCTTAGATGAGCGCACATGCACTGCATTATGGGAACAATTCTGACGGAGAATTCTTGACCGTGATGCGCTCAAGCTCTCTGGTGGGTTCCTTGCATACCTCGGTCCTAGAAGTACTGAGTATGTAAGAGTCATATGGAACGATCACCCAGGCCGAGCATAACCTCTATGAGTTAGCTCGCTTAGCCCAGAGTATACTATTGCACTTCCCTATAGGCAATTGAATGCTTATGGAGGTATATTATGCAGTCATTCCTCTACCATAGCACGGCGTGATTTAATTGAGTTCCCATATGCGTCTTGATACGAGTGGAGTATCGACAGGGAACGTACTCGGTTACTGTCGTAACCTCGGTTCCCTGAAATATGGAACGAGTACTGCGTACTTTGCCGTGCCAGGTAGCTACACGACTCAGTCGTCGCTTCAGTCAAAGTAACCTGAGGATCCTATGGCGAAACGGCCTCTTATATAGCCAGATGGCCCCGCCCATTCTGGCAGGCTTTGGCAGGCTTCATCACCATAGGCTCGTGCAGCTCCGCTGCCGACATATTGGTTCACTTTTTACACACTGCACAAACCAATAGTCGTACAGTTTCACTGCGTGATTGAATAAGACTTCAGTTCAGGAGAAAAAAGGCTTTTTCCCATATGCGTCTTTATCAAGACTCGTTCCATATCTCAGGGAACCAAGGTTACGACAGTAACAGAGTACGTTTTCTTTCATAGAAGTTTATTAAGTGAGGATGTACTACAATACCATGTACAGTTGAGGTCAAAAGTTTACACCCCCCTTTCAGAAACTGCAAAATGTTAATTATTTTACCAAAAATACGAGGGATCATACAAAATGCATGTTATTGTTTATTTATTACTGACCTGAATAAGATAGTTCACATAAAATATATTTACATATAGTCCACAAGAGAAAATAATAGTTGAATTTATAAAAATGACCCTGTTCAACAGTTTACATACATATGATTCTTAATACTGTGTTGTTACCTGAATGATCCACAGCTGTGTTTTTTTGTTTAGTGATAGTTAATACTAAACTGAACAGTTAAACTGCCTGCTGTTCTTCAGAAAATTCCTTCAGGTCCCACAAATTATTTTGTTTTCCAGCATTTTTGTGTATTTGAACCCTTTCCAACAATGACTGTATGATTTTGAGATCCATCTCTTCACACTGAGGACAACTGAGGGACTATGCAACTATTATGCAATATGCAACTGTTACAGAAGGTTCAAACACTCACTGATGCTCTGGAAGGAAAACCATACATTAAGAGCTGGGGGGGGTGAAAACTTTTTAAATTGAAGATCAGGGTAAATTTAACTTATTTTGTCTTCTGGGAAACATGTAACTATCTATCTTCTGTAGCCTCTGAAGGCTAGTACTAAATGAAAAAATATGATATTTAGGCAAAATAAGAAAAATATATCTCCATTTAGTTCAAAAGTTTATCAAAAGTTAAATCTGTCATCATTTACTCATCTTCATGTCTTTCCAAAACTGTATTTCTTCTTCTGTTTTTGTCCCCACAAAGAAAGTCAGTGGTGTCTGAAATAGCCAGTGTTGCCAAGTCAGGGGTTTTCCAGCGGAATTGGCCTATTCTAACACTGTTTCTGCGGGTTGTTTTTCATGTCCATGGGTTTAAGCGACTACAATAACGTGATATTTAGCCCCTAAAATGTGAATTTTACCAGGGGAACCCTGCCATAAAACGTGTATTTTACCCCCTGGAATGTGGGTTACCAGGGTACCCCCCCTCGGAACGCAATTGGGCTAGTTTTGGGGTAGTTTGGAGTAGCAATTGAGCGGGTTTTGATGTGAAAACCTTGCAACCCTGAAAACAACCCTGAACCCCATTGACTTTACTGTATGGACCAAAAAAAGACATTTTTATTTATAAATATATTTTTTAATATATTTTTGGAAGTCATACAGCTTTGGAACAACATGAGGGTAAGTAAATGACAGAATTGAATTGAAATTTTGGGCCTTTAAATATAACACATACAGTAAACTATGGGACAGGGGCATGTATCCAGTAAATATAAATTTAATTCCAGTCCTTTAAATTTGAATGTAATGCAAAGAAGTAGAAATAAAATGAACTGAAATTTTTAACTACAAAAGCAAATTTTTTAACTACAAAAGCAAATTCTCCAAGGAAAAAACCACAGACAGGCAGTGGATGACCATTAGTATTAGTTATGCCTAATCATGTGATGCCAACAGTCTTATGTTGTTGTGGCCTTCCTCTCAGCCACCTGCTCCAGCCATGAGCCTGGATCTGAGCTGCCAATATAATGGCCAGGATGGATACTTTGAGGGGAGATGGATGCAATCTTGGGTGAAGCACTGTTGCTGTAGAGTGAACTAAGGTGTCTCATTAAGCCCATTGTGGACAAGTGTGGCACCAGTGTGTCAGGAAACGAAGACCAACAAGATGGAGACAGCAGTTAACACACCTCACTGAGGCTTTTTTTTTTTTTTTTTTTACCAAAAAAGTGTCAGCAAAACAAGTTGGATTCATGGCTGCTGTGATGAGGCTTAATTAGCAGCAGCCGTGCCTCACAGCTGTACTCCGCTATCATGCCCATCCACTAAGTGACACGCTGCTGTTGCCCAGACCTTGGAGGGCTGGTCGGTGATAATTTGATGGGAGGTAAATTCTCAGTCACACGATATATATCACATGACAACAGAATAGATGAAAAGGTATTAACGAAACAGCGCTTCTTTATTAGCGCTTAGAAATATGCTCAGTATGCCAAGCCAAAGAACCAAAATTACATAATTTATTACATTTTTTATTTTCCTTTCTTTTTAATTAATTATAAATAACATATATTATTATTTACATTATTTTAATTACATTTTTATATTAAATAAGTGAAATCATTTAGAATGAGAATGCTGAATTTAAATGTATTAAAAACAACAAACAACTATACGTTTTGGTGCTTTCAATTAAAGTATATATATACTCACCCTGGTCTGTCTCCAGCCCTGCTGCTACTGGTTCCAGCCCCTCCACCATTATTGATGGTGAACATTCTCTCAGAGTGCTCAGAACTGCCGTTGCTATCTGAGTGTACATCACTGGATGGTATAATTCCATGGCCACGTATATAAGCAGATAAAGAAAGAGAAAGTAATAAGTGCCTGTAATCCAGGTAAGGCTCATCGACAATGTCATATACTGTGCAAGAAAAAAAAAGGTCCTTTCAACTCTACAGAAGCTAAAATTTTTAAGCTTTTCATTCTAAGGTGAAATCCACTGGAATTAATTAATTGCACAGAGATAAATAAAAACATAAAAGAAAGAAAGAAGAAGAAAAAAAAAAAGGGAAAATGTGTCTTCCTGATTAAATTTTTTTTTATTAAAAATCAGACAAACATCCCATGCATTTGGTAAAAAAAAAATCCCCTTTGACTTTGGGAAACCCTTGTTGTACTTTGTCGGGTTTAAATACAGAGAAAAACAGCATACAGCATAAGAACAAAGAGCAGAGCTTAAACAACAGCAGACAGAAAGAGAAGCCTTTCTCTTTCTCGATTGTGTTAGAGCTGTAGTCCGTTGACTGCTCATTTGCCTAGCTCAAAGAAACTCGCTATAGTCCCCACGGACTCCCACAATGCATCTATGCGGCTCATTAGCATAGCACTGACAGTCCCGTAGTTGCCGAGGCTGACATCCACTTCATCCAACCATCCCGCGCACCTGTCTCCAACCAAGAGTTCCCGAAGATGTTACTTCCCAATGGGCCTGTCCAGCTCTCCTTCTTGCCCCCTTTTCCTTTCTGCTATTCTCTCTGTCTGTCTGTTTGTCTCTTTCTCTTTTCTCTAAGGAAGTCTAACTAAGGGAAAGCAAAACATCTCTCTGACTACTGTTTGAAGAGCATAGCAGGTCAAAGGTTGGAGAAAGTTGTGAGAGGTGATTGCATACTTGCATATTATATAGCTAAGGTAATTAACCTATTGAAAATAACAACAATAAACAATGTACAACACAGAATAACCACTGCTTCCAGCTGGTGGTGCTTTTTAATGGATAGGAGACAAGCTATTAAGGCCTGCTCATGGTATTCTTGAATGTAATCAATATTTGTGCACTTTTAAAATTGATCTTTTTTCAGCACATCACAATGAGTGGGTTTTCCCCAGCATGAGAGTAGGCTGATATCTGGAACCACTGGAGGCTAATTACCAGTTTTAGTCAGATCGATTCATCTCCTGCCAAAGTCCATCATAAGCTGTAGAGTAGAGTAACAGCCTTATAGGTACTGACAGAGAGGAAGCAGTGTGTGGTCCTGGCTGCTTTTAGAGAAAGGTGAACCATATTCTAAACCGACACTACAGTCAAAGGTTTTTGAACAGTAAGATTTTTAATGTTTTTTAAAGATGTTTCTTCTACTCACCAACCCTGCATTGATTTGATCCAAAGTACAGCAAAAACAGTAACATTTTGAAATATTTTTACTATTTAAAATAACTGTTTCCTATTTGAATATATTTTCAAATGTAATTTATTCCTGTGATTTCAAAGTTGAATTTTTAGCATAATTTCTATGTATAATTAAATGTACAGGGGATGGGACAAATCTGACTGTATATCAAGAATGGAATGAACAGCCTAATAAATATTAGGGCTAAACTTTGTCTTCAATAGTGTGAATGTCTAAAAAAAACAAAATATAAAGTATAAATATAAAAATATAAAATATAAATAGCTTGCATTATAATCAATGAAGCTGTCTACACTGGAAACCCCACCTTTATTTTTGGGTCATCGCAAACTCAGTTCATTTTACACATACATCTGAAATAAAATAATTTACAAATGTCATATGTGTGTATTAAGTGCAAGATAAATAACCTGACATCTAAAAAGCAAAGATGATAATATATTATTTGCATTTGTTAATGGCTGCGGCCTTGGGCACTTCACAAATGGAAGCACTTTCAGCACTAAAATAACCACTTATTTCTCAATATTTCTGTTTATCAATTCCTATTGTTAATGTCTTAATAATGCAAGAATACTCTGAAAATATAAGACATACAACACAGTTTAATGCAGCTGGTTGAATAACTATATCTAGTATCCTGCTGATATTATACTTTTATTAATAAGGCATTTGCATAAAAACTGTTACTTCTTGCATTGCCATTTTTACTGATTGCTCAAATTACAGTTTCATTTCCGTGTTGCTAAAGAAACACATTATTCTGAGTCTTATTGGGAGGAAGTGACCAACCCTGAGTAGAACGTCACAGGTTATCTGGTAATTGACTGTAGCATAAATCCTTTGTTGTAAAAAAATATAGCATGCAAACGGAAGTAACAACAAGAAAACTAGTCATTATTCTATACAAATTTATTCTATACAAATTATACACCTTTGTATGTGTAGAAGCATGCCTGTTAAGATCATGAATTTTGTGCTGATGGCTGTCAACAAATAACTGCGATTAGCGATTTAATAATAATTTTTTGTTACATTTTTAGGTCCTACTTTATTTTAGGTGGCCTTAACTACCATGTACATACATTTAAATTAATCATTTGATACAATACAAACATCTATAATTAATTTCTGTAATTACATTTATAATTACACTGTTGACCCATGCCTTAAACCTACCCATATCAAACCTGTCCATAATCTTACCTGTATCTCACCTCAATAGCAGCAGAAGTGTTTAGCAATACAATATGAACACTGTACTAATTTTTTATTTATTTAAGTGCATAGTAGTTAAGGCCACCTAATATACATTGGGACCAATTTGTATATTTTACTACCATTGAACATAAATAGGCCCATACGATCCTCTGTGCTTCTGCATCTCTTCTTGTGCGAGTTTCATAATACACTCACATCACAATATGCTGACCTTTACGTCAAACATGAACCCACTTATGAACCCATGTTTGACAGATGACAGGAGAAGGTGGTTTATAGTTTAAAATGTTTACTAGTATTTTTCTCACACCCACCTATCATTTTACTTTAGAAGTCATTTAGATTCATCAACTGGGGTCATATGGATTTCCATCATGTTCACTGAAGGACCCATACACTTCTTATTTTTCTTAAAATCTCTATTCATATTCCACAAAAGAAAGTAAATCGTAGACATCTTGGACGGCATAACGGTGAGTAATTGATGAGAAAATGTAAATTTTTGGATGGAGTATCCATTTAATCTGCATTACTGTAGCTCACACAGTTCTCAGCTATTATCGCCAAGGTTTAAATCCCAGGGAATGCATGAACTGATAAATTTATAACTTGAATACAATGTAAATTGGTTTGGATAAAAGTGTCTGCAAAATGCATACATGTATTGTAAATAACGGATCAGTGTGGTGCCAAAATCCGACTCCTCTGCTTCTCCCTACACATTAGAAAATATAAGTTGAGAATACACATTTGATGACATTTCTTTTGTGCTGAACTTTCCCTTATTTAAACGACAAAAAGTGATTGAAATTTAAAGTTCACAATTATCATTTGAAATAACTGCGATTAGTTATGTGTAACTTCCTTAATCAATGTTTGTATAAGAACAAATTATCATGTAAATTACACTAAGACTGGTAAATTACTGTCACGACGGTTGCCAAGCCATTGGCTTTTTTGTGTCCAAGGCACACAACATTATATTCCTTGGGAACCGGACACCACACACAGTACATAAACTACAAATAAGGCTGTGAGCTTGTGTATGATGCATTTTCGGTTTTCTCTAATTAGCAAACTGTTTGCATTAATGAAGTGAGAGCGTGTTTACATTGTAGAGACAATGTTTTTGCTGCAACGTGGGCTTTTTGTATCCACGGTAACCTTGATGATAATTATGAGAAACTTGCAGAAAAGCAATATCTACAGCCAAGCTGCAAATTATACAACCAAACACAGTGGAGGGAAATGATCCTTGAAGTGAATTAATTAGTGTCTGTTTCGCTAACAAACACCAATCACTTGCAGGAAAACTTCTTTTAAAACTGCTGAAGAACTGACAAAACCAAAAAGCTTTTTGAGATGTATGACATTCATTTACATAAACATAAAACAGAGCGGTTCTCACCAGAAAACAAAAACAGATGGGCAAAGCAGAGGAAAGACAGTCTGAGTTCAACATTCAAAACGCTTTTATATGCACACGATTTATACTGCAACTTGTTTTACCATGGTTAACATTACGGATCATTTCTCATTTAACGTTGACCCACACCCAGATGAGTAAAGGGCTCATTATGTTTGGCAAGCAATTATCTTGAAGAGTCCAGCTGGGCTTCTTAAACCTTTCTTTAAAAAAAAAAAAAAAACTCTTACACCTGCACTTTTGTTCTTTAATGCAACAAAAAAGGAAAGAAAAAGTGATTTATGACCCACAAGTGAGCTATGGAGGGATGGATAGGAGACTCACACAGGTCTGCAGATGACCAGATCTCCTTTGTTGGTTCCATAAGCAAGCCCAAGCCCCGGTTCTGGCAGCCAACGTGCAGAATTTATACTGACGTGTCTCCGCTGGTCTGGGGCCATTGGATACACCACATCAAACACCCTCTGAAAAATACACAAGAACACACCTGTTTAAACCAGCCCACAGTCCTCTTAGTAGTTTCACTCATTCTATCAGTCGCCAGCAACTCCCATCATCCTCTCCGCTGTAGACTGCAGCCTCTGTCAGATATGACAACACTGCTAGCATAACTGAGAAGAGGCTAAACTGTGAAAAGTCAAATCTCTTTCTCCAAAGTACTCTTTCTCTTTCTTTCCAATCCATTCCCCTGTCCCTGTCTGTCAGCCTTGGCATACTACTTACACTCCACTGGCTCTAGAAAAAAAGGACAAAAATAGGACAAGCTCATGTCTGCCAGGGAGAGAGAAAGCGGTCTCATTCATCTGCAGATGAGTGATCAACAGACAAACTCTTTCTCTCTCTCTTTACTCTAGACACAGGAAATTCAGGACAAGGATAAAAGCCACAAAGGCTGGCAGTTTAAACAGTCTCTTTAAGGGAAGAGAGTGTGTATGAGAGTGCTGCACATGTCTGCAAGACACCACCTGAACGCTGTGTGTTTGCGCATCTGGACCCAGTAGATTGCAGGGACGTTGTGGGGCTCAGCAGTGACGATGACTTAAACATATACAGCTCTTTTATATGTGTGTTTATATGAAGTTCCTAAAAGTCAATATAGTTCCTGACAAATTCATTTTCAACAACATTCAAATCAGTTATAAGTTATTCACACAAATTTTATTCAAATCTAATCCAAATCTAAAAGTTTGGGGACAGTAAGATTTTTTATGTTTTTGAAAGAAGTCTTTTATGCTCACCAAACCTGCCTTCATTTAAATTCAAAATACAGTTACTGTGAAATATTATTACAATTTAAAATAACTTTTTACTTATTACTGTGGTGGCAAAGCAGAATTTTCATCTGGAGTTACTCCAGTCGTCAGTGCCACATGATGCATCCGAAATCATTCCAATATGCTGACTTGCTGCTCAAGAAACATTTCTTGTTATTAGAAATATTGAAAATAGTTGTGATGTTTAATATTTTTGTGGAAACCATGACACATTTTGTTCAGGATTCTTTGAGGAATATAAAGTTTAAAAGAGCAGAATTCCTTTGAAACAAATCTTTTGAAAGATTACAAATGTCTACTGTCACTTTTGATTAATTTAATGTATCTTTTGCTGAATAAAAGTATTAATTTCTTTAAAAAATCATTTGAATTCTTTTAGTTCCTAATAATTACATTGCTCATAAAACAGACATTAATTGCCAGTTACCCATCTAAAGCATCTAAAGAAACTACAGTGTGCATCAGCACTATTAGAGAATACTGGCAGGTAAGTGACATGACAAGTACTTTAAAACAGCTTGAGAATGAAAATGACTATTACATTAAAAAATTCATACGTAGAAAAAGCTGTTCACAGCAAACTGAAGACAGAGCCTTGGGCTAACCTTTGTTCATTTTCTTTCCACTCTCCGGTGTATAATTAATCCTGCTAATAAGCAGACACATTAGTGCTGATGTATTAAATTTCTTCATTATCTACCATATAAGAAAATATCACTTCAAATAAATAAACAGAAAGATCTATTCTAATAAATAAAGACATGATGGGAAACAGAACATAATTATGGAATGTAAAATGATTAAATAAACATACCGTGAGTGAGAAACGTCTCTATAAACAAACAGTCGTAAAAAGTGATATGTTGAATTAGGAAACCCATTGCCTTAAAATTATTAAGTAAATAATCATTTAAAAAAAATAAGTTAAGTGAATTGTCAAGTTCACTTAACTTTTTTAAATTTTTTTATTATTATTTACTTAAAGGGATAGTTCATCCAAAAATGAAAATTCTGTCATCATTTACTCACCCTCAAGTAGTTCCAAACCTTTATGAATGTCTTTGTTCTGCTGAACACAAAGGAAGATATTCTGAAGAATGTGGGAAACAGAGCAGTTCTGGGGCACCATTGACTTCCACAGCATTTTTTTTTTTCTTACTATGGAAGTAAATGGTGCCCCAAAACAGCCTGGTTACAAACTTTGTTCTGCCAAACACAAAGGAAGATATTTTGAATAAAGAAATTCATACAGGTTTGGAACTACTTGAGGGTGAGTAAATGACGACAGAATTTTCATTTTTGGGTGAACTATCCCTTTAATAATTTTAAGGCAACGGGTTTCTTCAATTTTTAAGTTAAGTCAACTTATCACTTTTTAGAGTGTGAAACACAGACAATGAAATGCACCAAACGTGCTGTTGCTATGGCTACAGCTGAAATCAAGCACCCTGTAAAGACGTTGCAAATGTATATAGTGGTTAATATGAATTTTGCACCCGTACACCTTTTTCCCGAGATTCACAGCAGAAGCCTGTTGTCATTTTCCGGTCCAGGTGTTTTAACATTTTCATATTAGCCAATAGAAATTACATTTTGTTGTTACTGTAGACATTTGTAATGTGTAGGCAAAGTACCTAAACACAAGTAAAATAATGCATTTACATGTCAAATTAATATATTCAGAATTACTTAAATAATAATTTGTTGTAAATCAAAAAATATTTTACTCCAGGTAAAGTGCACAGAAGCCCTATGAGACCATGCATTATTTTTTTTCCTGTCCTGTCCTGACCTAGAGGGTTAAAAAAAGGGTTACTCCACCCCAAAATGAAATTTTTGTCATTAATCACTTACCCCCATGTTGTTCCAAACCCGTAAAAGCTTCATTCGTCTTCGGAACACAATTTAAGATATTTTGGATGAGAATCAGGAGGCTTGTGACTGTCCCACTGACTGCCAAATAAATTACACTGTCAAGGCCCAGAAAAGTATTAAAGACATCGTCAAAATAGTCCATCTGCCATCAGTGGTTCAATCGTAATTTTACGAAGCTAAGAGAATACTTTTTGTACGCGACTTTTTTGTACCAAAAATGGGCCTTGACAGTGTTATTTATTTGGCAGTCAACGGAACAGTCACAAGCCTCCCGGTTTTCATCCAAAATATCTTAAATTGTGTTCCCGAAGACGAACGAAGCTTTTATGCGTTTGGAACGACATGGGGGAAGTGATTAATGACAAAATTTTCATTTTGGGTGGAGTAACCCTTTAACAAAAGATGTTTTGTTGAGATCTTGACTTCAATTTTACATCACTCACATTGGTTAGCTCGGAAGCATTCTACACAAAGTTCCTAGAAAAATCTTTTACCAACAATAGCACACAGAAAACCTGAGCTCTTACTTAACTCAATCTGACAGATCAAATGGTTCTGGTTTTTGCAGTTCCTACAATGATGTTTAAGCGGTCCATTAGTTGTTCAAGAAACTTTTATCTCAGTCTCACATAAAATGCAGAGAAAAGTTCAATGAAAGCAGTTCTGGAAAAAAACATATTTCACACAGAGACGGTGTGAAAGGCTGACAGTCAGGATAAGACATATAAGACATAACACTGCAGCACTGTCCACTTCATTACATCACCTCTGGTAGTGATGTACAATAATCATTAGAGCAGAGAAAGAGTGCTTGAGAGTGTCATTAGGAGAGACTGAATTCGTGTATGGATTATATTTTAAGTAACAACACTACTAACCTCTTTTAAGACCATCACAGTTTCTGATTTAGACATTATTGTAAGAACTACACTGTGGTGGCCAGCCTAATTAAGAGGAAGCTGTATATTTTTAATACAAATGAGGCTCAGCAAGAAACACACAGAGATTTGAGCGGGGAGCACTGATGAAATAACCACAAAGACCCCATGAAAACATGAACAAGTGCTCACTGCACGCCGGCTTCTAACCTCTGTGGAGAGAGATTTGGTGTTGTATGTTTAGAGACTGAACAAGGATAAAAATGAAGCTCTCCTGCTCCATCGCTCTCAAATTAATCCACGTTCAGAATCCTGCCATGAACACAGCTTACAAAAACAAAAGTCAACCATGTAGATATTTCCATTTATGCCCTTCGCTTTTCCACTTCTCTCTCTCTCTCTCTCTCTATTTCTAAGAGAGCGTATCTAGGTCAGGTTCCTACTCAAAGGCTTTTCTAAACCCCAGGCTCCCCCCTCTGTTGTAGAGAGCACAGAGAGCTGATCTACATAGGGCAGACCACCAGTAATAACTAAACATCACAATAATCAAACATCATGAAAGAAATGACAAAACTGACTAAAAATGGAGAAATAAGTGAAGTAAATGGGTTTGTGGCCCATCTGGAGTCTTCACTTTGAGAGTGATTTGGAAAACATTTAAATGGAAAATTTGTGATTTCATTTTAAAAAATACAGTACTTTTTGTTATAAATATTTAGATGGAAGTCAAGTTAGAGAAGGCAATTTTAACTTTTTTTTAAAACTTTTTTTTATTATTTAAAAGTGTCTATTTTATTTATTTATTTTTATTTAAGATGAATTTTTGGCATTTTTTGCCTATATTATGACAGGACAGTAATGAGACAGGAAGTAAAGTGGGAGAGAGAGGGAGGATGGGATCGGGAAAGGTCTGTGAGCCGGAACTCAAACTTGGGACGCCCAAAGCGCAACGGCACTATAGGTCAGTGCGTTGCCCACGAGGCTATCGGCGCCAGCTCATTTTTATTTGTTGACCTTGATCAATTTATTACACTGAATAACTGACAACCTACATAAGAAGGCCATCTAATTGTGTTTTTTTAACTGTAAGATACATGTACAGATTTCCAGTTTAACTTTACAGAGTTTCATTTAATTTTAAAGAGGTATGGTGGTTTAGATCTCTAGAAACAAACAGTGTTTTTCTTTTGTCATAAGACATGGTCACATTTTTTTTTTTACATCGTGACAGCATTGAGAGCTGTGGCAGTCTCTAAAGAAGATGTGAGGTCAGCAGTGACATACCCTCATGGACGTCTCTCCTCCGTGGGGCTGCTGCAGTCTGAAGACCTGTGCCACCATGTGATCGGTGATCTGATGCAGCAGGATGCGGCGAGACGCCAGACCCACCATCACGTAACGACCCATCGGAGACAAACTGACAGAGATGGCATTTGGACCTGTGACAAACACATGGAAACTTTGACTGAAAACCACAGGCTAAGCCAAACCATTAGAATAATTACCACAATTGTGTGAAACAATCATTTAAACAAGACTGGGATACAGGACTTTTCGTTAAAGCTACAGTATAATAAAGCAATGCACTGAATGAGCTAGCTCAGCAGTAACTACATATAAATAGTCAAATCATGACAGTAAGCCTATTGTGAAAAAACTGAACAAAAATGATGAAAATCCAGGAAATGTATTTTGAACCCTATTAATACAAAAATTATAATTTTGTACATTATTAATTGCTGTAAATGTTATAACCAGAGCATTCAGACCAATCTGTTAAGCGTGAAATTAGAAAAGTTCACACCTAGACCTGCTCAGACTGTAATTATAGCTAATATAATTTTTCATCCTAAACCCTAATTGAATTTCATAGCCATTTAACTTTAGAAATCAGCCTTGCTTGGCGTGTGCATGAGCCAAAGAGTGCTAGCGATGTGATCAGCAAATGGAAACGAACGATTTAGTATTGAGGACCCTGGTTGATTGCTCTCATTAATCCACTGTTACTGGATAGGATGAATGATAGTTCCTTGAGGCCTGTACAGCCGATGGCGATGACCAACCCGCAGAGAGAGAGAGAGAACAGCGTTTCAAATCACTTTAATCTAAAACAAGCAGGACTCATACTTCCTCTTCATTGGTTTCCATTAGCAGCCTGGTCCCAGCCCTGCCTTCATTTGGCTTTTAAATGGGGACTATCTAATTAAAGCTGCCTCTAAAAGAGCTCCATCACTGCTGTCTGTTCAGCCAATTAGAGGGAAAGTGAGAGCACAATGCAAACAGCCGTGTCCCTTTGCATTCGATTTAATTAAGCACAAGTTTAAAATAATTTCAGCTCTGATGGCTCAATCAGTGTCTTAAACCCTCGTCAGCACAGGGAGGAGTCATGTTTACAAACTAACAGCCCTTATGAGGTCGAGTGGTTCATGTCTCAGGGTCACTCACCAAATCGCTTGGAGTAGAGCATCTCTCCCAGGTTGTGTGGGGCCAGGGAGTACACAGCCAAGATGCCCTCATCAGGAAAACCCCTCTGACTGCTGGGAATGAAAACAGCCAGCAGCTGCCCGTCTGCTGAGATATCACAGCTCGCGTCATTGTAGATCTTACAGTTGGGCACCAACACATTTACCGACGCTAAAAAAGAAATCAGACACAAGAGTCTAAATTAGAGATGCACCGTAATGGAAACTATGCCTGGTAATGATAACCAATGATTATTTGGATTTTGAAGGCAATGTATATTGGCCAATATTAGATACAGTATTAATTACATTTTGCAAGACTTATTACATTACATGCTTCAAATAACACATATACAGATTAAAATGGCTTTGAAAATATTTTAAAATACGCACAGCTAAACAAAACAATCTTTCTCAACATTTCATCTATTTTTCACAAGAAAAGAAATCCAAGGCACTGGTCCAAAAAAGTTAAAAAGCCTTTATTCACATTCACATTTCATCTATTTGTGTTTAAGAATAGGCAAGGCCAACTAGAAATAATGTGCAATCGCATGATAATTAGAATATAATGTATTAGATAAAACTAAATGGTCACTTTCACTCACTGGACTGATACAATAATATACAAATTTTACACATATACTATTATGACCGAAAAAAAAAAAAAAAATATCACATCTCTCTCTAGTCCAAGCCAGCACATACGTTTTGTTTTGGAGTGGTCAAAAACAAGATAAATAAAGGCTAAAGGGAATGCCTTTATTATAAAGAAAATTGTTTTATAATAAGTTATAGGAGCTTTAAATGTCAAATTTTGAAAAGCAAGTCTGCTGTATTTAAACTAAACATGAAGCCCCACTTTTTAGAGCAAGGACATTAAACTAGCATGCTCATAAAATTTGCCAAAAACTGATTGCATTGTCAGCCTCTGCATCTGCCAGATTTCTATTTTGCATCCAAATCTCTGTTTGCACACGAGCAGTGCTCTGTGTAACAATCTTTTTGCTAAATTAGCAGAAGCTGCAGAATTGCCATAAGTTGAGCCACAATAAAAGTGATTTAGCGACTAACAGAAAGCCACATCTGTTCAGCCCACACTAATGAATAAGAGAGCAGAGTGGCAGGAGAGAGAAAGAGAGAGAGACGTCAGTATGTACCCTTCTCATTTCAGCACATAAACCTCACACACACACACACACACACACACACACACACACACACACACACAAGACATCTAGTACTACCATTCTGCCAAGCAGCATACAGAGAGAAAATGATAATGTTTCTGCTCTGGAAACCACATGTCAACTCCAAAATTAATTTCGATTCCTGTTTTCATTTTCTGTTATACACATAGCATAATCCTTTACTGTTTCCATGGCAATTTGCATCCCGATGAAGCCATCTCTCAACACACAGAATGGTAGTAATATTCAGAAAACAAACACTGTGTAAACACAGGGATATTACAACATAAATGTGAGTGAGCGGAGACAGCTGATTCAAAACAACTGTTCTTGACTTATTCAAAGCATTAACGGAACAATAACGTGCTGCTCTGGTCTCATGCATCAACGTGTGTCATTGCGCAGAGGTCTCTGAATAAAGCATCAGGTGCGTGTGTGTGGGAGGTGTAATTAGGGCTATTTGTGATTTAGAATGTGAGCGTGTGATTGAAGTGTTTGTCATTTCGCTGGAGAGCGAGTGTGCGTGCGGACGGCGCTGGAAAAAGTGTGAGGGCACAAGCTAAACAAGAGCAGGTGAGTTTTGGCAGGTGACTGCAAGTCATTATGCACATTTAGAAAGATGGATTTGTTTTAATCACCCAGTGTGTGTTTGTGTATCTGTGTGCATGTGTTCACCGAGTAAGGTCAAGAGAGTCTGAGAGGACAGGAGGGGAGATTTAAGCAGGAGTGTGTTAATTAAATAGGGCAATAATTTAGTGCAGTGATGAGACTGCTGCACAGCAGGACCTGCATTTCACTCTGACACAAATGCACACACACGTCCATCCACCCACCGTCACTCATGCCCACTCATTCACTGCAGGCCAACAGGAGCTGGGAGAGAGGAAGAGGGAAACTGGTTTTTGAAAAAAAAAAGAGCAATAAAAGTGATGATGAAAAGTCACCACCTGCAGTTCTGAATGTGGTATCTGCATTCCATGCTCCAGTGTGTATCACATAGAATTCACCTGAATTTTTGTAAATGCCTCCCTGTCTCTTAACTACAGGTGCATCTCAATTAATTAGAATGTCGTGGAAAAGTTTATTTATTTCAGTAATTCAACTCAAATTGTGAAACTCGAGTATTAAATAAATTCAATGCACACAGATTGAAGTAGTTTAAGTCTTTGGTTCTTTTAATTGTGATGATTTTGGCTCACATTTAATATATGTCACACATATCTCAACCAATTAGAATACTTCATAAGACCAATAAAAAAAACATTTTTAGAGAATTGTTGGCCTTCTGGAAAGTATGTTCATTTACTGTATATGTACTCAATACTTGGTAGGGGCTCCTTTTGCTTTACTGCCTCAATTCGGCGTGGCATGGAGGTGATCAGTTTGTGGCACTGCTGAGGTGGTATGGAAGCCCAAGTTTCTTTGACAGTGGCCTTCAGCTCATCTGCAGTTTTTGGTCTCTTGTTTCTCATTTTCCTCTTGACAGTATCTCATAGATTCTCTCTGGGGTTCAGGTCTGGTGAGTTTGCTGGCCAGTCAAGCACACCAACACTATGGTCATTTAACCAACTTTTGGTGCTTTTGGCAGTGTGGGCAGGTGCCAAATCCTGCTGGAAAATGAAATCAGCATCTTTAAAAAGCTGGTCAGCAGAAGGAAGCATGAAGTGCTCCAAAATTTATTGGTAAACGGGTGCAGTGACTTTGGTTTTCAAAAAACACAATGGACCAACACCAGCAGATGACATTGCACCCCAAATCATCACAGACTGTGGAAACTTAACACTGGACTTCAAGCAACTTGGGCTATGAGCTTCTCCACCCTTCCTCCAGACTCTAGGACCTTGGTTTCCAAATGAAAAACAAAACTTGCTCTCATCTGAAAAGAGGACTTTGGACCACTGGGCAAGAGTCCAGTTCTTCTTCTCTTTAGCCCAGGTAAGACGCCTCTGACGTTGTCTGTGGCTCAGGAGTAGCTTAACAAGAGGAATACTACAACTGTATCCAAATTCCTTGACATGTCTGTGTGTGGTGCCTCTTGATGCCTTGACCCCAGCCTCAGTCCATTCCTTGTGAAGTTCACCCAAATTCTTGAATCGATTTTGCTTGACAATCCTCATAAGGCTGCGGTTCTCTCGGTTGGTTGTGCATCTTTTTCTTCCACTCAACTTTCTGTTAACATGCTTGGATACAGCACTCTGTGAACAGCCAGCTTCTTTGGCAATGAAAGTTTGTGGCTTACCCTCCTTGTGAAGGGTGTCAATGATTGTCTTCTGGACAACTGTCAGATCAGCAGTCTCCCCCATGATTGTGTAGCCTAGTGAACCAAACTGAGACCATTTTGAAGGCTCAGGAAACCTTTGCAGGTGTTTTGAGTTGATTAGCTGATTAGCATGTCACCATATTCTAATTTGTTGAGATTAGATTAGATTAATTGGTGGGTTTTTGTTAAATGTGAGCCAAAATCATCACAATTAAAATAACCAAAGGCTTAAACTACTTCAGTCTGTGTGCATTGAATTCATTTAATACACGAGTTTCACAATTTGAGTTGAATTACTGAAATAAATTAACTTTTCCACGACATGTTTTTGTTAAATAAAATAATAATAAAAAAAAATAAAGTGTGATATTACTACTATATTTTAAAATAAAAAGTGAGTATTAAATAAAAATACAATTATTTTATAGTACACTTAAAAACACAATGCTAATATTTACATTCAAATTTTCTTTTTTATATGAATTTTCATCATTTTCAAACCTAAAATCAGCAAGCTCTTATTTTGGCAAGTAATTATATGCACTGCCGGTTTTAGCACTGACAAGTGAAGCACGTCACTGAATGAAAAATGTTCAGTTTTGCACTTTGCTCTGAAACCGGCAGCGCATAGCCTAGATTTATGCTTTTAATTTGAATGGAAATCTTAAAAGAGTATTACAGGTAGTCGATCTAAACCCGTGAATATGCGCACCACTTATGTGTATCCATCCCTGCCTATATCACTCCGTTCTGCTGTGTAAAAATGATTTTTCAAATATTCTCCAAAATATTTTCTACACCGCTGATTTTTCTGCTAATCTGCTGATTTATTGATATTTTTTGCCATTTTGTTTGTTACATACAGCAGAAAAACAGCATAGGAAATAGTTTCAGAAAGACACTTTAAAAAACACAAATACAATTTTTTTTTATCTTTTCCTTCCAGGCTTCAATATAAATGCTTTCATCAATAGCTACATTTTATTTACATTCTAGATTGATAAAATCTAAAAAAAAAAAAAAAAAAATCACATAATTGAACCTGCCTCTCATTATGATCAAGGCAAAATGAAATTAAAACTTCTGTCTTTTAGCAGGAGAGGGTCAGAAGGGCAGCTTGTGTAACAGTGAGAGCCGGCCCACACTTCTGAAGATGGATAAGTGGCTCACGGCTTCAGCAGACAGAGCTCCCTACTTGATCTGAGTAATGGATTTGCTAGGGTAAAGTGACGGCTATTCCAGTGGCACTCCAAGGGAAGACCAGACCACTGCCGTACAAGCTAAAGTGTATTTTAATCATTTATTTTTGTGGAAGCATGGGTGCAAGGATGTTCTTTAGGGTTTAGTTTGGGTTTGTGGCTGACACAGAATGATAAACGAAGCGCACAGGACTCCAGCTGCTGTGGACAGAGAGCATCTGGACAACTGAAATAAATCAGACTTTTACAGGCATATTTATACTGGATCCATTCCATCGACCCAGCCAATGGACTCAGACTGGTTTAGTCCAGAATTACTCACGCCAATTACACTCTCTGTCATTTGCAAAGTCACTCTATCTGAAACTACAGTACAAAGTCATCAAGCGGTTAACAGACAGAAAATAGTAGTAGTGACAATAGTGACAGGGATTTCCTGGGCATGACCTCTGCAGAGGAGCTTGGGAAATGTGTCTGAGAGAGAGTCTCTTGTCAATGAAAGACTAAATGAGCAAGAATGAAAGACAGGGATAAGGAACAGATTGAAAGAAGCAGTGGATTAAAACATCCCTGGAAAAAAATAACATCCAGAATAACCTAGTTTCAAGGTGAACAAATAATGAGAAATACACAAACATTTATAAAAGCACAAACATCCCATTTCCACACGCACATATACAAAAGCCCTTTAGATGACAAAGAAGAAACACTGCTACAATAACATTCTCTTAAATGGCACAAAACCACAGACCTGGTGTCAGTTTAAGTCTATTAATATCACAGCAGCTAAATATTAGAAAAAAACGAATACAGATAAATACCAGAAATGAGATACATTAGCTGTAGTATAGCTACGTCTTCCAAAAAAGAACATCTACTCTAGCACGTTACCAAAATACACTAAATATTTTCTTACAGATTATGGTTTTACTCAAGGTGACTTCCATTACATATGTTATAGGCACAATCCTCCTGCAGTTACATTGGCTTCAGCGTCTGGTGACAGTTCATGGGTCATTGATTTGAACCGACAACATGTTAGTTACTTGCCAGATTGTTAACCTAGAGTACATGCCCAAAACAAGTGGTCTTGAAGATTAACAGCATTAATCAGACTCGAGAAAAATATAATGGATAGTGAAGGGAAAGGGAGAAAAAAAAAGGAATCCAAACCCAGTGTTGGGTTAGTTACTCAAAGAATGTAATATATTACTCACTACTAGTTACTCCTTTCAAAGGTAATATTGTTACTTTACTTATTACTTTCTGGCAACAGTAATTAGTTACACTACTAGTTACATTACTTTTTCTTCACGCCCCACAGAAGTTGTAACTGTGTATCTTCCAGATCAAATTCTAACAACATATTTCTGCCTCATCATTTGACCAAAATCCACATTGGATCGCAGTCAGAAGTTATTACAAACACTCAATAGTGATTGATATTGACATTCAAGTAGAAGTGTTGTATTCATCTCATTAATTGTCATGTGTAGCTTGAAGTAATTTTTCTGTTACCCATATGCGATTAAATTTCATTATGTATTTTATCAAATCACATGAGTTTGTAAGAAACGGTTTAATTTTCCAAAAATATTTTAAATTATATTATATTAATATAATGTTCCACATGCCGATAATGCAATATTTCTATCTGCTTTTCCATATTCCAAGCTTGCCTGCTGCACAGGGGACATCACATGCATGTGCAAGTCATGAAAATTATGAAAATAAATCTAGGAATTATTTGATTGTTGGATTTTAAATCAGCGGGGTTGAGGCATCAAAAGTAACTAAGTAACTAAGCTGTTTTATGGAAAGTAACTGTAATATTATTACTGAAATCTTATTAGTAATTAGTTGCACTACTAGTTACTGCAAAAAGTAATATTATTACAGTAACTAATTACTAGAAAATAGTTACTGCCCAACACTGTCCAAACCCCACTCTAAATACAGTTTTACTTTCTTCTCCGTGACAAGCGGGTGTTGGAAAATGAAGCATTTTGGCTCCTAGAGTAACCAGGGTATTTCTGCTTTTGTAAAAGTGCCATCTACTAATTTTTATCAAACATTTTTGTTGGAGTAATCAGGCTTTAACAGACACTGATGCATATTAGCCATCTTCATTAGGGCACTTAGCAAGTTTGACACTTTTCAATTACTGCTTTCAATTCTGATTTATCAACTGAAAGAACAGCAAAGTCCACATCACAACTATAACAATAATGATACAGAGGAACCACATCATTGGAATCCCTTTCAGTACCTTTTTTTTTCAGCTGTTAAACAATAAAAAAAAAATTGACAGTCAGAATCTAACATACTTTAAAGAGAACATTTAAAATGGCAATGAACATAAATGCGTGCTTATAATAAACAAAGTGTTATTGTTCATTGATGTGGATTTTAATATAGGTAGTGTTATAGTTACCTTTACATGTTTTTAAAATGCTTCAACATACGCAAAATGCTGCAAAAGACACAAGACATGAGCATGTTTACACTGAAAAACAGGTAGCAGTTGTATGGAAAAAAACATGTTCTGTGTAAACATTCCTTACACTACACACAACCACCCCGCATTTCCCATTTTCTTCTGTATTGTGGAGAGTACAGATGTTTTCCCTGGGCGCCATTAGATTTCTGATGTTGGCTACCAAAGATGAGACAATAGAGGTTGTGCTCTTTTTTTCATTAAATTTAGACATGCTGTTGGGGCCATAATTTAATGAAGCACCAGCTGCAAGCGCTTTACACTATGTGCTCGCTATAATATAGATGCAGCCTATTTCATTTCCTTTATAGCTGTGGGCATACTAAACATGTTGAAGCATTTTATATAAAATCCTCTTCATCATTTATCAGAAAAATGAATATTCATAGACTGTTGTTGTATTTTTGCATCAATGGGTCTGGTATATGTGTAAAGTATCTATTGTTATCTTGGTAACACTTTACAATAAGGTGTCATTTGTTAACATTAGTTAATGTATTAACTAACATGAACAAACAATGATCAATACATTTATTACACTATTTATTCATCTTTGTTAACGTTAGTTAATAAAAATAGAGTTGTTCATTGTTAGTTCATGTTAGCTCACAGTGCATTAACTAATGTTAACAAACACAACTTGTGATTTTAATAATGCATTAGTAAATGCTGAAATTAACATTAACTGAGATTAAGAAATGCTGTAGAAGTATTGTTCATTCTTAGTTCATGTTAACTAATGTTGTTAACTAATGTTAACTAATGAACCTTATTGTAAAGTGTTACCATTATCTTGAAGCTGGAGCTCTGCAAGCATTGAAAAAGCCCCTCAGCTCCTGAGAATTTACTGAGAAATAAAACACCTTAAAGGGGTCATATGACGTTGCTAAAAAGAACATTATTTTGTGTATTTGGTGTAATGCAACGTGTTTATGCGGTTTAAGGTTCAAAAAACATTATTTTCCACATACTGTACATTATTGTTGGTCCTCTATGCCCCGCCTTTCTGAAATGCGCCGATTTTTACAAAGCTCATCGTTCTGAGAAGCGAGGCGTGCTCTGATTGGTCAGCTATCCAGTGCATTGTGACTGGCCGAATACCACAAGAGTGAGACGGAAATGTTACGCGCCTTACCATATTGTGATGCCGTGTCCCGGCGCGTCGAGACTAAAACAATAAAACCCATTACAAATGAGGTATTTGTTGCATCCAGTGGGTACATAATTACTGATTATAATGACTTATACTGTCTTTTTACGCATCACACCGTTTGGGCGGTGTTTTGCAAATCTCCCCACACCGTGACGTAGACATGTGGGGGTGTGTTTGAATGAGCTGTTTTAGGTGGGCGTGGTCGAGTCGTAACTTTTATAAAGAATATCTCTTTGGTTTTGAGACTTTAGTCTTTGCAACTTCAGAGATCTTATCTATGCACAATCAGCTTGTAACACTCCAAAGAGAAAGGAAAACTTGAAATCGCATCATATGACCCCTTTAACACTACAATCACAGCCTTGCACTGACAGTCTCAAATTTCATTTGGGGCTTTACTTTCCAAGTGTCACAAAAATCCTCTCGCTGCACTAAAACCCAATGAGTTTGCTTTGGGAGTGAACCTCCACACACATAACAAGAAAATTAAAATAGAGGGGGGCAGAAGGGGGACAAAAATCACACATCTTATTCACAGAATGACGACCTGCTACACCTGCTTTGCTCTAACGAGAGAGGACTTTGTGTTAAAAAAAAAAGAACTAGAGCAGAGCATTTAATTTGATTTGACTCAAAGCTCTCCTAATTAAAATAAAACTAGTGTGTGCTGCTATCCCAGCAAATGTCCACATAGCCCTTAGCAATTCTGTGATTTCAGTTAAGGCAACTCAGAAACATCTTTGATTTCAGGAACAGCAACATTGTAGGGCTTAGAAATGTTTTGTCTTTGATCCTCTGTTTTGGACTTTATATAGAACAAAATGTACACAGGGCTAAAGATTTCATCTTAACCGTAACAAAGCAGAGGACAGGAGAAGAGCTGCTGGAGGCAGCATCACAAATGTCAGTGTTTACCTTCTGCTGCAGAGGCCTTGTTCCTACCTTCCAAAAAAACAACAAATTCTGACAACTATCCCTCTCCTAATTATTCATTAATGAGCTGGGTGGTGTTAAAATGATAAATCAGCTGTGATGGCTTACATTTAGTCCGCGTTACAATTACCCTGATTTATGATCCCAGCAGATTCCTGACATTATTGACTTTGGAAGGATGATGTAAATCAGTGGTCTCAAACTCATTTCCTGGAGGGCAGCAGCTTTGCATAGTTTAGCTCCAACCAGCTCAGAAGTTTCTAGTGATCCTGAAGACCTTGATTAGCTGGATCAGGTGTGTTTGATTAGGGTTGGAGCTAAACTGTGCAGAGCTGTGGCCCTCCAGGAATTGAGTTTGAGACCATTGATGTAAATGGTTCCTCAATACAAGTTCCCATGAGCTGGATTTGTCCACAGTCTCTGGTGGTAACTGAAAATTACTAAAGCACTCTAACAATCATTTCTCTGAAAAGTCTTGTTGACCTTCCTTTTTAGCTGGTTCTGCGATTCTCTAGTTTTTTTATTGATGTGAGTTACACCAGCATTCAAAATGGGGTATTTTTATTTATTTTATTTTTTTAAAAGAAATTAATACTTTTATTCAGCAAGAGTGCATTAAATTGATTAAAAAGTCACAGTAAAGATGCTTATGATGTTACAAAATATTTATATTTCAAATAAATGTTGATCTTTTGAACTTTCTATTCAAATAAAAAAATTATCAAAAAAGTATCATGGTTTCAACAAAAATATTAAGCAGCACAACTATTTTTTAACAATAATAATAAGAAATGTTTCTTGAGCACCAAATCAGCATATTAGAATGATTTCTGAAGGACCATGTGACACTGAAGACTGGAGTAATGGCTGCTGAAAATTCAGCTTTGCCATCAGAGAAATAATTACATTTTAAAATATACTAAAATAAAGAGTTAATTTATCAAAATTGATCAAATATATGCAGCTCTGGGGAGCATAAGAGAATTTGTTTCATTACTTCAACATTAAATACCTACCCCAAACTTTTGAATGGTATAGTGTAAAGCTTACAAACCTTAACAATGGTAAAACCAATGCTGCCTCGGTGATAATCCAGCTAGTTAATATTTAAACACACAGATATTTGTTAGGATTAGCTACATGGTTATGGACAATATTGAAGCACATGGAAGCACACCGCTTTTGCCCAAGACCTGACCTCACAAAACTGAAGCATGAGTCTTGCTGTTCTCTCTACTATGGATTAACCCCCATAATGGACTGTTGCTTTTTTACCTAAATATCATCATCTCTGCTACTGTTTCAGCACCACAACAACAGCATCTTTATACCATTTGACACCAAAGCTGGTCTAAGCCTTAAATGGCACCAAGATGATGGGAAGAAAGCTCACCCGGCACAAATGAGAAATGTCTTTTTGGGCATCCTGTAAACTGACACACACACAACTCATCCACACAGTTTGGAACAGATGTTAGATTACAGAGCCAGGTACCTTGGCTAGTGTAGCACCCGTAGAAAGAAAGTTTGTGTTATATTATATTGGCAATTACTGGAGTTTACTTGTTTCATGTACCTGTTATTAAACTCGCATGTACCTTGGTGCTTTGCATCACCACCAGAGCTTCAGTGTAGCCAGTCACGTTCTTAACTCTTATTAAAATAATGGCTAACTGATGTAGAGCACTTCCACCCTCTGAACTAGAGACACTCTGTTAATTTCAGATTCTTGAAGCCATATATTATCATGAAGTAGATGCATCAGAGAGCATGGAAACATCTTAGCTCATTAATACTTCTGCTCTTAGGCTGAGTTGGCCAGAGGAAAGAGTAGTTAGTAAGGAGAATTCAAGCTCATATTTGATAATGAGCTTGCTCAGCTAAAGGTCCGTCATGCTCAGATGTCTTTGCCTCAGATTTGCATTAGCCCAATAGATTTCTCCACCTCTGTAGGCACAAATGAGTTCAAGGATGGGTTTTTTTGGAGTTGGCCGATAGTTTGTTTTGTTCCAGAGTTCGGCGAAACTGAAAAGAGGGAAGAGATAGATGTGGATGGCTGGTAGGTGTCCAGTGCTACCGAGTATGTTGACTGCTCAGAGATATCAGTCATTGTACAGATGAGTGATTCACCTGTCGTGCCTCCTACTGCTGAACAATGTCATTATCACCTCTTGGAGGTGCCTGTCCCTGCTCTGTCGGGTGATAGGGTGCAGAACCTTAATTGTGTGCTGGTTGAGGCAGGCAGGAAGGACTTTAGTGGACAGGTATGTGACATCCCTCTTACTGGTCATTCTCTGACAGGATGAGGCATCTTGGAATACATAGACAGATCAGTGTTTGTTAAATGGAGCCTTTTCGAATCTGTTCACTGGTTCCTAAAGTCCTCTGTTACCGATTTCTTACAGAAAGGTTGGCAAGGTTATAAAGTCCAATGCATCAATTTGGTGGTGGATCAGATTGAGTTTTTTCCCTAACCATTTGTCTGGGGAACACTATGTTGTGCTCATATGAACTTGGTGAAACTGAAGTGTTGTTCAGAGTCCCTGCAGCCACTTCAGGTCTTCATATTTATTACTGTGGAAGTTGTTTGCGTGTTTTCCTCAGTGTCAGGGTTATTATACTTCACTAAACAAGAACTAAAACTAAAACCCATAAAAACATTTTTGTCACTTGAAATAAAGTAACCTGAAATAAATAAAAATTTGAACTTATTTTAAGTGAACATTTATCATTTACATTTAGTTGAACTTGATATACTAAAATAACTAACTGAATTAAAAACGAAAAAAAAAACAGACAAAAAAAATTATGAAAAAGGAAAAATTACATTTAAATGTGAAAAATAAATGTACAATTAAAACAGAAAATATAAAAATAAAAACAAATTCAAAATATTAATATAAACCATGACAGTATCTCAATAATACCAAAATAATGTTTCCTACTGTACATTAGACCCGAGTATGGATGTGCTACTGCTTTGTTTTATACTACACTGGCCAGGGTTCAGATCAAATACCTGCAGCTAAATTATCACCATCACAATGACACCAGAGAAAACTCAACTTCTATTACTGACCAAATTACAGAGCAAATAATTACTTCTCATACAGTATGACCTAAAAATCTGCACCATGTCCCATCTACACTAATGGTTATATAGCCTGAAGTCTGACTAGCTATTTTTGAAAAGCTATTTTTAACAAGTGCACTGGATTTCTAACGCATATGTCCTTCCACAATTTTTGGATGAAAAAAGTTCTCTTAATTAATGTATCAAACTGATTCTGCAACATGTAAGACGGAGCACATAATTACAGCATTTTCTAAGAAGATTAAGTGCTTTTTCTTTCAATTAAACCAGACTGAATTAAAATAATTATAGAGGAGGAAAGAATCATATAGACCACCATAAAGAAAAAAGTTCACAAAAGCAAAATGGCAAGAGCATGTCTAATGGAAATATTTCGATCTTAACTGTTTTGTACAACAATGAGCTTCCACAAATTCAACATGAGTTGTTTAAGTAATACTCAGTGCTATGACTGCAGCACAATATATGAACTTCTAATGAGCGCCAAAATCAATAGCACAGTTTATTTGACATCTAATGCCTATAACGGGTTTCTTATTTGTAATTAGACTGCACTGATGTGCCAGAGGGAATGTGAACTGTGGGAGGACAGAGGAATGCACTCAGGCCTCTGTAGAGTGGAAGCAGCCTGCTGGGAAGTGAAGAGGGCTTCTGTCCAGGGGGGTTAGTGTTCTGCTCAGCTGACACGGTCCAGTTCTACCTCCCGCTATTTCCCATTTACTTCAGTAATACTTGTAGAAAATCTGATGCTATGTGCTCTGATATCAAACAACTGCTGGCTTTCTCCTTTAGATACAATAGCTCAAACTGTGATCAGTGTTAGTTAACATTCACTTTTTCACTCTGCAAGCAGTGTGGATCTAACAAAAACTGATTCTTTTCTAAGAACTGTCTGCTGAAAATGTAAGTGTAATTTTTATAGAATAATTTATACAACAGTGTTGCAGTACAGTGCTGTGGCTTTCATGATCATAAAGGCCTGTTCACAGCAAAAATGAACACTATAACCGTAACTATAATGATAGTAACATTAGCGTTCATACCAATGGATGATATTGATCTGTTTATTCCAACTGCACACTAATGCGCAGAACTTGAATTCAAGAAGGAACGATTTTGATCGGCTGTCAAAGTTTTTAGCCATTCATCAGCTGGAGAAAAATGCTCTGAAAGTGATTCCAACAATATGATTGTCTGCATCTTTATCATTATGGTTGTCGTGTGGACTTATTTTCAGTCTGAATGGACCACATTTTTAATATGACTGAGAAAACTTCCTATGATCAACCATTGGGACACCCAAGACTGCCTCTTTGCACCAAACAGAGATAAAATAACAGCAAAAACAATTAGAATGAAATGAAAGCAAATCTTTCAATCCATCTTTTTTGGGGTACTTTACAATAAACATGATAAGCCACAACAAACCATATTTTGCAGGATGTTGCGAAGCCAGAGATTTTTTTCAACGTGTTTGGGGCAAAGCTGGGGATTCTGCAAGCCAAGAAGGGTAAGGGGATTTTACAAAACAATTGTGCGTGTTTGAATAGCTTTAACAAAAACCTAACAAAATCTTTTCTGTCCTCTCAAACAGCCATTTGACTGAACCGGACCCAACTGGCATTGGGATGTGCAATACTTCTGCATGCGTGATATGCATTGTGCTGTTCTGTCTCATTTCTATTCTGTTTTTCTACACTCTAACACCAGCACTGCTAAACTCGTGTCAGTTTTATTGCCCTGTCTGTTGGAGATCTGAGTATTTAAACTGAACTGACAAATAAAACTCTCAATCCTCATCCATCAACAGATCCTCAGCAGGTCGGGAACTTCTGGGTTAAGAGATAAGTGAAGGTCAAACCGAATTTTATAAGGACTGACTTTGATTTCATTTTTTTTTTTTTTACCTTCATAGCACAACAAACACAGCATTCACCGCACTCATCTTCTTGTGTGTATCTGGATGTGTGTACATGCCCTGAGGGATGCTAACCTTTGTTTTCTGAGATACTGAAGATTCTCACAGACTGAACAGATGTTAGTGCCTAAGTGCTGCCAGGTGTGAGATCAAGCCCAGATAACAAGAATCACTCTGCAATCTTGTAATCAGCCATGGGTAATCGCCAAGAGCTTCCAGTAACGCTCATCGTGAGAGGGAAAGAAAGAGAGAGGCAGGGAAGAAAACAACTCTAATATGTGACCAATTTCCTCTCCTGTCCATGGCATCTGCCCTCCATCAGCTGCACTCTTGTGCTCACTCTTACCTTTCTCTACAGCTACTCTATCATGGTGCAGTCTTTCCCCTCACTACGATTTCCTCAACACTGTTGGGCATTGAAGCATTTTGTGTTTCTGTTCGGGTGGATGGGCACATGGCAAATATTAAATCTCAGAAACGTGCCTTTCTGGAAAATCCCCAAACAAACACCACTGGAACCAGAGGTGGGTTCAATCCCAATCCTATTTTTTATTCATTAATCTGCTGTTCATATGCAAAACCCAGTCATAACCAAAACCAAGCCTCTTGGACTATGATCTGACATGTGACAGATGATTTAGAGAGTTTAGATACTTGCTCAAGAGTTTTTTTGTGTGTGTGAAATATTCACTGTTAAAAACTAAACTTAAAACGACTGTAGATTAATCAGAATCATTAAAGAAAGAATCACAATATACTAATACATTAATTTCCCCCATCTCTCGTTGATAATATGACAGTCTATTTGTCATTAATGGCTTTGATACACCCCTTCAACCACTCACCGTTACTGATCTCAGGCAAGTCGTATTTGGTGAAGTCCCACCACTGTAGACGATACGTTGTGTTAGCTATGTTGCTGGCCACTGCAGACTGACCATCCCCAATTACAGCACCTTAAAAAAAAAAAAAAAGAGAGAGTCACATGTTACAGATACAGCAATTAAACAATTCATCAACCAGTCAATATTTCTACGTAAGCAGGCTGATAATGCACATTCCATACAGTACCATTCAAAGGTTTGGGGTCAGTCAATTTTTTCAGTAAGGATGCATTAAATTGATCACAAAGTAAAGGTTACAAAAGATTTCTGTCAAATAAATGCTGTCCTTTTAAACTTTCTATTCTTCAAATAATCCTAAAAATGGATCACAGTTTCCTACAAAAATTATACAGTAACTGTTTTCAATACTGATGATAATCAGAAATGTTTCTTGAGCAACAAATCAGCATATCAGAATGATTTCTGAAGAATCGAGTGACACTGAAGACAAGTAATGACTGTTAAAAATGTAGCTTTGCCATCACAGGAATAAAATTCATTTTTAAACGTATTGAAATAGAAAACAGGTATTTTGAGTTATAGTAATATTTTACAATATTACTGTTTTACTCTATTTTTAATCAAATAAAATGCAGCCTATGAGCATAAAAGGCTTCTTTCAAACTATTAATAACTCTTACCGACCACACACTATTGAATGGTAGCGTATCTGACCACAACAGAAACCGCACATTACAAGAACAAGGAAAATCGAACAGGATTTGACTAAAGAGGCTCTACTGGGTTTTGTTGCAGTTTACAGGGGATCTCTGAGTGCAACCCAAGGCCTGAACACTCAAGCAGAAAACAGAAAAATTAATAACATGGCCCTACTAAGACTGGTAACACCAGGTTAAATGAGATCAGATAAAAGCAACAGACAAAATAAGGAAAAGGTTTTACATATCTCCACTATTTGATATATCTACAAATCCTCTTCTGCATCTAATTTAGACAATAACAGTTAAGCTTTGTTTTGCCTGAGGAATCTCATCTATTTGCGATAACTTGTTTCTCAAAGAGTCCTTCAATGGTTATATAAACTATATTACACTCCGGGCACTTAGCAGATCAGACAAAACACTCGCCACTGAATTTAATACAGGTCTCTGTCTGCAACATAACTCTTCTCTGAGGTAAACAAGGAAATGTCAGGCTGTCCTCTTCGGTGCTCAGCCCTGTCACCGTAATTACAGAAGGGAAGAGAGAAGGCTTTGGCCAAACAGTACACTTAGAGGTCCATTTGCCATACAGAGGGTCGATCCTGGGCCTGGCTAAAAGATTAGATTTGCCTGTTATGACCTGGACTCAAGGAGATGTAATGCAGACATAAATATCTATTACACAGCTTCCCCCTGCACGCTGCTGTCTGCCCATTACAGCCCACAGATACCCAGGTGCAGTGAGCTGGCATTCAGACAGGCTTTCAGGAGCTACTCTAACAGCCATGGACTAATGAGCTGGAGAGCTTCTCTCCGTATAAAAGACCCTTTGGGAACTGGAATGCTGCGGACTTTACACTAAACCTAACCTGAAATACAACATATCCGGTGTTGGTGTTATTCTACTGTTAACACTGCACATGTTATTATGAAAACAGTTGTGCTGCTTAAAATGTTAGTTAAAATAAATAAATAAATGATTTTTTTTCTCTTACAAAACTTTTGTAATGTTATGCCTTTACTGTCACTTTTGAACATTTTATTGCATGCTTGCAAGAAAACAATCATTTCTTAGTGGCCCGAAACTTCTGAACAGTAGTGTAAGTTTTGGCCATACTGACAGAGACAGAGCCCTTAAATTGGAAATAAGGGAGAACAGAATGATGGAAAGAACTGAGACGAGTGTGTTGACGGAAACTGAATCATCAATTTTTTACTCTCTAAAGCGCAGGTCAACAACAGGGCAAATCAGCAGGCCAAAAACATTATTAGGATGAATAACACATAAATACATCCTTGTGACACAAAGTCACCTTCAAAAAAACAAAGGACATAATTAATCATTTTACAGTAACATGGTTTTATTATAGAGACGATTTGGAGGAGTGGAGTGGAACAGACTGAGTTTACAAGAATTAGCTACACTTAAATGACAATTTTATCACAAAAAAACCCCCCAGTAAGGCGAGGGTGAGGGATTAAGTATTTATCATCTGTCACAGTGCAGTTATGAGTTAAACCTTTTTCACGGCCATCGTTTTCTTCATAGATGCAAAACAAATTACCCTGAAAAATTTGAAACTTATGGGGGTTCTGAGTGCTTGAGGAGAATTTTACAAGGTGGACAGAGGCTGTAGACACTGGGGGATACATTCATTGCACGTCCTGATTTTGCTGAGTTCGAATTGTTCCTAGGCCAACATCTTTTGTTGACCCTGGAACAACATTTTAATCCAAAAATTTTGTCTTGACCATATCTCTAACACCTAAACCTAACCTTACCCGCGAGTAATACTTCAAATCAGATTTAATGATAGATGAATGATACTGATGTACAAGCACGAAACACTGACTGTAAGCCTAAACTTCACAAAAACTATAAACTGTTTCTTCAAATCTGATTGGCTAATCACAATGTTGTTCCAGGGTCAACAAAGATGTTGACCTAGGAACACATTGAACTCAGCAAAATCAGGTTGTGCATATTCATTTACATTTTCACAGTCATTTACATATTCACAGATAAAAAAAAAGAGATATTTAAAAACACTCAGTTTAAAAGTTCACTGCTACACCTTGTTTGTTACAGGAAAAGTTCATCAAAAGCACAAAAAATTTGTCACCCTCGTGTCATTTGAAACCTGTATGATTTTTTTTTTCTCTTGTCGAACACAAGAAAATATTTTGACAGAATTGTAATTTTTTTGGTGAACAATCCCTTAACACCATACTACTACTACTAATAATTTATATATTAACAGTCAGTGTTCACAGTTATGATGTCAAAAGCACATTTACACATTTTTCGTCAATAAAATAATCTTGATGCTTTATCCATATTCATATTCATACTGGAAGACATACTGAAAGTAATTTGATGACATATGATTCTCTTATTCAAAAACATATCTTCAATTTACCTTCCTGAGAGAGAGAATTCAACTGAGACTAACTGAAATTGAGCCAAATAAATAAAAACGAGCATGAGAGATAAGTTAGCACTACATTGTATATAATCTTATAACAACGTCAATGATACTTAAACTTGCAATCAGATGGCCAAATGTAATCTTGTAAGGCTTTTCTAAGTCTAATATATAGACAGCTGCAAAGAGTGAAAGTGAGTGGGTGTATTTTCTAGGCAGCTGCTCTGTCAGGTATAGTTCAGGATGGAGAGTCCGCCACAGGTGGATGAACAGTAGACAAATCACACACACCAGCTCAACTAGTCTCAACAAAAATGCTCAAAAATGTCATATTCTCTTAATCCTAGGATTCACTTAATATTTTGTGAACCTCAAAAGCACAGTGTCAGACGATCAAATGGTTCTGTTACACTAGGCAAATGCCATGGGAGATCTTCGAAAGTTTGGATGATTAGTTTAACAGGTCTCAGAGTCTTGGCAGGATCAGCACTTCCCGCCCTGCTGGCTGATTAAACTTCTGCTCAACACCAATTACATTCTCAGCACTCACAGACACAGGCAGCTAGCACCAAGGAGGTCAGGCCTGCACCTTTTCCCACAGAGCAGGAAAGCTGTTACAACTGTTAACTAGTAGTCACCATTCCAGCTGGCATGAGCAATGCAATGTTTTCTGGATACAGTTCAGCAGCCTAGTATGTCATAATGCAGTGTCATCTGGATAGATTTGGATTGCAACAACAGATCTGACAAACTGCATCCTCTTTCGCTTTACCCAGAGGCTGCCACTCTCAAAGGATGACAGTATCAAAAGGGATGAAATGCAAATATCATTTGAAAATTAACTTTTTTTTTTTCCTGTAGATCAGTTAATCAAACATGTTGATGCTTCAATCTGGCAAATCCTCAGATATGCCCCTCATCAAAGCTTTTACAGACAACAGTTTTCTTTTTTAGTCTAAATAGATCCATCAAATTGGTTTAAGGCGTCTCTATTTGATGATGTTATCTACCAGAGAGAATATATTAAACTATGTTCAGAAAAGCATAGTAGTAAAAAAACAAGTTGAGTAATAATGCCAAAAGGTATACACTACCGTTTAAAAGTTTATGATTGTATATGTGTGTGCATGTGAATTAAACACGTAAAAATATAATTTCAATAATAAACAATTTTACATTGTGTTCTATGATAGAATGCATTACATAACAATAATGTAATACATTTTTCAATATGTTTATTTTACATACTATTTAAAAACCAGAAGTATGCATACAGTATACACCGCACTGCATAAGCAGAAAGTGAGATTACCATTCCTTACAAATCTATGGGACCTCTCAGAATCAGAAACCCCTTGTACATAGAGCTGGAAATGGTTAGGACATGTGACCCCTGACCTTGGAGTCCTTTGAGTTCTGCCAATGCAAAAGAATAAAGAGCAGCTGGGGGGCATTACTGATGCTGCACCTCTCAAAAACGGGTCACTACCTGGAGCTGCCCAGAAAAACAAAGACAAGAAACAAGAGAAACAGGGAGGGAGAGAGAGAGAGAGAGGGGGAGACCTCACCTGAACTCTCCATAGACTCAGCTGTGTTTTAAGAGCGGCTCTACTGAGTGTTTTAAGGAGTGATTACCCGAGGGAGTCTTTGGATGGCATGTGGTGCGTGTGCTAAACGAGGTCATCATAAGTGTCCCGTACAATAACAGAATTTAGGACGACTACCAAGAAAAATGTGTTTCTTCATGCTAAAACTAATTATATCAGTACTTTCCAAAATGGTTGAAACTGACTTCACACACCAAAACATAAACTACCAATCTGCCTGTGCAGCAGAATTCAGTCATATGCCTCATATATACTGAGCAGCCTCTTCAGCACTGACCTGACAGAGCAAAAATAGAGAGAGAAAGTCTGGTGAAAGGACCATTCCATTAAAGATAATCGGGTCTGTGCTGCAGTTTTTCATGCTCTGAAAAGTCCATATAAACTGGGTTTCTCTCTGACAATAACAGCCTAAGGGATCCGTCAGGCCTGCAGTGCTGGGTGGAGCAGGACTGAATGGATCAGAGACGGGCTGAATTAGAGAGGGTCACTGTTCTCCATCACTAACCCTTCATTCATTACACACTCCATCCTAAGGCCCTCCAGCTCTGGCTTTATCGCACTTCCTATCTGTAGTTAAACAATATTTAATAAACACACACACATACACCACACACATACCCTAATATTTCTCAACAGTATGACATTTCAACAAATGATTATATTCCCTTAAAGCAACTGATCGTATCTATTTTGTAAATGCATGTTATAATATTATTGTGAACGATTCATCAATATCTTCAGCTTCGTTTTTTAAATTACATAAAAATGTAATAAAATTATATATTTATATTTATGAACCCTAAGGTAATGCAAAAAACATTTTCACTGTCCATGAACTATAGTTTAAATACAGTTGGACAGTTTGAAGTTGAGTGACAAACAACCAAAACAATCAAATTCTCATTGAAAACAAATATCATCATTACACAAAACACTTTCTGGAAGGAAGAAGGAGAAGAAGAGGAAGAATCAAGAACACAGCTTGTCAGCCAAGTGGCCCATGGGCCAAATACAGCCCATTTAACAATTTATACAGAAAAGGATTGATTTAAAGATCACGAAACTGCCTGATACATGAGAGTGCTTTCTGTACAAAACTCTGTGGTGAAATCAAAAGCACTCAAGTGGTCAACAATTGTCAAGCCAGGGCACAGCATGCTTTTAGCTTCCAATGGTCATAGTTCAGCTACTTGCCAAACATGACCCAGATCAGCATAAGCACACATATTTGACCGTTAACATCAAGCATTAAACTGTTGCAGCTCATTTGATCAGAGTGCGTGCCGTAAAAAGTGTTATCAGGAAGCGCCACTGAACCTTCATACATATAATGTTTGGTTTTATACAGCTATTCATTCTTAAGCTTGAACATCACTTTTTTATTTTTTTATTAATGATCATGTGTATTGTGTATTTAGTGCTGTCAAATGATTAATCGTGACTAATCACATCCAAAATAAAAGTTTTTGTTTACATAATATATGTGTGTGTACTGTGTATATTTATTATGTAAATATAAATACACACTCATACAGTTTATATATTGAAAATATTTACATGTATTTACATGTATATATTTATATAATTTATAACTATATTTAATATACAAATATTTAACATATTTTTCTTAAATATATACATACATGCATGCGTGTGTATTTATATATCGTAATATACACAGTACACACACATATTATGTAAACAAAATGCAGATGCGATTAATCGTGATTAATCATTTGACAGCACTAAGCACATATATATATATATATATATATATATATATATATATATATATATATACACACACACAGTATGTGTATGTATTATATATATATATATATACACAGTCATGGAAAAATAATTGGCACCTTGGTAAATATGATCAAAGAAGGCTGTGAAAATTAATCTACATTGTTAATCCTTTTGATCTTTTATTAAAATTAAATTCACAAAAATCTAACCTTTCATTGGATAATAAGAATTTAAAATGGGGGGGGGGGGATATCATTATGAAATAAATGTTTTTCTCTAATGCACGTTGGACACAATTACTGGCACCCCTAGAAATTCTCTGAAGTATATTCCCAATCATATTCCCAATTTTGAGCACTCCAGGGTGATAATGAACATTAAATTATCCAGCCATGGCTTCCTGTTTCACAGAAATATAAATAGGAGGGAAACAAAGCCCAAATTCCCTTAATCATCCATCACAATGAGAAAAACCAAAGAATATATTTCTGATGTGCAGCAAAAGATAATTGAGCTTCACAAATTAGTGAAGTGGCTTTAAGAAAAGAGCTAGAGCAGCGAAAATTCCCATTTCCAACATCAGGGCAATAATTAAGAATTTCCAATCAACATAAAATGTTACGAAACTGCCTGGAAGAGGATGTGTGTCTAAATCGTCCTAATGCACAGTGAGAAGGAGAGTTTCAGTGGCTATAGACTCTCCAAGGACCACAGCTGGAGAATTGCAGAAAATAGTTGAGTCTCGGGGTCAGAAAACCTTAAAAAAAAAATTTGTCAAACAGCACCTACATCACCACATGTTGTTTGGGAGGGTTTCAAGAACTCAAGCTCATCCAAAAACAAACTCCAGCATATTCAGTTATCAGACACGACTGGAACTTCAACTGGGACTGGCTTCTATGGTCAGATGAAACTAAAAAATGAGCTTTTTAGCAGCAAACACTCACAATGGGTTTGTTGAACACAGGGATAAAAAGTACACCATGTGTACAACGAAATATACTGCTGTATTTTTGATGTTGTGGGCCTATATTTCTGCTGGAGGTCCTGGACATCTTGTTTAGACACATGGCATCACTGATTCTATCAAATACCAACAGATAAAAAAATCAATAAGTGACTGACTCTGTTAGAAATCTTATAATGGGCCATGTTTGGATCTTCCAACCGTACAATAATCCAAACACAAACCTCAAAATCAACACAAAAATGGGTCACTGAGCACAAAACCAAGCTTCTGCTGGCCGTTCCAGTCCTCTGACCTGAACCCTGTAGAAAATGAGTGGAGTGAACTGAAGAGAAGAGGGTCTGGAGTGATTCTGGATGAAGGAATGGTCTCTGATCTCTTGTCAGGTGTTCTCTAACCTCATCAGGCATTATAGGAGAAAATTTAGAGCTGTTAAACTGGCAAATGGAGGTTTCAAAAAGTATTGAATAAATATATATATATATACACAAATTTAATCTGTCTGCCTTCTCAGTCACTGAACATATTAGGGTGTTTAGTTTTGTTTCCCATGATATCATTTTAGACTTAAAATAAAAAATGCCATAATCTAATAACTACTTTGAAAAATGTTGGCCCTCCACTAAAAAATTAATATGGATTTCAAAAGAAAGTAATTGAAGATCCCTGATTTTAGGGTAGAGAAATAAGTACACAGCAAATCTACAGAGAGTAAGAGAGAGTGAGAGAGAAATCCTGGATATGTGGAAAGTTGTGCCTTAAAATGTGGGTATTTGTGCTCTGTGCTGTGGGGCTTGTATAAGGTTGCCTGAGAGCAGTTAGAGAAGGAGAATGCTTGAAGAGGTGGAATGTGTGCTGGTAATTGCCTCAGTTTGTATATTTGCCCTGGGGTTCACAATGACAGTCCTCTTCTCTCATCTTAGAACAAGGGCCAATCATACCTCATGGCTATGCAACTACCCTCTGCAACACAATATAATAAGAGTCCACAAAACAACCCCTATTACTGAACTTTAAACCCAACAGTGATTAATGGATGCTGAATAAAGTAATTCTCTATTTAAAAACTGAAAAATTCAATATGATTAGTTCACCCCCAGTGCACCTGACAATTACAAAAAAACTAGATAAAGTACTGATTTAACAATAATTCAGTTAATTTATGCGCATAATTAATCTTGCCACAGAAAAACTGACCATAATAACTGTTCCAACACTGCCATGTACATGGACTTTGTTTACATCACAGCTACACAATATATTTCACCCAAATATTAAAAATTCTGTCTTCATTTACTTCTTACTAATTTACTAATTCTTTCTTTTGCAGATAATTAGAGTCCAAACGATACGACCCTACTAATTTTCATTGTTTGGAGAGAAAAAAAAAAGATTCACAGAAGAAAGTCAGTCATACAGGTTTGGAATGACACAAGAGTAAATAAATGATGACAGAATTTTCATTTTTGAGTAAACTATTCCTTTAACAGTATAAAAATAGAGAGGAGAGGAGAGGAGAGGAGAGGAGAGGAGAGAGGAGAGGAGAGGAGAGGAGGAGAGGAGAGGAGAGGAGAGGAGAGGAGAGGAGAGATGGACTGAACGATTGCTGCTCTGTAAAGTGAAGCCATGATGCTCTTTTCTGTGTGAGCTGGAGAGGGTTTGGAGAGGGGCATTTCTGAACCTCGTATCACACACTGCAATTAGTGTGGGCTGAAGATGCCTCTCTGTGTGGGAGAGAGAAAGAACGCTGGTGTGCAAAAGCGAAAAACAGCTCTGTGGACATTTGTATTGTGTTGAATTGGTGCAGGATATGTAGGGAGTGGGATCTGTGAAGTAAGGGACGTCCACCCTCAAAAGCACTCAAAAGATGGCTGACAAAAAAATTGTAAAGTTGGTCCCGAAAATAAGAGCTGTGCATGTTGTTTCCAATATATCAGATTTTTTTTCTGCTTCCACAGTACACATCTAGTAATCTACTATTCATTCACAACATCTGTTTGATTCTTCCGCACTTCTGGAAGTTGTTGACTATATGTAGATGCTCAGCGGCATATCCGATGCAGCTGGCAGTTGGTTTCAAGACAACTTTTTTTTAATAACCCTGCAATGCGGGCATACAGGTGTATAATGATGTATATTTCGAGATTATCTGGTGTTTAGAAAGTAACTTTAGTTGCTTTGAAGTGTAGGTTTGGTGTATGGGACTTAAAAAATAGGAAATACAAAACCATAGCTGTTTGGGTCAAGCAAGGTAGAAAACATGGACAATAACAAGTTAGCTGAAACAATATTTCCATAGCTAATACTTTAGCTTCATCTGCATATGGTTAATATTGAAGGGGTAGTTCATTGAAAATGTGTTCATCTGAAGTTGTTTAGAATAAAAAAAAAAAAAAAAAAAAAAAGAGTCAAAACAACTTCAGTGTTACATGGCTTCTGAAACCCTTACAATAGCTTTGTGCTAATTATACACATTTGGGGCAACAAGAGCGTGAACAGATGATGACAGATTTTTTTTTCCAGTTGAACTACCTCTTTAATGCAGAAAAGTCAACGCTAATATAACTGCTGTTAAAGAGCCCCACTGAGAGCCCTCCTAGCCAAAATAGCAGAGTGAGTGGGCGAATTAGCACTCGTCATTGACCTGACACATGACATTACACAAACATTTTTGGGAAGTTTCATCCCTGACAAAGCCTTCAGTGAGTACCCAGCCCATCTAATATTAGAAAACTCCTGTAGCTTTAGAGGGCGAACATACCTGCGAGGACCCTATTGACGGATGAGTGTGTTGCCAGGCCCGGCTGCCCTCGCTCATGGAAGATTCCAGCATACGGCAAAAACTCCGGCAGGAGGAACCGCCTGGGAGGGATGGAGGGAAACAGAGGCAGTGTGAGAGAGAATGAAAGGACACGTGAACCCAAGATTTGAGAGTTTTGAAGTTGAGTAACACAAATCAGCATTACATGCATGTTTCACAGAGAAGGAAATTTTATAGTGCACTGTGACAAATTCAGTAAAACAATACATCCAGTATGACAGACGAAAAGCGAAAAATGCTGATTTTAAATATAAATGATAACAAAACCAATTTCAACACAAATTTCAATTGTGAAAACTATCAATAAAAATGTAAAATAATAATAAATAAAAAAATTCCCCAAACGTGTGCTATATACACTACAGCTCAAAAGTTTTTGAAAGAAATTAAGATTTTTATTCAGCAAAGATACATTAAATTGATCAAAAGTGACAGTAAAGACTGTTACAAAAGATTTCTGTTTCATAGTGTGAAACTTATGTGAACTTTCTCTTTGAACTTTCTATTCATCAAAGAATACTGAAAAAATATATCAGGGTTTCCACAAAAATATTAAGCATCACATCTGTTTTCTACATTGATAACAGAGTTGACTAGAGTAATGGCTGCTTTGCCATCAAAGGAATAAATTACATTTGAAAATATATTCAAGTCATTTAAAATTTTAATAATATTTCCTAGTATTACTGGTTTTATTAATATTACTGTTTTACTGTATTTTTAATCAAATAAATGCAGCCTTGTTGAGCATAAAACACATTTAAACAAAACCTTACTGACCCCAAACTTTTATTAAAAGCAGTGTATATTTATAATATAATATGTATTATTATTATTATTATTATTATTATTAGAATATTGCGTCATTTCTCTCACATCAACTCTGTTGAAATCAATTGTGAGTCAGGTCTCCTGTGTACTTCTTGTGCCTGCAGAATGCTATTTGTATGACGCACAACACACTCTCAGCTGGACGCTACCCATGTAGGCAGAAGGCAGTGAGGCAGCTCACTAGGTTTTGGAACAGAGTTAGCATGTATTTCTGGTGTATTGGCATAAGCAGACTAAAAGTGTTCCTACCTGGGCACAAAGCGACCAAGGGAGGGGGCAGACATGCGTGCATTACGAGGAGCCCTATGTCTGCTTCCATTGTCTCTGTACATACACACACACACACGGAACTGGTCAGCCACAATATAATCATTAGATCAAACGTAACTTGCTCAAAATCATTTGTAATTTTGGAAAATAAATTCAAAGCATGAATACTTAAAGGTCCCATGACATGCTGCTGTTTGGATGCTTTTATATAGGCCTAAGTGGTCCCTAATACTGTATCTGAAGTCTGTTTCCTGAAATTCAGCCTTGGTGCAGAATTTCAGCCACTATGAGCCAGTCCCACAATGAGCTTTCCTTAGGAACGCTTTCCCAGGATACCCAGGGCTCGGTTTACACCTATCGCCATTTCTAGCCACTGGGGGACCATAGGCAGGCTAGGGGAACTCATATTAATGTTAAAAAACATTGCCATGGGACCTTTAATAAATTAAACAACTAAAGTGCTTAAGTATTTCTCCAATCACATTTTAGCTGAATGAGAACATCAGTACGCTCACAAGGTAAGAGTGGGAATGACTGATAAAGAACTGAAAGAAAAGAAAAGGTTTATGAATTTTTTTTTGGCAGACATAAATATTAATATGAAGGCAAACTGAAAGACTGATGGGTTTCATAAGTATTCTGATGAATATGGATCTGTGGTCCCAGACTGCAGTGAACGCTGAACTCTCCAGCCAGCGGGTGGAATTATTCATCAGCTCAGAGGAGGGCATCTAATCCGTGCCAAAAAAAGATGGAAAAAAAAGAGAGGGGGGGGGGGGGCTGCGTGGTTTGGAGAGGAGAGAAACAACGATATTCAACTAGTGGAGGGGTTGAAGAGAAGGTAAGAGACAAGAGAGACATTTTTTGGAGCATTAATGGTTCCATAAAAAGGACCAATGACTAGTTGGCTGCTTCCAAAAACACATTTGCAAATAAATTAAAAGAGCGTTTGCATATTAAAAATATGATTATGGACTTCATAACAGTTCCAAAATAAGAGAGTATTGCTCAGGTTTTTAAATGTCTGATAATGAGATTGCAAGGGATGTGTAATTTCATAATTTGCAAATTAAAAAATTTTTATGGCTTAGTAAATTCTCAAGAAAAAAAAAAGAGAAGAAATCCAAAAACAACTCTTATATTCAACCCCCCTATGCCCCATCTGTCTTTGTATAGTCTATCCAATCAATGTCTTAACAGACGTCTGTCATACACACACAGCCTGTATCCCCCAACTCACATATCCCATGGGCACCTATTTCATTAGAACTCATTCTAATCATTACACCTAATTTACATTATACTTAATAATATAGATTTATGTATTCATTGTGTGTACACTACCATTCAATAGTTTGAGGTCAGCAAGACTTTTTTTGGAAAATACTTATCCACTTTTTTCTTCAACGCGGAAGTAAGCCTATGGGCGAGACTTCCAGTTCATTATCTAGTAGAATAATAACGTGCAGTAAACGGTAAAATTGTGTGCACTACAAACCATGTGTGTTCATAATTAAGATAATATCTTAAAATAATATGTTAAGACACACCAATTTTCAATATCATGTTTTGTACAGCTAAAAACAGCTGGATGCGGATGAGACCAGAAGCTAGACCCATAGACCAATTTACAAATGGCCGCGCCCATTTTTATGGCAAGAAAAAGGTGGATATCCAGCAATGATACAATAAATTGTAAAAAAAAAAAAAAAATTGATTTACAAAAATTGTAAATCAGTAAAAATAACAGCATAACAAAAATAACAGTTCGGCATTAAAATAATTAATTACATTTTATAAGTTTCAAATATTTATTTTACAGTTTTAAAATATTTCACAATATTACTGTTTTTCTGTATTTATGATCAAATAAATGCAGCCTTGGTGAGCATAAAAGACTTCTATTGTGAACATTATTGACCACATTACTGACCACAAACTTTTGGATGGTAGTGTAATTTGTTTAAATATGTGAAAGCCTGAGCAGGTGGGCTTCCTAGCTTGTCCAATGTTTGTTCCTCATCAACTTAAACATAGTGGGCAGTTTTTCCTTGTCATTCTTAGTAAAACTGCTTTAAAATAATGTGTATTTTTAAAAAGCACAATACAAAAGTTTGAATTCAACTGAAAACACAAAAGATGAGAGGAAAAAATCTTCTCTCACTTGTCCAGCAGATGAGGAAAAAAGCTGCAAGCAGCAAGCACAAAGCCGTACATTAGTACGTCCCATCGGAATCAGTCAAAGTGCATTTCAAGCCAAGGCTAACGCTAATGCCAAGCGCTATAAGAAGAGAAGCCACGGGCAACTCTGGTAAAATTGTTGGCAAGCTCAGTACGTCGGTTGGAAAGCAGAAATGATAACATTCTGGGATTCAGAGCCTGCCTTGTATGTTTGTTGGGTTGCCTAGCAACAAAACAGGGAAATAAATCCATAGAGATTTTTACGAGCGGATGAGAGCAGGTAAGAATGCAGAAACAATCGCTTGGCACAGGCTTTGTGTGTCTGTGTTATTGTTTACTTACTCAAAGTCCTCAAAGTCAACTTCGTTGCTTTCCACGCTGGGGGCAGGGCCAGGGGAGAGGCTGCTGGGATTGGAGGACAGGGGTCGGGGTCTGCTGGGGGGACGGAGAGAGCGCTGGCGAATGCTGTCACGCCGAGACAGATACTGGATCATACGCTGTGCGTAATATGCTGCAGGGGACAACCTACACACACAACACAGATAGAACCCACAATGATGTTAGATATTTACTAGACCAAACAAGTCATCCTGCTGTTTCTATACTGATGAATTAATCAAATAAATACATGCACAGAGATGCACTGATTCACTATATGTGTGCCAATATTGGTATAATGCCAGTACAGATAGAGATACTTCAGCAACTTAAACTCATGAACTACAGCTATGGTTACTTTTATAATATTGTTTTTGTGTTTAATTAATATTTTGGTTAAGGTTTCAACCGTTCAGCACTGTAACCAATCACAAACTGTCTGTTGAGTACATTAATGCAATGGCCTATAAGAGATGTTTAAATTAATCCATAAAGCATAAAACTTAGACAAACCAATCCAAATGACAAAGGTATAAGTGGTCCGATTCACAAATAAACATGTTGCGTTTTCCTTCTGGGGCTGGGTGCATAAACTGCTTAGACTAGTGTTAAAAAGTTAGTCATCTAATTGGTTTTCTTCAAGACCAGTTGCATATCTTATATTATCGCCACCTATCTCTCAAATGGTTCATTTACAAGATAGGTGGCGATAATGCACTTACAAGTCTGCGATCCACCGTAAAGCGAGAAGAAGAAGAAGACGCATCATGTGCCGGCTGTTGTTTGAACGCGTTCAGGACAGTTGGACCGTGCGGCGGATCAGAGGTAAAAAACGATATAAATACTGTTCAGTTTCTTGCACAGACTGATCGTTTCACATCTAAAGACCTCAATGTATTGTCACGAGCCGCAGGGTTTAATTTGGTTTTGTCTGTGTATGTATTTTCTCTCTCAAAGCCGTGGGTACCATTGACTGCCATTATATGGCTGACAGACTGCAACGGTTTGAGTTAAAAATCTTCGTTTGTGTTCTACTGAAGAAACAAAGTCATCTACATCTTGAATGCCCTGGGGGTAAGCAGATAAACATCACATTTTCATTTTTGGGTGAACTATCCCTTTAAGAACTAGTTTGACCAACTAGCAGTTGCCAAGGGGTAATCAGTCTTACGGTTCCAATACAAATAAAATAACTGAATTAAAAAAAGTTATGACCAGTCTTGAAGAAAAAAATTAGATGACTAACTTTTTAACACTAGTCTAAGCAATTTTTGCAACAGGCCATGTTCACAACTTTGCAAAGTAAGACAAAAAAAATTTATTGGGCCAATTTTAATCAGAAAAGTAAGACTGATTACCTCTTGGCTAACTGTATGTTGGTCAAAATAATTCTTAAGACAGTCTTAACATAGTGGCTATGTTTCTGCAACTGGCCCCTGTTCACTGAATCAGTAACATTTTCATGTTTGTAACCATATGACTTTTTCCATCCTGACAGGAACCTCCCCTGATCATCTTCTGTTTTTAAACATCTTTTATGCATAGCTGATATATACTTAATACTAACTTTTGCATCCACTCAATAAAAGCTGCATCTATTCTCATTTAATTCAGTTGCAGAGACATTAGTTAGCATTTTGGCAGAAGGACTCGCTGAATAAAGCCCTCAATACTAAAATCCTTTGTGCAGTTTAGACAGGAAGAGCATCTGGAGTTTCATTCTGTCTTGGACTAGTTGAGCAAGGACATCTGCCACCAGCTTGGAACAGATGAGCGTAATACTAAGACAAACAGAGCTAAATTCCAAATAAACCCCAGGGTATGACAATGGTCACACATCCTCACCAGTCACAAAGAGAATTACTGTAATTATGAAGCCAACTAAACCGAATATTCTCCCTCACAAACACACACACACACACACACACACACACAGAGTTGCAGGGACAGAAACTTGGCAGAACTTTTTAGAGCTTTAAGGAACTGAAAATCAGCCAAATCAGTGAGAGTCTGTCTGTAAGAACCTAAACACAACGCACACACACAATTTATCAGCATGTGTTTGAGAACGTGTTTTAGGCCAATATACAGAGAGAGACCGAGAGAGAGAGAGAGAGAGAGAGAGAGAGATCTGGGAAACAACCGTGTCATATAGCGCCAATTACTTGTGGCTCTGAATGTGCTGAATTCAGACTATCCCTCTTCTCGGATGGCTTCTAACACCAGGTACATTCTGCTCTGGGGTAAATGAGTCTGTTGTGGTAATTCACAGGTTAGAGATGTGCATCAGCCTGTGTGTTTGTGCGAACCTGCCAGCGGGAGTCCGTGCTAACAATCCGTCTTGGTCCCAGACCACAGCTGATTCCCCAGAGCTCAACAATGACTCACTAGCAATGAACTCACTTTATTATGAGCCTCGCTCACAGAGTCACAGGATGCTGACAGTCTATGTGTGTGCCCGTTTGAATTAGGGGGACGTTGGGGTGTTGGCAGGTCTGAAATGTCACTCCGCTGTCCGGCAGCGTGACACACACTCTTCTTCATTACCTAGACCTCACCGGCCAAGTGGCATGACCATGAAATGCAGTGCACACAACACTTTCACACACACACACACACACACACACACACACACACACAGACAGACACAAACACACACACACAGACAGACACAAACACACACACATCACACACACAATGAATCACCTGGCCGGATCGGGATAGATGGGGTGGTCTCGTGATCCAGAGACGTCATATCTGGAAAGAGACATCATGGACGACTCCAGCAGCCTCCTAAAAAACACAATTACATTGTTTTGTATGTGTTTGAATTGTGAAGACTTTCACTTCCTGCTCATAAAGAATCTCTGGACAGGACGTCACAGAAAGAAGAGGAAGACCCATTTTCCTCTGATTTCCACTATGCTGTTTCTACAGTAACACTCCTCACCATGGGCCATCACAATCATTAAAAATCTCATTAAACTGCACAAGGACATTAGTATGCTCATTACAGACTGTTATGCAAAGGCTAAATGAATGTAATGTGTAAGTAATGATGTGCGCTCTGCCAAGCCTGGCTAGGAATCGGTTAATAACCCGTTAAATTGGGGCATTTGTTAAGTTTGAGTTTGTTCAATTCCTCATACAACAAAGAGTTTGCTAAAGGCCATTAAAAGACGAGACCGAGTCCTGCGGACGAAAACATGCTGTCTCAGACTGGCAGGGCACAAAGCCGGACGGACAGTTGTGTAACGAGCGGGGCATTTTTATTCAGCATGAGTCAGTGTGGTGTGTGTGTATGTGAATGTTTTTGGTGTGGGTGTGCTCAGCTCTTCATTAGAATGCCATCTTCTGCCCTTTGACTCGCAGCAAAAACAGAACGGATCGATTCTGACTCCTTTTCACACATTTGCTTTGTTTGCTCCCTTTGACTCTTAAAGATCAAGATCTGCATTTTAACAGAGATTAAGCAAACAATGCTCTTTAAAAAAGCACAAAATATTTACGAAACATCCTGTTCTGGTAATGTTGGCTGTACGGTATTTTTAACTTGTTTTGTCTGCAATCACCTTTAGAAGTAGCACATGTAGCATCCGTATTAAAATCTTTTCACGTTTCTGTATTCTACGGTAACTTTTAAATGTAAGCTTTGTTATTTTGTATCTATATGCTACTCTAATTAAACCATTTCTATTTATTTTACAGTAAACAAGTTGCTCTTGATTCAGGTACAACACCATAGCAGGTAGTGGGAAGACTTCGTTCTGAAACTTTGCTCCATGCTCAAAGCTGTGAGTCAGTAACACTGAACTGGAGCGGGACTCATGGGAGAACGTCAAATGACAGAGTATTAATTCTTGTGGCACTTCTGCATAAGTGAAGTGTGATACTGTTTTTTTGTTGCACAGCATTGGCCTTAAAACACAGCCAAATCACAGCACAGCCATGCACATGGGACAGGCTGTTTGGTGACATGAAAAGAGGAGGACTGTGTGTTAGAGTGCAAGTACATCATCAGAATAAAGACCTACAGGCCACTCAGTGATGGAGATCTGTGTGCAAAGTTACCGCCACATATGCACAGTGTAATGAGCTACTGCCCCCCAATGGACTGTAGCTGGCAATGCAGGAACCCTTGAGGGGAGTATCTGCAAAGATTGTCCCATATTTTAGGTCAGATTTCTTACAAAAGTGCCAATGCGATGAACTTCAACTTATAAAGTGGGTCGTTAACTTAACTGCAGCACCCAACAAAATCAGACTTCTCTTTATGAGCCAAGTGACCTAGCATTTTCATGACTACTAAGTCAAAGTAAGTCAAATGTGACAGTAGGGCTGCAACAAACGATCATTTTGATAATCGATTAATCTAACTATTATTAGAACGATTAATCATCGATTATTTCACAGATTTATCAGTAGACTTTGATTGATTATTCAGCTTTTGCAATTAGTTAAAATATTAAGTTATATATATTCTAACATAAAGGTCACTTCAGCTTTAGAAAAGAATATTATGTAATTACAATTATAATACAATTAATTGGTAACACTTTACAATAAGGTTCATTAGTTAACATGAACTAAGAATGCACAATACTTCTACAGCATTTATTAATCTTAGTTAATTTCAGCATTTACTAATGCATTTATAAAAATCACAAGTTGTGTTTTTTAACATTGGTAAATGCACTGTGAACTAACAATGAACAACTGTATTTTGTATTAACCAACATTAACAAAGATTAATACATAAATGTAATAAATGCATTGTTCATTGATGTTAATTAATACATTAACTAATGTTAACAAATGATACCTTATTGTAAAGTGTTACCAATTCATTAAACAAATAGACGTATTTGGCACACAAAATGAGATGACAGACAGAGACACTCTCTCACCATTTAAGTAGCTATGAAAAAGTAACTGAATGACACATCTTGCACATTCTGCTTAATATCTCCTTTTGTAAGTCATATAGATAAGAAACAAAATAAAGGTAAGTGATAAGATGCTTTGGATAAACTATTTTATTCACAACATGTCTTAAAATACCTTATAGGGTTATGATAACCAAAACCTCTCATCCTTAGCTAGATCAAGCTTTGAGCTCTGTAAACCAAACTGTCACTTTAATTAAATTATTTTTTCCCCACTAATAAAAAGATTTTATCATTAGCTAGCTCCACACTGGAAAGATGGTTTATAACAGAAAATCAAGTTGCAATTCTAACTGAAAGCGACACTGACTGTTTTTCCATGTTTAATACCATGAAGCTGCTTGAATTAAGGCTATCTATTGCATAAAGTATGTTACTATATAAATAAACATGATGTGACCGGACTTTACTTGAGTACTGAATTGCAGGCTCATGCAAACATCCACATCGTTGTAATCAGATGTATTTTTAACTGCTGCTTTCACACTGCTGTCAGTTTTTGTTGTGTTTATTTCGTTACTGAGAGGAAAGCGCGCAATATATATTTACATATTCATCCAAACGCCGCTCAGTTTCGGATGCATTTTCTCTAAAGCGATGTGTGTCTTCTTCTCTTGAATTGCATCCAGGAGGGCTGAATTACAGTCTTGCGCTGGTCAAACCGCAGTATAGCAGGCTCTTACATTAGTTCATATGAGATCAAACGACTACTCGACAACAAAAATATTTGTCGACAATTTTTTATTGTCGACGTTGTCGATAATTTCGACTAATCGTTGCAGCCCTATGTGACAGTCCAGAGAAGCAGTTGAATACTAGGCTGTGAGTCAATGCTTACCTTAAATGACTCAAGTAGACTAGTTTTAAAGGACCTTAAACAATAGACTGTTTCGTGATGATGCACAAACAAAATAAATCTATGTGTCTTAAGCACAGTCTTATGGTCAGACTATCAACTTACTCTTCCTACAGCTGTCATGATGAAAAGTCTACACATACGGTAAACTACCATTCAAAAGTTTGGGGTTTATAAGACTTTTTTTATTAATACTATTATTCATTCTATCTATAAGATATTCATTCAGCATCTATTTCTCTATAAGAATCCTGAGAAAGAAAGAAAAACAGTATCATGGTTTCCACAAACTTATTAAGCAGCAGAAATGCTTTCAACACTGATAATAAGAAGAAATGTTTCTTGAGCCCCAAATAAACATATTAAAATTATTTCTGAAGAATCATATAATGGCTATTTTGACAATTTCGCTTTGTATTTGTAATATACTGTATAATATATAGTTGTAATAACATTTCACAATATTACTGTTTTTACTGTATTTTTAATCAAATAAATGTATAAGAGCTAAAAAAAAATCGTACTGACCCCAATCGTACTTGAATGATAGTGTATACATACACTATTCATTGAGAGCACTTTTAATCACTTTTCAATAGAAGATGCAGTTTTTCCAGATATTACAGTAATTTAATTAAATTAAACTAAATTCAAGCACTGTGAGATCACAAGGGTGAGAAATATAAGCTCACAAATCTCAAATGACAGATTCATTCTGTTTGTGCTGCTGCAGCATAAACACAACAAACATGTTCCTTTCACTTACAGTTTCTGTCAGTAGCTTACAGATACTTTAATTTGTTATAGGGGTCTTAGAGCAGTTCAGGGTGAAATTTTGACGTGTGTGTGAAGGCTCCAAAAGTCCGCACTTCACTTTTGACATGCTTGGTGAATTTACATAAATCCAGATTTAAAAACAAATGGCATGCAAATACACTGGCCTGTTTCTACGTAACTCCTTTCTGGTGAGATTAATCATTTATTTAGCAAAATGCAAAAAGACACTTTCTTTGTCACCTTACTCGCTTCTCAATGTTTATTTATCTGTGCTGTGGGAAAGTGACAGTGTTGATATGCAGATAAGCACCTCATTAATACTAGGTCCAGCTCTGGATGGCACACTCTGCTGAGAAGGCTAATAGAGTGCATCCAGACGGGCACAAGGTCAGATCAAACTGATTTCCATGTCAGACACTTTTCTTTGAAGCCCAAACAAGGTTCCTGATCATTTTACTCTAATGACAGTTTATGTGGTCTGTGGTGCATCGCAGTGTGGACTGCTTTGTGGTCCTGTCACTATATAACACAGGCTTTGCAAAGAGGCTATTACTGAAGAATAAGAATGTTAAAAATTACATTTGACATGACATCAAACTCACAGCTGGCGTGTTAGCACTAAAGCACCTCACACAGTGTTGTTGCCCATTTCAAATGTGAAACCTTTTCAGCTGCTGTGCCTTGAGATATAGTTTGCACTGCCAACCGTATCTTTGCAGAGCCTGCATTACATTGTGACAGGATCACAAAACAATCCATGTTTAAGTTTGTGAGGCATAAAAAAAGCTTTAAAATTATTTTAAGTGTAATTTTTTCATGTGAAGGCAAAGCTGAATTTTCAGCAGCCATTACTCCAGTTTTCAGTGTCACATGACCCTTCAGAATCATTGTAATATGCAGATTTGGGTGCTCAAGAAACATTTCTTATTATCAATGTTAAAAACAATTGTGCTTTTGTGCAACAATTGTACACATTTTTTCAGGATTCCCAAATGAACATAATTTATTTGAAGATCTATTGTAAAGTTGTAAATGTAAGAGCCCTGCTATCATACTTCCTCCTATTTGCCTCACTGTAACTGGTCTGGCAAAGTTTCTAAACATAAATCGTCATTGCTGTCATCTACATGTAGATGGTCATGAGTCAACATCTGATATCAGAAAGTTGCAAAAATTAGTCATTAGTGCAGCTCAATTTCAGTAATCTTTTTGGACTGGTGAGGAAACAACTGGTACAATGAAACCTTTCCATATCAACCAAACAAGGTAGTTTAATTCCTCATGGCATGACCTCTTTAAGCATGTAAACAAGACTGCTGCCTCACCTTCGTAAGTAATCGTCATCCGGCGCGTCTTCAGGCATTTCCTGGTTTAAGGCTTCTTGTGATACATTTGTTGAGCGAGAGGTGGCGGACTGCCTGTAAACACGCTCCAGTTGTCCAGTTTCCTGGTTGAAGACCAGCCCAACAGGCTGCTCCTCGTGCGGACCAGTAGCTGTGCTGCGGGAAAAGGGAACACGAGGCTCTGGGGCATCTGGGCTGGGCTCCATGGGTCTGTGTTCAAGTAGGTCATGATCAGAATGAGAGACTGGGGCTACACTGTGGAAAGCAGGACTTGTGGGTTGCCAAGCTGCATTTCTTTCAGCAGATGTCTGCTGACCTGTTCTCTCCCAGCGCCTAGTGCCTTGATTGTATGTGAAAAGGTTGTGACAGACTCTACAGCGGTTCATGTGACTGTGTGAAGGGTTTTCACCACCGTAGAGTGGCTGGTAATGAGATGGACCTGGTTGCTCCGGGTCCATGTTGTTATTCAGCATTTCCTGAGTCTGTTGGTCCTGCCTGTTGCCCTCTTGAGGCTGCATGAGGTCCTGCATTCGATCATTCTCCATGAAATAGCGGTTAAGGTTACACTGAAGAACACTGCGGATGGAAGAAGGGCTGCTGTGGCCCTCTTCCTCAGGTGGGCGGTGCCTGCTAGAACTAGTCCCTGATGTGCTGCCGCTGCTATGAGGAAGGCCCCATCCATCACTAGCTGAGGTGTAAACAGGTGACTGGCTAGAAGTCCCTTGCTGTCGTAGGACAGAAAGCAGGCTGACAGAGGAAGCGCTGGTTCTGGGTGGAGTCATACTACTACCTCGTCCATTAAGCACACAGCCTACCCAATCTGCCCCAGGGAGACGGCCTCCATCTTCTCTGACTGGTGGTTGCTGCCGGAAAGGTGGGATGGGTGCCATTCCAGCCACTCCCCTCCTCCCAGAGCTAGAAGAAATGTTCCGCACGTTGTTCCCGCCACCATACACACAGCTAAATGCTGAGGGCCGATTTGAAGCATATGATTCAGTGGGAAACCGTGGTATTCGTGGCTCTGTGCGTGCAGATGAAAAGGTGGTTGCGTGTGATTGTCCCTCTAGGGAGGTGGAGTCTGAAGGGTCGTCGTCAGGCGGAGACGGAACCCGTGTTGATGAGCAACGGCTACAGAAACACACTACTCCGAGTGGCTGGACGCAACCATGGTACGGCAGCCGGGAACGATCCCTCAAAACAGAGTAACGCCCAGACGAATCAGACGCCTCATCACTGGAAGCAGCGAGAGTGCCTCCAGCCTGAGGGACGGAGTTGCGGGAAGTGAGGATATGCAAAAAATTGTGCAAGATGGGCGTGCGTCTAACAGGCTGGGACTGGAGAAAAGAGCGCTGACGGAGATGGGGCATCTCCACACTGTCCATTGGAATCTCAGGATCATCATCGTTCTGCAACGCACAAATGTAAGCGTATGCACACATTTTAAAGAAAGAAATGTAATGTCTTGTGCCTAATCAACAACATTTCCAGCAAAAAGGCTCACCTGTTGGTTTGAAGGGTTTACAATGGCAGTTAGAAGATAGTGACCCGACGGATCAAATCTCACCAACCTGCAAAAAACACGGAAAAGTCACAAACAGTTCACCCAAAAATTAAAAATCACTTATCATTTGCTCACCTGCATGTTGTTTCAAGCCCAAACGACTTCATCTTTGAAACATAAATGTGGATAATTTAATTTCTGTCCCTCCATTTAAAATCAATTCCACAAAAACTATGACGCTGCAAATAGTCCATGTGAGCAGTTTAATCCAAAACTGCATCCCAATGACGCACTATACACTCAACCATGTAGTGTACAGGGGCGTGGGAAGATGTTTTAGGTTGAGGGTGCTGTACGCGCGCAAAGGGGGCGGGGGAGGGATGGGGGTTTTGTGATAGAGGCTATTTACACTAAATGAAAATAGCTTTAGATTCTATTTATACTATGTTAAAATAGCAGGATATTCTGCTAATTACTTGTTGCAAATAGTGGCAATTATCTGCACCTCAGCATTGTAATACATTATAAAACAGTATACAATAATAATTTATTGAGTGTAAATTTTTTATTTTAATTCAAATTATTAAATGGATGCCACCTTATTGGGACAAAAGCCCTCCCTACACCTACCCAATATTTTATTTTCAACTTTTTTATTATTTCCTTAAATTTTATTAAAAATAAATGCTTTTCTGATGTGATTTGGAATTTGAAAAGGGAGAAAAAAAGTTCGCCAAAAGGCAGATTCGAACCCCAGTCGATTATGTCAAAAGGAATATGACACACGTTTTACCATCTGTGCCACTGAAGCTGACGACTGATGACCGTCTTTTGTAATGTTGACTAGCCCAATCACACGTTTGTGGGTGGAGTTAGTGTAAATAGCCTCTGCCAACAACCAGGCTATTTGCACTCTTTTTTTTTTTATATTGCCAACAGTTAAACAGTTGCCCACAGAAAATCGGCAGTTGAGTGTTCAACATGCCACACTTCATTTTTTTAGTTTTTTAAGTGCATTATCCGGGTATTTAAAGTGCACTTTTTTTTAATTTTCAGTGTGAATACACTACTCACACTATTTATACTACGAAATGTCATAGAATAGTGTATAAGTACGCGATTTGGGATGCACCAAAAGTCTACTGAAGAGACATGATAATTTTACATGATGAACAGATTTTCTTGATATATAAACATTAATCAACTCACATACATAAAGTGCATCAGGTAAAAGGATTCTCAAATGAGTTTATTTGACATGCAAGAACAAACCACATTGCTTTTTTCTCGTCAAGCTAGAACATTTGAGAATCCCTTTATCATATTTTATAAAAGCTCTATGTATGTGCATTAATCAATGTTTATATGCGAATAAAAGCCTAAACTAAATCTGTTCAACATATAAAGCAATTGTGTATCTTCTGAAGATGGAATAAACGGCTTAACTGAGATTTCTTTTACAAACTTTATAAAGTATCAAAGTTAGTGTTTTTTTTTAATTAGTGTTTTATAGTTCTTATGTATCTTTTTTGAACGACAAAGGGTTTGGGTGAATTGTTGATGACATAATTTACATTTTTGTGTTAACTATCCTTTTAAATTAATAAAATGTATGTGCATCAAACCTGACTCTCTCTGTCTCGCTAGCAGTCTTCACCACAGCAAAGGGCTCCTTCCGACTCCAGTCCCATAGATGTAGCTCATTGTTGGTGGCAATGAGCAGCAGCTGAGCAGTAGGATGGAAAGCAAGGGATGCAATTGCAGAGTTACTCTCTGTGAGCCAGCTCTCACTGCCTCCCTGAAACAGAACCACACAATACTTTTAGTTTTGAGCAAAATTAAGTTGTGGAGACAAATCTACAGAAAACAAAAAACATATTGAAGCAAAGAGCAGAACGATTACAAGTTTACAAAATAATAATTGAATATGCGTATGGTCAAGACTTACATGCAGGTCCCAGATTCGGACCTCTCCATCCAGGCAGCCAGAAGCAATAAGGCCAGGGATGGTAGGGTGAAAGGTCAGGCACCAGGGTGTCCGGCGGTGACCCACTAGAGAGTGAACACACTTTCCTGTCTTAACCTCTGTGATGTAGATGTTGTGGTTCACATGGGTCGAAGCCATTAAAGACCTGCAAAGAGACAAATAACAAAAACTCTCTGAATAGCTTGTAGATGATAGGGCCTAACTGGAAAAGCCTGAGATCAGCCTGTCAGTTTATTTAGCAGATCTGCACTGAAGACTATGAAAAAGAAGTCAGACCTGTCTTACCTATCTGGACTGAAGGCCAGAAGAAAGGTTGAGCGAGGGCTGTCTGGTAACTCCACTTTCTGTGACACCGAAAGAAAATTAATAGAACAGTAATTTTACCTGAGTCACATCCAAACCACAGCATTAAAGTCTATTCACACCAAAGACAAAAATTATTATGATAAATATAACTTAAGTTTTAATAATCATTTTAATTATATGAGAATAGCGAAGTCCACACTACAACTATAACAATAATGACATGGAGGAATGGTATTGCTGTAATCACTTTGAGAATGATCGTTTTTCAGCTGATGAATGTTATAATTAAAATTTTACAGTTATAAATACGAATTTTTGTATTTATTTAGAACGTCAAATAGTAAATAAATCCTACAGATCTGCAGTTGGCAAAACAAATAAAAACTAAACTGTCTTAATAATATTAAAAATAGTTCCTTTGTAATCGTGATAGTGATAATACAGTAAGATCAGCATGCAGCTTATTGCTTCTGATATAACACATTGTACTGAGCAGGCATTTCCCCATACAAGAGGCTACAAGTCAAAAAATGACAGAGATCAGTGTGTCAGTTACCTGGCTTTGCCATTTCATGCGCTGTGTCTTTTCCTCTACAAGCTGCTGTAGGATCCTGTGTGAGGCAAGGCCTCGTGCTCCTCGCTCTCGACTGGACAGGATACATACTGAGTTCTTCTGTCCCACCTTCATCTCCACAAACTCTTCCTCACTTCGACCCTCTTACACCAGACCCAGAGCCGTCCACCGGCTCACACACAACTAGACCACCACTGCTACTGCCACGCCATCATTCTGGGCGAGAGAGAAAGAGTTCAACAAATCGTCATAAAACTTTAAAAAAAATAAATAAATAAAAAGGGCGGGGGGGCATTAATGCTCATGATTATCTTAGGAATATAACACATCATAACTTGACTACAACTCAATATAAATTTCATGACAATAAGACAATGATTTCCCATTTCTTGGTAAGAAGTTATTTAAATTCAGTGTCAAATTTTCCAGCATTGTATCTCACCACAGATTGCCTCCAAATATGATCTCTGCACAATCAGCACAGATGTCAAAGTAGATTACATGGTGTGTAAGAGAACTAACGCATACTGAATCAACACTACAGAGCAAAATGATGGTGTATTCTGGCACATCAATAGGCAGGGCATAGAAGAGCAGTGTGAAAACAATGAAGGATTGTTACAAAAATTATAAATACACACATGCAACGGCAGAATGACTCCTTTTAATATCTTACACAGATAAATAGAAACTTTATTGTAGGGGTTAGTTAACTAAAACCACAACACCAACAAAGATAAATAAATTAAATTTAAAAAATTTACTTTTTTATTTCAGCTAGTTGCCAACATTTCACATTTTCATTTAGTTTAACTTGATGTACTAAAATAATGAAAACTAAAATAAACATGAATAAAACCCATATATAAATATATACAAAATACATTAAAAAACAAACTATCCAAAATATTAATAAAAAAACAAAAACAAGGGTATGATACTAAAATAAAACTGGTGGGAAATTAGGTAACATGTAAGACAATATATATTTCAGCAAACAACAAAAGAAAGGCTAAAATAGATAAAACATGACAATAAATCAATAAAGATATATAATTAAATAGTCTTTACAAATAATTAAATAGTAGCAAACGCAGTTTTGTGCACTTGCCTGTATTAAATGGGTAAATATACTTATAAATTACAAAAATTTTATTTACATAAGAACACAACCCTAAGCTAACAGGGTGAAATAACTTGGATCAGCTTTCCATGTCTTGTGACAACTTGATCTATCCTCCATCTGACAGGCTACATGTTTGACTTCAGCTGTTATCTTCTGCTATTAAAGCTAGATATGGGATATAAAAGTGCTATAAACACTTAGTGAAGTAACTTCATAGTCACAGAATAAAGGAACCACTGAAAACTATATAAGATTTACGATGTTTGTTTTTGAATGAAGAAATTATGCTAACAGCTTTCACATTTAGCAGTTAGCAGGCTACTGTTTACGGGTGATGTATTAATCCACACAGTTGCGTGGTGACTAAATTATGAGTGTTTTTTGTTTAAAATATGTTTAAGACAACCACTCGGGGTCTCAGATTTGGCCTACCTTTTTCTCATATTTTTGTCCGAATATACTCCTTGAAATCGTAGTTGTCAAGTGAAACAAGTACGTTGGGGCACTTAAGCAGCAGGAACGTTGTTTAAATATTCAGTACTAATTTTATGTTCTGCTTTAAATAAATACTGAGAGAAATATTTTTGTTATTTCCCGAAAAGAGGGTCGAATGTACTTTAGATTTGTTGCTGTGTTCAACACCTCCTGCCAAAAAGCGTAAAGACAAAGCCAGTAGAGCACAGATCCTTCGTAATCAATTACCGAAAACATCGTTCACACGCGAACCTTAGCTGAGCTTTACTGTAAACACAGGCAAATCGGTAATAATTAAACCCTGTGCATACATAACACCTTGCTATTTACTTTCTATCTACATTATGGAGATGAACATAGTATTTTAAAATGTCTGTATGAAAATACAAAATAAAATAATTAAAAATAATACATATTACCATTCGAAAATAAAATAGCAAATTAAGTGTGAAAACAATCAGTTCTCATATTCAGATACACCATATTTGAGGCTAGGATATCAGGTAAAACATGAACTCAAATATATATACAGCATAAAAATATAACAAGAGTGAATTTTCATTTTGACCGACCAATCAATTTACGCGTTTTTACGTTGCAGAATGCGTTGACCAATGGGAGCGCTCTTTCACCCGGAAACTCCTGCAGCTCGTCTTGTGTTTGCCAGATCAGCCAGACAACGATCGTTCAATGAGGTTACTGTACTCTGCCTCAGCTGCTCGTCCACAAGTATGGAGTCGTGTTTTCTGATCGTCGCTTTCCTCTTCACTTTCAGTCTTTCCAGTGGTGAAAGGACGCTCAAGTTTGTTACTGTGGTAAGTAGTGTATAATGTGTAATCTGTCTGCAGTATTATACTAACGTTACTGTCTGCAACTGTTTTGACAAATCCGTTCGGCTCAAAAACCTTTCATGAAACGACACACACATTCTGACTCTTTGTTATCTGTCATATTTTTATGCATTACAGCTCTGTGTTTTTATGTAAATGTGAGCTGAGTTTGTGTTTCCTTTTCGATTTTATTCGCTCTCGATGCTTTGCATTGATTATATTTTATCGACAGTGATACCAGTCTAGTTTGAAACGGTATCCAACAGTAACGACGCGTGAGTGGCGAGATCTGCTGACACGACTAACCTTTGTTTGCTACCAACTTTGTTTTGGGCTCTACAACTTGTTCTCGACTTTAAACTTTGGTTATTTGATATTGTATCCAACCTATCAGCTTGCTTAATGTTTGAGTTCATCACATGATGAAACATGTTGTTACCTCCCAGTTCTGTCAAAGCAATAAAATGCTTTGATACTAGCTATCCCAGTAGGTTTATTCCAAGTAAATTCTACTGTGGTTCTTTTGTATTGGATGTATAGGTTGGAAAAAGGCCTGGCTTTTGATGGGCAAGTTTTGTATATCCAGTTATAAGGAAGTTCTGACATTGAGGCATGTTCATGAAATGTTGATGTTTTGCATGTTGTGGTATATCAGAAGAATCAGCTGTGTGTCCATTTATTTTTTGATTGTAATTTTAAGTTCCTTTATTCTTAGCCCTACAAATGTAAACCATTCCTTTGTTCTCAAAGTTCTTATTATGAAAATCATTATTGAATATGAGCAATATAAGTTTATCATAAACAAAAATGGTTTAAATTTCCATTGTGTATCTCCACTCTAAAATTCCAATCGCTTAGGCTAGTACACTAATAAAAGTACCAGATTTTATGTGGTTTTTGATGTGGTTTAACTTTTCTTCTATTTGTGCACATAAATATGTGTGTTTATTCTCGGTGTTATATTCAAGATTTGCATGTATATTTTCTTTCATGTCTGTGCCACATAAAGAAACTCAAAACCCTTTTTTGTATTGTGGGTAGTCATATTTGATACTGCCACCTGGTTTAATTATGTGAAAAGAAGTGTGTTGTGGTAAATCATGACGATCGGGTCACTGCAGTTGAGGAAGTTTAAACCACAGGGTTGTGCCGTTTTAAGCGTGATTGTGTAACATGCCTATAATTGAATGCATTCCTAGAACACCTACTTAATGATTCAGGTAAATCCTACTATAGTGTAAATGTGAGAAGGCCACAAGCCAGTACTGAAAACTTAATTCACAATACACATTTAAACATGGCTGATTTCTGTGAAAGTCAGAGATAAGGAGATTAACCAATTAGAATGTGTTTACACACAACTGTGTGGCTTGTATCCGGCTGTCACAATGAGCACATGACAAGTTGGATTTGCTGATCTAGTCACAGTTGCACAGTGTAGTTCTTCGTCCTGAACACACACACACACATACATAAATCCCCAATACTTATGAGGTATTTGACTTCCTCTCTGTCAGCTTTATCGTCATGGCGACAGATCTCCAATCAAGGCCTATCCAACTGATCCCTATAAGGAGAGTGACTGGCCCCAGGGTTTTGGACAGCTCTCTCAGGTGCAGTATGCAGACACACACACACATACCTTATGCTCTTTGTTTTAATTGGTTATGTGCTACTGAAGTAATCCTTAGTTTATGTAATAACATGCAAGTGTCTGTGCTATATTTAGTTTACAGTGCCTTGCAAAAGTAATTTTTTTCACCTTATGTTAAACTGCTTTAAATTACTTTTTCCACATCAATCTACACTCCATACACCATGGCCGTTTCTCAAACGGAAGGCTGCATCCTCCGGAGGTCGCATTTGTAGGCTGCATACGGCATCAAGCCTGGTTTATTTCAGTTGACTGAGCATTACATTTGCAAGTCAAAAGCATATTACAACAATTTACACTTAACTAAGAATAATGGTCAAATTTAGAACTGTTAATATTCTAAGATAAGATCTTCTTTATGACGTATGCAGCCTACAAATGCGACCTCCGGAGGATGCAGACTTCCGTTTGAGAAACGGCCCATAATAGTAAAGCAAAAAAACTGTTTTTTAATATCTTTGCAAATTTATTAAAAATAAAAAATGTAAATGATTCCATTGCATAAGTATTCATACCTGGGACAGTTGAAATTTAGCTCAGGAGCATTCATATTGCTTGTAGATATTACTACACTTTGAGTGAAGTTAACCTGTGGCAAATTCAATTGAATGGGTATGATTTGGAAAGGCACACACGTCTTAATAAAAGATCTAAAAGCTGAAAATGCATATCAGAGCAAAGACCAGGCCCTGAGGTCAAAAGAACTGCCTGTAGAGCTCAGAAACAGGTTTGCGTCAAGCCACACATCTGTGGAAGAGTTCAGAAAAAAATTCTGATTCATTGAAGAGTCACAGAAGCATGTAGTCTCTGTTACCCTTAATGGAAGAAGTTTGAAACAACCGGGACTCTTCCTAGAGCTGGCCAAACTGAGCAATTGGTGGAGAAGGGCTTTGGTTAGAATGGTGACCAAGAACCTGATGGTTACTCTAGTTGAGCTCATGATCATATTTGGAGACAGGGGAAACCTACAGAAGGACAAACATCACTGCAACACTCCACCGATTTGGGCTTTATGGCGTTGTGGCCAAACTCAATCCTCTCCTCAGTGAAGACACATGAAAATTTGCAAAAAAGCACCTAAAGGATCCTCAGACTGTGAGAAACAAGATTCTCTGATATGATGAACCTTAATACCAAGCATCACGTTTGAAGGAAACCAGGCATTGCTCATCACCTGCAGAGTACCATCCCAAAAGTAAAGTGTGCTGGTATCAGCCTCATGCTGTGGGGCTGTTTTTCAGAGGCAGGGACTGAGGGACTCGTCAGAGTAGAAGAAAAGCTCAGTGCACCAAAAAACCCAGCCCCGAGCATCAGAACCTCAGACTGGACAGAAGATTTACCTTCCAACAGGACAATGGCCCTAAGCACACAGCAAGAGTGACTTATAGACAACTCTGTGAATGTCCTTGAGTGGCCCAACCCAATCAAATATTTCTGGAGAAACCTGAAAATGTGTGTCTGCCCTCATCCAACCTGACAGAGCTTGAGAGGTGAAGAATGGCAGATAATTGCTAAATGCTGATGTGCAAAGCTTGTCACACATCAAGCAAAAAAGACTTGAGGCTGTAAAGGTGCTTCAGCTAAATTTTTAGTTAATGGTATGAATACTTATGCAATGTACTTATTTCAGTTTTTTTATTTTTAATAAATTTACAAAGTTGGGACAATTCTGTTTTTGCTTTGTCAATATGGTGTCTGGAGTGTAGATTGATGTGGGGAAAAAAGTAATTTAAAGCAGTTTAACATAAGGCAGCAACAAAAAGTGAAAAAAAAAATTAAGGGGTATGAATATTTTGGCAAGGCACTGTATGTATACATTGAGGGGATGACCTGCTCCTTACAAAAATACAACACTTTTTTTTATAGAAAACTGTTATGAGTAGTCTTCATCTCACATTCAGATGACTGTTCACAAAAACAGTTTATTTCTTAATGTGTACAGCTTTAAGTTGGCGCCAAATTACTGAATGCAAATTTAAGGATTTTATTTTATTCTTTCACCGTAAGATTTAGTAAGAGGGTGTTTTTATTACTTCAACTCAATCTTCTGATCATTTCAGGAGGGAATGAAGCAGCACTTCGAACTGGGTCAGTTTTTAAAGAAACGGTACACGGGATTCCTTAGTGAGGACTATGAGCGGCATGAGGTTACTGTCTTTTTAAATTGTTTAAACATGTTCAATAAACTTAAAGGGATATTTCACCTTAAAAATGAAAATTGTCATAATTTACTCACCCTCATGTTGTTCCAAACCTTTACGAGTTTCTTTTTTATGTTGAACACAAAAGATATTTTGTAGAATGCCAGTAATCAAACAGTTGATAGTCACCATTGACTTCCATAGTATTTCTTTCCCCAAATTTTTCAAAATATATATTTTTTTGTGTCCAACATAATAAAGACACTTACAGGTGCTGGTCATATAATTAGAATATCATCAAAAAGTTGATTTATTTCACTAATTCCATTCAAAAAGTGAAACTTGTATATTATATTCATTCATTCATTACACACAGATATTTCAAATGTTTATTTCTTTTAATTTTGATGATTAGAGCTTACAGCTCATGAAAGTCAAAAATCAGTATCTCAAAATATTAGAATATTTACATTTGAGTTTGAGTAAATGACCATCCCTACAGTATAAATTCTGGGTATCTCTTGTTCTTTGAAACCACAATAATGGGGAAGACTGCTGACTTGGCAATGATCCAGAAGACGAACATTGACACCCTCCACAAAGAGGGTAAGTCACAGAAGGTCATTACTGAAAGGTGTGGCTGTTTACAGAGTGCTGTATCAAAGCATATTAAATGCAAAGTTGACTGGAAGGAAGAATTTGGGTAGGAAAAGGTGCACAAGCAACAGGGATGACCGCAAGCTTGAGAATACAGTCAAGCAAAGCCGATTCAAACACTTGGGAGAGCTTCACAAGGAGAGAACTGAAGCTGGAGTCAGTGCATCAAGAGTCACCGAGCTCAGGCGTCTTCAGGAAAAGGGCTGCAAGCCACTTCTGAACCAGAGACAACGTCAGAAGCATCTTACCTGGGCTGTGGAGAAAAAGAACTGGACTGTTGCTCAGTGGTCCAAAGTCCTCTTTTCAGATGAAAGTAAATTTTACATTTCATTTGGAAATCAAGGTCCCAGAGTCTGAAGGAAGAGTGGAGAGGCACAGAATCCATGTTGCTTGAAGTCCAGTGTGAAGTTTCCACAGTCAGTGATGATTTGGGCTGCCATGTCATCTGCTGGTGTTGGTTCACTGTGTTTTCTGATTTCCACAGTCAACGCAGCCATCTACCAGGACATTTTAGAGCACTTTATGCTTCCTTCTGTTGACAAGCTTTATGGAGATGCTGATTTCATTTTCCAGCAGGACTTGGCACCTGCCCACACTGCCAAAGGTACCAAAAGCTGGTTCAATGACCATAGTGTTACTGTGCTTGATTGGCCAGCAAACTCGCCTGACCTGAACCCCACAGAGAATCTGTGGGGCATTGTCAAGAGGAAGATGAGAGACACCAGACCCAACAATGCAGATGAGCTGAAGGCCACTATCAGAGCAACCTGGGCTCTCATAACACCTGAGCAGTGCCACAGACTGATCGACTCCATGCCACGCCACATTGCTGCAGTAATTCAGGCAAAAGGAGCCCCAACTAAGTATTGAGTGCTGTACATGCTCACACTTTTCATTTTCATACTTTTCAGTTGGCCAAGATTTCTAAAAATCTTTTCTTTGTATTGGTCTTAAGTAATATTCTAATATTTTGAGATACTGATTTTTGACTTTCATGAGCTGTAAGCTCTAATCATCAAAATTAAAAGAAATAAACATCTGAAATATCAGTCTGTGTGTAATGAATGAATATAATATACAAGTTTCACTTTTTGAATGGAATTAGTGAAATAAATCAACTTTTTGATGATATTCTAATTATATGACCAGCACCTGTATACAGGTTTGGAACAGCATTAGGGTGAGAAAATGATGACAGAATTTACGTTTTTAAGGTGAACTACTCCTTTACACATAGAGTTGTCAGTGTTTAAATAGAATAAGTAATCCTGTCTTTGCACTACAGATATTCGTAAGAAGTACAGATGTTGACCGCACTCTAATGAGTGCAGAAGCGAACCTGGCTGGCATGTTCCCACCTAATGGTTCTGAGGTGTTTAATCCAGATTTGAAATGGCAACCAATACCTGTTCACACTGTTCCAGCAGCTGAAGAGAAGGTAGGACATCACACTGGCCCTGATCTCTGTTTAGCAATGAAGTCATATTTGCTCAGCAACAGCATCAGTAAATGTCTCTGTATTTTTAAAATCTGTTTCCATGGCTACATGGACTGCCTACAGTGTGTTTGTGTTTTTTTTGTTTTTTTTTCTTTCCAGCTGCTTTCATTCCCTCTGGACGACTGTCCACGTTACACACAGTTAATGAACGAGACTGAAAAAACTAATATTTTTCTTAACATGACTGAAACCTATAAGGTAAATCCACCTTGCAAAAACTCATTTATAACAGCAGATCATATGTTTATGTTTTTAAAATTATATTGAATCCCTAGATTTCTGACATTGTGAACATGCATATTTTGTTGGGTAAATATCATGTAAATGGAAGAAATGTAAATGATGTAAATGGAAGTAATGTAAATAATGTTTCAAATACATAGAAAAAAACAGAAAGGCAGAAAACTTACTCCTCTGTCAAAGTATTTACAGTTTACATTTTTTGTTCATGAGTCAATATTCCATTTTTATTTTTGCTCCCTATTTTTTTTTTTTCGTTAGTAATTCAGGTACATGTTAGTACATAACTTATAAACTTTCAATGCAAATGGAAAAAATGAAAGAAAAAAAATGGTAGATGAGCCATGCCAGCCAAAATGGCTACTACACTCATAATGATGTCATTTTATGCAGGCCTTAATAGAGATGGTGAAAAATAAAACAGGACTGGAGAAAACCAACATTGAGACTATTTGGAGTGTGTATGACACATTGTTCTGTGAGGTGAGTTTCACCTGCCATTTATGTGCACACATTATTACACACGTGTGTGTGTGTGTGTGTGGAAGTTGTTATAGACAAGTTTGATGGCTTGTGGGTAAAACTGTTCCCTATTCTTTGTGGACTCTTTCATGATATAGAGAGATTTTGTGATAAATGTCTTGTAATGATGGCCTTACCACAGGCTGAATCAGTTACTTCATTTTATTCCAGACTGAACTCATGATGCTCATAATTGATTAAATCCAAATGCTCAGACAGACACCATGAACTGTGTCAGATCAGATAATCGTCTCTTTTTATTCTCCTTCCCCAGGCAAAACATGGGATGCGACCACCTGACTGGGTTACTTCAAGTGTGATGGAGACACTAAAGGTGTTAAAGAACTTTGGTTTTCAGATTATGTTTGGAGTCTACAAGAGAAAGGAGAAGTGCAGACTTCAGGGAGGTGAGAGCTTATCGCTGGGCAGAGCTTTTTCTTTTTTTTTTTGTAAATTCATTCCAAATCAACATGAACAACAGCAACAAAAATAAAACTAAATGAATAAAAATAAGAATCAAATAAAAACCAAAAGCCAGAGAATAACATTATACGAGGTTAAACATGGAGAGTAGTTTCTGACATTTCTTAAGAAGAGAGAAGATTCTTGACAATATTTTCATAGTTACACACTCTGACACTTTTATGCACACACATGCAAATCGGCATTGTAGGAATTGAGGGAGAGGCTGCTTCCTCAAAAGATGTGCAGTTACAGTGCAGGGAAATGTCAATGTAAATAAACAGTGGATGGACCGGTCTACATTCAAGTGCAGTACTGTGATCCTGTGACACTTTAACGTGCTAAAACAGCTCTACCTGGGGGTAGTCGTGGCCTAATGGTTAGGGAGTCTTAACTGAAGGTTGCCGGTTCGATTCTCGCACCGGCAGGAATTGAAGGTGGGGATTGTGAATGAACAGCACTCTCCACCTTCGATACCATGACTAAGGTGCCCTTGAGCAAGGCACCGAACCCCTAACTCCGAACTCCGAACTCCGGGCGCTGGAGCAATAGCTGCCCACTGCTCCGGGTGTGTGTTCGCATTTGTTCACTACTCACTGCTGTGTGTGTGCACTTGGATGGGTTAAATGCAGAGCACCAATTTCGAGTATGGGTCACAATATGTCACGACTTAACTTGACTTAACTTAACTTATGCTCTCATTTACAGGCCTGCTGTTAGATCAGATCATTAAGAATCTCTCAAATGCAGCAGCACTGGACTCTAAACAGAAAGTGAAGATGATGGTATACTCAGCGGTAAGTCATGTGTCACATCAGCAGACCAAAACTTCCCTTTTTTCAGTCAATAGCCTACTAAAAAAAATACATTTGTCCTCTTTAGGGTAAGCAGTTCATGTAATGTTCTCTCATGTAACTCTTTCCTTACTAGCATGACACAACAATTGTAGCCCTACAGGAAGCTCTGAATGTCTTTAATGGCCTGCAGCCACCTTATGCCTCGTGTCATCTATTTGAACTTCACCAGGAAGAGAACGGGTAACATATTGACTGTGTTTTTCCTAAATGTTTCTAGTAGACATTCTTTGGTCAACTAAAATATACCTTTGCTTTGCTCTTTCAGGACGTTTTCAGTGGAGATGTTTTATCGCAATGACACTAATGTGTCTGAGCCGTACCCTGTGTCTTTACCGGGCTGTTCCCACCGCTGCCCCCTACAGGACTTTGTGAACCTCACACGTGAAGTCATACCACAAGACAGGAATAAAGAGTGTCAGATAAAGAAGGAAGCCACAGACACTGGTAATCACAATCATTTACATTAATAAATGCTGTTTATTGCTTACATCTTGTAACCACTTTTTTCATGCACACATAAACTGTAAATGAAGAGTTCATTTGCAAAAAGATTTTAAAAATCATGTTTTTTCATTATGCATTCCAATTAATCTCAGTCAAACCGCATTTAATAAAAACATAACATGATTTTTGAAAATTTAAAAAAAAAAATTTTTTGCAAATAAACTCTTCAAATTATAATTATTTATTTAGTGATATATATATATACTGCAATTTAAAGCACTTCCATATGACAAAAAGATAAAATTTTCAATATCTTTCAAAATATACGTACCGTATTACTAATATGGATTTGAGTTACTTTGATTTTGATTAGTTCTCTCTCATATGTGTGTGTAGAGGTCATCATCGGGCTGGCTGTGTGTGGATGTCTTCTCTTCCTCCTCATACTGCTGCTGTTTGTGGTGCTGTGCCGTCTAAAAGAGCCGATGGCTAGCTACAGTCATGTCATAAACGAGAGTGACTCCTGACAATCATATCAGCTCCTCCGCAAAGAGGAATTGTGGGACAGTGAAGAGGACCTATGAGGACACAGCGGCAAGTTGTTGAGAAACTCTAAAGACAGAACTCTTTTTGGTCACACGTTTTTTATATTGGGGAAGAGTTGTAACATTTTATTACTTGCTTACTTGTAACCTTAAGTGTTTTGAGAGAAAAAAGGGAGTCAAGAGTTGGGATGGAATCAATAGCATTAACATAACACAGTGCTTAGTGCACAGATCCGTGACTGAGCAGCTGTGACTTCATGTGTGTCTTCGGCTCTGGGATTTTATTGTAACAGAAGATTGTGTACAAAAGTCAACGAGGGAACTAAAACTTGGAACTCAAAATATTTCTGAGACTGAAGCTCCTCCAGAGGTGTGAGTCCTCTCTGAAACACAAGGATTGTTGGTGTCCTGCTGTTTGTGCTCCCAGGACATTAATTCTTCTATATTTGTGAACACCTGAAGATTCAGATGGGGCAATGAAAGACTACTGAAAACAAATTGAGGCCTTATAATGCACTCACAGAATTTTAGCATCATGCTTTTTATGTGATTATCTCCTGATTTATAGCAACAGAAGAGTTTTGATTAGTAAATTTCAGAATAACAACATGCTGATACGAACAGTATTTTAAGGTTAAGCTCAAATGAGCTTTTATTGGAGTAATTGTTTTAATCTTGTGCAGTTTCCTTAATGCTTTGTCATTCTACATTGATCATGTGAATACAAATTTGATTTTATATTCAGTTATGAAAGATGATTTCATGTCTCAATACAGTAAAAAAATCAGTTCCAGGTGCATCATATTTAATACAAAATTGACTGATAAACATACCCAGTGAGTAAAAAATAAAAATGTTTTGTTTGTTTTTAATGATTCTCTTTTTACTGTTTCAATGCACAGCTCTGGATTCATTTAAAACAAATGCTATATTAATTAGTTGATGAAATTCTGATGGTTTGAGATGGTGTCCTTAATCTGAAAAGATGACGACAACAACCTTTTTTTATTCAGTTTTATTTTCATCAAATAGACAAAGTTTGACAGGACAACTGTTTTAAACAAACGCACGTCTTTCTTGTACCAGGTCATTAACATTTTGTTAATAGTCAAAATGGTGGCTTATAATACATGTGTAACAGCACAGAGTCTTTAGTGTCAGGAAAAGAGCTTCAAACCAAGAATATATAACCCAAAATCCACTATTGGTGTAAATCCAGCTTTTAAAAAAACATTAATGGACTTTTGCTTTGAATATGGGCGTGTCCCCTCAATATCCATGTCATTTAAGGTTTTGGGGCCCCATTTATAAAGACATGCGTAGAATAATCTAGTGATGTGTGAACATACAAAAGTTTCTGAAGTGTTCGTATGAACAATTTATCAAATGTCTGTATGCACAAAAATGTCCCTAAATGCATAACTCAATAAATCACAGTTCATGCGCAATGTGAAGTGGAACATCAACTTCACCTACCTGAATGCACACTAATATCCCTTTATGGCTATATTAATATATAATTTGTTAATTGCAGTGACATAATTATCACAAAGTGATTCAAATATTGCTACTTTGTGAATATAATATAAATGCATAATGTGCCTATTTATCTTTACATGTTCTCAATGGAGCATATGAGCACAAGAATTTCATACACATGCTTTTCCCAATACTAAATCCAAATGTGTTCCTTACTTTTGACATGGAATCAAGTCCATAGAATTTAGGCTCAAATCTGATCATAAATGCATCTTATAAATGAAGCCCCAGTTTCTGGAAGGTATTGTGATATCATAAAGACACCAGCAGTGCATAAATATTAAAGACTAAAAGCATCCACAGTACAAATGTTTTCACACATTCTCCTAATATTCAACGTATGTTTTAACAAGTTGTTCTAGAATTTTTTATAGAAATGTTTGTACACCTATACTGCAAGTAGACATTTATCTGGACCAGTCCAGATCAGTGCAACTGTTTGAGAACATACAAATTCAGTCAAAACTATTAACACAAAATATGGGACTTCGTTCAAAAGACAGCAAACATTTTCCCTCCGTAGTCTGTGAATCATTCTTTTTTTATATCGTACTCTAACTTTGCTATAATTTTTTTTAAATGTGGTGCAACATCAGGCTGGGTTGAGTGCCTCGGGAACATCTCAAGTGTTTTTCTCTATTATCTGGAATGGATTACAAACTTGAGTCTCACCCCTGTGCACATCCATGACACAGAGAGAATGACACTCAACAATCTTAAAGGCGGTTTAATGTCTCTACTGAAACACTACACAGGCTAAGCACCATAAAAAACCTTAAGGATAACACTAAACACACGTACATACGTGCACACATAAAAAAATATTCTTGCTGCAACCCCACACAGCTGGATTTTTTTAATGCCGCTCTGACCTTTAACCTTTACACTCAACATTCAGTTGTCAACAGTAACACGATCTAGGAATCTGCTTATCGATGAACGAGTATTAAGATGTACTTGTTATTTCACACACAGAGAGCAAAGGATATAGGAAGAGAGAAATGTTGATTGTCTGTTGTCAAGGTCAAAGGTTAGGAGCGTGTGAGGTAAGGCTCTGATCAGGCGATGGCTTTGGCCTCAGGCAGGAAGGCCTCCCAACACTTCACCAGCTGGTTTAAGATAAATAGCAATTCATGACAGGCTATTCAGGGGTACTATATGTAAAACAAACAAACACTTACACACTTACCCTATGCTGTGTGTGAAGCAGGGACTCCAGGTATTTCACTATGTGCTGTTTGAAATCTCTGGCTTTCTCTTTCTGCCACAGAAAAACAATTCTATTTTAATCTTAGATTTTGTGATGTAAAAAGGTATTGCCAATGGTCACAGCTTCTGGAACTACTGAATTTTAGATGAATGCTGGTAGATTTTTTTTAAGGGAATTTTTTAATATTATGAATGGCTGTTTTCTTCCTGCTATCCATGTGGAAATTCCTGACTGAATTACCTTCTGTTTTTTTGACAAACAGAGGTTGTGTGGTAATTTAACTGCCGTCCCAATCCACCAGTCTTGAGTTTAGGAAAAGGGATCAATCCAAAAGTCATTAAATCCCACTAAGCAACATCTGGCCAACTGTTGTGCTTTGCTTAATTTTAAACTTGGATATTTATATATTTTGTCAAAAATAATACAGGAATATATATATAGTATATAGTCACCGCACCTCTACAGTGAAAAAAAGCCATAGGTATGCGACAAAATTTAAAACTATGTAATAAATTAGGGCTTGCATTACTAACCATTTTAGCAGTTGGCCAAACAGTCAATGTTTGCTCTATGTAAATAAGAGGTTGCACACACCCATCATTTTGAGAGATAAAATGCAGGGCATTTAAAACCGTAGCACATCAGTGTTCCTATTCTTAAAGTGATAGTTCACCCAAAAATGAAACTTCTGTCATTAACTACTCATCCTCTGTAAGATGTTCGTTCATCTTCGGGATGCAAATTAAGATATTTTTGATGAAATCCAAGAGCTTTCTGACCCTGCATAGGCAGCAAGGGAACTACCACATTCAAGGTAGTAAGGACACTGACTGCGTTTACATGCGCACGAATATTGCGATTATTTATAGAGCAAAGCTCTTACTCCCGTTTACATGCAATTTCCATTATTCTTATTATTCGCTAAGAATTGTGGTTAATTTTTTCACTGCCATTATTCACATACCCCACTGGACAGCACAAATGATGGACTCAGAAAGAGCAGTGTTACTGGTCGCTGTTTTAATCTATTTACGTCTAATGCATAATGATTTTGTATCGCTGTATTCCACGCTTTTTCGGCGCCATGATAGAAATATGATGGAATTTGTTTGCCTATACGCTGCCGTCGCGTTCTGTTCGTCCTTTCTGGATGAGGGTAAGGAACAGATCAACCTGATCTCACAGAATTCCGTGTAATGTTCACGGACTTAATTAACCCCGAATCTGTGGTGGCATCACGGAATCGCCGAAAATTCCATGATGGGCTCACAGAAGGCATCAGCCGTGGTCCATGCACGGATTCACTGGTTTCCGTGCGTGGAGCACGGCTGATGCCTGTCACTGACTTACATTGGTATCACTTCTGTGAGCCCATCACGGAATTTTTTCTGTGAGTCCATCACGGAATTTTCGGCGATTCCGTGATGCCACCACAGATTCGGGGTTAATTAAGTCCGTGAACATTACACGGAATTCTGTGAGATCATGTTGCACAGAGACTGCTGGCAGCTTGTTGTGTTTTCCTCAGAATGCGATGCTTTCTTCCCCTCCATCGTTTCTAATCTCCGTATTATTACAGGTGCGTGTCACGTTATTCATATATGTCACAAGCGCATGCGCACTTTGGTCAGAGCGGCAATACTGCGATTAAGGTGTTTACATGCCTGTATATTCCGATTAAAATCGGCGTACGCCACCTATGTTAATACGATTATGCTTGCTGCGATTATGAGCTTAATCGTATTATTTAGATCGAAGTATTGCGTTTACATGAGGTAAAGCATAATCGCAATCTCGCCAAAATCTCATTATAATCGCATTAAGAGGGTCCATGTAAACGCACTCATTGTTAAAATAGTCCACGTGATTCAGTGGTTCAACGACTTCATTCAACAATTTCTTCTCTGCTGTGTTAAACTTTGACGCACGCTCACGACAGTACCGCGTCAAAATGGCGGCTCCTGCGTCAGCAGCACCACACGCATGTGTCACGGTACTCTCCTGAACGTGGGGTGGAGACTGAGACGGAAGAAAAGAAATTGTTGAATAAAGTTGTTATTTTTGTTTTCTTTGCACACAAAAAGTATTCTCGTAGCTTTATAAATTTATGGTTGAACCACTAATATCATACGGACTATTTTAACGATGTCCTTACTACCTTTCTGGGCCTTAAACGTCGTAATTACATTGCTGTCTATAAAGGGTCAGAAAAATATATCAAAAATATCTTAATTTGTGTTCAGAACATGAGCGAAGGCCTTATGGGTTTGGAACAACACGAGGGTGAGTAATTAATGACAGTTTTCATTTTTGGGTGAACTATCACTTTAAATAGGATATTTAAATGAAGAAATAATAAGCAGGACATTTCAAGGACAATAAAATTCATCATCATGCTGAACAAGTGCATTTCTGGGTTGGTAGGATCACAGAGCTCCTCCAACACAAATTAATTTGTATTAGGGGTGTGCGATATATATCATCTGCAATAATATCGTAATCGTTGTTTTAACGATGTGCAATTTGACATTATCGAGTATTTTGCAAAAACCAAACAAAGCACCCCTACAGTGCACCCCTACAGTGCACGTTCGCATTTAGAGTGTGTTCTTTCACTGCAGGATTCAGTCTATTAAAATGCATTAAGAAAGATCACAAAATTCAAGATATGAGGGCAGAAAATCTACATATTTATATAATTTCATATAGTTAAAAGCACACGAAGAATGCTGTTTTTTTCTTCAAAAATAAGCATGATTACAAATGTGATACTGATTTTATACAACAGTTCAATAGACAAAGTTAATATTAAGAGACTTGCGTTTTAGACACCATATTTCCTGTTTTTGCTGTATTTCGCCAAACAAAAATAATTCCAAACAGCCACAGACTGCACTGTTTTGCGTCTCTGAGTAACATGACGGTGATTCATTCCTGAATGAATCAATCGTTTAAATGATTTGGTTCAGTTGCAATGACTCATTTATTAACCGTGACTTGCTGCCACCTACTGGTGGTTTTAATTTCACATTTAAAGTATCTTTTCATTTTTTAAATAATTTCAAACATCAGTTTTCAATGTTTTATGTTTAAAATATAAAACATTAAGCATTTGTAACTGCAGGTTGAAGCACTCCATGTCCCTCTGAGCTGAATTAAACAGTGTGTAAATGCATCTAAATGCCACTTCAGGTGCAGCTTCTGCAAAGATTAATTTTGTTGATACTGGTTTCATTTGTTTGGTAACAGCCTAAATGTCTAATTATTCTAATTGACTGATTAAATATAACAATTTGACACAAAATATGCACATTTTTAGAAAAAAATGGCTTTATTAAAGGTAAAAATGCCCATAAAAGGTAAAAATCAATTTCAACTTATATGAAAAGATTAATTTCTGTTCACTGATGTGAACTGACCACACAGAATGAAGAATATCAAAAACTGCAGCTGTCCACAGTAGTCAGATATGAGCACAATAACACACTATGCAAAATATCGTCTAATTATCGTTATCGAAAAAATTTTTCAATATCGCACACCCCTAATTTGTATCTATTTATTTCATCACTGAGAAGCCATGAAAATTTTTTTTAAAGATGTCCCCATGAGAAGCAATTAATGTACATATAAGGTTTTGTTGCATTTGTGATGTTTCGTTCTGCATTTCTACCAAAATACATCTATACACAACATCAACATATCTTACCTCAAATCTGAGCACTTCTTTGCGCACAGTACAGGTGACTCTTTCGAAATCTCTCTCATACTGACTGACTTTAGACTCCCACTGTGCAGAGACACAGAAAACAGCTCCATGTCAACAGCAAATTAGTGACCGATCATATTGTTATTCAACAAAACACCCTTACAAGTATGCTACATGTTGGTCTAATGTACAGTACTTGAAGCGTGTTGTGCATAAATCATTCGCTGTTGATAATTTAACCTCATTTATATCGTCTTTAGCCTGCTGCAGTTTCTCGGGTTTGTTCGCCCAAAGCAGTTTGGCCTCAGCCTCTCGTTTCTTCTGCAATGTGCTCTGAGCTTCCTGCAAACGCTGCCACACTTTCATCCTCTGCTCAAAACAGCACTGAAGACAGCAAAGAACACAGAAAACAACATCAATAATTACTTATGCAGTGGGCTCTGATTGTTGGTTTTGCATTATGTGGTTGTGTTCTCTAACCCTCACGGCCCCCAACAGTCTGACGTAATCAGCCAGGAGCTCAGCGAGGATGAAGAAATCGCTGAAGGCCTGTTGCTGATGCAGCTGCTCCATCTTATCCTCCACTTCCGCCAGCTGTGACAGTGCACGAGATAACGCAGTGTTCTCCTCCACACTGCCCAGCATGGCCACACTCTTACTAAACACCGCTGTGTTACTACACAACTCTACAAGAGGAGAAAGACTTTGAGATGCTTTGTAACAGTATGAATCTGAAAGACTGGCTTCACAGTGTAGTTTTCATTCTCACCTTTCCTGTGGTTTACTAATGAGTCAACAGCAGCATGAAGCCTCCTCAGCAGTTGCTCCTCATTCTCCACTTCCTGCAGCTTACTCTCAAACCACTGACACACACACAGAGGTGTCAATCACTAGTCAAATGCAACTACCTGGGAGAATTTATGCCTTAGAATTGCAGGAACTGAGGTGCTCTTACATTATCTGATTCATTCATTTTAATGGTCATCTTATTCACTGCGTCTGACGCTCTGTTTATCATCTTTAGGAGGCCAGGTCCACTCAAAGCCTGAGTATTCACTGCCCTGGGCAACTAAAAACACAAAAACACACATGTTTAGATATAAAATATGTCACTAAAAATACTGTATGATGTGTCTAGGAACATGATAAAGGTGGTCACCTCATCTCTCTCTAAAAACTCTCGAATATCCGGGTCCTGCAACAGAGATGGATGAGCCACTACTCTCTGTAGATACCTACAGAAAATACAAATAAACATTCAATATATATAAAAGAATTATGAGCAGTTAAAGATAAAATTAGCATGTGAATCACTGTTCCAACTCAAAATTCAGCAGCAATGAATGCAATTTTTATTTATTTTTTTTTTTTTTTGCATTGCTAGTGCCGAAAGGTTCTAGGGTATAACTGCAAAATAAAAATGAAACAACTTCTAACTCCTAAATGTTTGTGGTGTCTAAATCTGTTGCCGTTAACAATCAAATCAGCACTTTCTTTTTTTCTGGTTTGTATAGGGATTTTTTGGTTGCACCTGGGATTTCCTACATTTTGGACTACAAAATCTAGTTTTTCTAAACATATTCAATATAGATCATATTCAATATGCCATCAGCCACTTAATCAGAAATCAGGTTATCCCCCCACCCGAGTTATCAATATCAGAAAAAATGTAATTGGTCAACCTCTATTTATATGTATTATATGTATGTCTAATTAGGCATAGGTTCACCTCTCCAGTGCTGCTCTTCTCTTTTCCACAAACTCCGCTGAGGATGAATCCTCCTTCCCTACCTTCACTTTAGTCATCCCTGTGACACAACACCAAACCACACGCTCAGTCAGCAAATCACACCGGACTGCTCCGAGTAAAATGATGCAAGCAAGAGCCAACAGAAAGCTCAGAGTAAACATGCTCATGTATCCAGGCCATTGTGAGTGTCTAGATGAGGATCGCTAGAATAACTCCACTAGACAAGGAGCCAGAGTGAGCATGTGAAATTCTTTACCAACTACACTCTTCTGAGGTGGAGGAGGGATGATGCAGCCCAGCAGAGAGTGTTTGGCTGATATCTTCTCATAAAGTCCCAGAAAATCACTGAAACGTCGTCGCACAGAGAACGTCTTATTAAGGAACATGGGCAGTGTAGTCTGGAGAGAGAGAGAGAAGCATGGTTAAGGGGCATAATGCTGATATATGTAGCTTGAACAATCCAAAAATGGTAACAGGCAAAACATTTGTGTACCTGAGTTGACACTTTGTAAGACATGTAGGCATTCATGCCATCTCCTGCAACACAATAACGTAGAAGAATTCGGTCACTATAGCTCTCAACATCCAGAACAAGAGACTGAATCTAGACCAGTGGTTCTCAACCATTTCACTCCTCAATGTCCAAGGAAATATTTGAAGGCCCATACATGTAGGCGAAGATATTTTCTCTATTAATACTACTGTAATAAAGACATACCTGCTTGTTTTCTAGCAGTATCAACAGAATAATTATTCATTATGATTCATTTTTTGATTTTGGAAGTTAAGAGCTCAAGAATTGCATTTCTTAATGTTTATCGGATTTTAATAAATATAAGTAATAAATACAAACTTGTCAGTAGCTTCTAGACATTTTTGGTGTAAAAATCAGTTCATTATGGCGCTTGTTGCAGCAAACTGTTATTCATGATCATATTATTTTATTATGTTTATATTTATTCATTTAGCAGATGCTTTTTTTATCCAAATCATAAGCTCACTGGCTTGTAACGCAAATCATTTCACAGTTTAATTTATTCTTCTAGATATTTACCTACACTGTGAAAAAGTTAATAAAACAAAGAACAAAGAAAATATTATTTTAGTCTTTCAACTTTAAAATTCAATACGTTACTTGCTGTTTCATTATAATTCATTGTGAAATTTCTACAGCAAATTTTTCAGTGTATATTGGGTGATGAACAGTCTTGTACATTTGAAAAATAAGTTGCATAATACAAACCAATTTTCTCTGGATTAGTGACTGCGATGTTCAGCTCAAACTGGTCTCCACCCTCTTCCTCCTCCAACTGTTAAAGTTCATCAGCATTCAATAAGAATTGAGAATCTGCATAAATGTTACATGAATGCAACTGAAGTCACGTAAAGGGTCTTGTTTCAGTACCTCCTCCATGGTCTTGGTGGCAATGGTGGGTTTGAGTATGGAATTAGGGACATGTGTGGTGCAAGCCGATGCTTTCGGGCCAATAATCTCTCTCCTGCCTTGACTAGTGGTGTTGGTGAGTGTCAGCTCTACAGTGGCCTCTAGTGTTTGAACAGAGAGAGCAAATAAAGCACAGAGATGTGAAGTATGTGAGTAAATAGCATTTCACTGTTATACTTTAGTCAGTGTAGTATTATTTTGGGAAATCTGTCCTTTACATGAGATCTTTTAAAATCGAGTACTTAATAGTAAATAAAAGCATTTTACTTCATTACAAATTTTTAAAATTAGCTACATATCATGACTTATATATTTTGGAGGAAATATTTATCCAAATGTGACTAACATGCATGTCAGTCATGTACACATATAAACTATCCCTTTCGACACAGTTGGAACATCTGTTTATTTTTCAGTTTAACATCTGCTGTGCCCAAGATTCTTACATAGTCAGATCAATGAGAAGATATTATTTTTGACCGTTTCTTTAGAAAGTTTCTGCTTTAAAAAAATACTAAAATTAGAACATCTCTACTGTTTTCAAAAACCAATTTGAAGCTAAGAAAAAGAGTTTACTTCTTACTTTTAAATACCCAAGTTCAATTATAAGTTGATTCTTTTTTTACTTTCACTCAAGTACTTTTGGCTAGGTACATAATTTAAATTAAGCACAATTTTTTACATAGTTAATATAATTTAACTTAAGTACTATTGTCACATATCATATATAGCATCTACAGTATGTGATCCGTTTCAACCTGCCAAGCTATTAAAGACAAAGATTGAATGCATTATATTCTCCAACATGCAGTTCAGCTCCCATCTGGCCTGCATGTCAAATCAAGTGTCATTACGAATTTATTGCTCATTATGAGTAATGGTGCAGCGACGGAGTGAAATACCAGTGAACAGATCCAGCTCTTCATCAGAGTGAAGGCCATTAGTGGCGTGATGGACATCGCTCCTGATGTACGAGCCCTCCTCACTGAAGATATCGCCTTCATCAGGAGCTGATGTGGGTGTGATCGGTTTACTCTGCAAAGAAAGAGACGAACACGATGCTAACAGCTGATAACCATGACATGAGCTGAGCTGCAATATGAGAATAACCGCTGCAGACACTGACAATACGCTACGAGCTAGCTTCTGTCAAATGACAGTTAAATATTACCCCACATAATCAGATAATAAAAACTGGTCATTCATTCTGAAGCAGGTGTCTCACTCTCGCGCCGGTGAATATGTCCTCGCCTTCATCCTCCTCCTCCTCCTCGTCGCTGTCCAGCACTCGAGCGTCTAATTCTGCCTCCTGATCTTCATTATCAGGGAAAGGAGGAGGATTCCGCCCGCAGCCGCCTGACATCGCTTGTTTCGACCACAGGAAATATATGTAAGAACAAACAAGCCTAACGGATCAAGTCTTGAGGTTGGCGTAATTTCTACCTGACTGTCTGTTACAGGTAAACGCGGATTGGATTTCACTGCTTGGTAACCTCAGCCTACTTAAAAACATCCGCGGATGCCTCTGCGCTCTCAGGCTCAGAGAGCGCGCGCTGATGCGCCACTGCCTCCTGCTGGTCTGGAGCAAATACTACAGCTACTTCAACAACTACACCTACAAGCATACACACTGATGCTGTCATTCCGTGAATATATTTTATCAGTACAGCTACAGGAATACACATTTACTCTCAAATCACTCATTGGTTATCGTTTCATCATGACTTGAGAGCAGCTCAATTTTGTGAACCGGTTCAACCAGTTTAATCAAACGCATGCATCATTCGACGCTCACCAATCGTAGGCTACCGGCATGAATTCATTAAATTCAAAAGAAAAACACAGCACAGCATATTTGCAAGTATCCCATTTAATAAAATACATTTTCAATCTCATGATTCAAGATATGTTTGAAAACAATTTATCTAGTGCACAGTAATTATTCATGCTCTTCAAAAACATACATTTACAAAAATATATTCTAATACATTTCTTTGAGCGTCTAAAGATTTTTGCACTTGTCCAGTTAGTGTTCCTGCTGGTGTCAGAACTGGATAATTCTAAATTCAGTGAGCAGGGCAACAACTAGAAAGACAACGTAGAAGATCAGTAGAAAAATGCCATAGACTCGGCTCAGGTGAAAACACTGAAGAGGAACCAGTATGAAGGAGAAGACGAGAGACAGACCCAGCGCTCCTGAGAGAACCCAGCACAGCATCCCTTCTGGTTCCAGCTGACCACACAACAGAACACAGATCAGACTCCGTCACTCATCAATACTGGAATATTCAACTGACTAAAAGCAATGTCTACGACATTGACATTGTAGATAATATATAGAGTGTGAGACATACCATCACAACATTGTTATTATTCCGAAAGATCTGCAGCAGGCAGCCCAGACCCACACCAAACAGCATGTCTTAATGCAATGTTAAAGGCATATGATGTGTGGTTATGGTTTAATCGTAATATACCAGGATATTTACAATCCTAAATATAGTATGATTAAATCTGCTAATAGATTTGTTAATGCACATACACAAAAACGAGAACTTTAAAAAAAAAAAAACATTTTTTAAAAGATACTAAAGATAATGCCCCCGAAACAGGCAGAAATGGCCATCCGTGGGTATCCCTGACGGGCTATAGTAATGTCTGCAAAGCAATCTGTCAAAACACAAATATTACACATGGTCTAACAGAGGTAAAAACATTATAGTGTATAATATCCCATTGCTGTATGATTCTTTAAAATATTAAAAGTCATCAAACACTATCTTATGCATTACATTTGTACAAAAATAAAACCATGCAATCTAGTTGTAAAATTATTTTCCTTTCATTTCAAGTTCTAGAATATTGGCTATGAGCAAAAATAAAAATAAAATAATTGGAAGATAATGTGTTGTTTGTGTTTTTAATGTGAGTGAGTGTGTACCTCCGATGCTGTTGCCCCAGGCTAACAAAGTGAGGCCCAGTACAGTGTTGCTGAGACTGAGAACAATCCCCAGCAGGTGCAGCACACTAACAATCTCAGACGCCACAGTGCTGATCCACAGCGCACTGACCACAAAACCTAGCAGAGAATAGAGCTACACCCACAGCAACAGAACAAATTAAAAATTTTAAAAACAAAATTAATACCCTTTTTCAGCAAGGATGCATAAAATGGATTAAAAGAGTCAGTAAAGACATTTAAAATGTCTATACAATGATTTCTATTTCAAATAAACTGTTCTTTTGAAAGTTCTACTCAAAGTCTTAAAAAAAAAAAAAAGTTAAATAAGCCACACATGCTTTCGACATGAGTAATGGCTGCTGAAAATTCAGCTGTCGTCACAATAGTAAATTGAATTTTAAAATATATTAAAGGAACAGTTCACCTCAAAATTGTGTCATCATTTACTCCCCCTCATGTCATTCCAAACATTTATGAGTTTCTTTCTTATGTTGAACACAAAATTAAACAGTTGTTGGCCCCCATTGACTTCCATAGTATTTTTTTCCCTACTATGGAAGCAAATGGGGCCCAACAACTGTTTGATTACCAGCATTCTTCAAAATATATTTTTGTGTTCAACATAAGAAAGAAGCTTATAGGTTTGGAACAACATGAAGGTTGGTAAATGATCAAATGATCAAATAAATGCATAAGTATATAAGAGTTGTCTTTAAAAAAAAAAAAGATTCATACAAAGTGATATCTTGGAGGACGCTCATTTGTGGTAGTGAAGAAGACTATGCCAGAGAGGAAGACTCCAATACAGAGTACAAGCACCCACACTGGAACTTCTCCTTCAATGAGCAGTAAACCATCTTGAATGAAAGAGAAAGAGAAACATTGTCTAAAGAGACATGTACTTTAGAGAACATGAAATGATTACACAATATCTGCATCAACAGCATTTATCTTTTCACATACAAAAGGAATTTCTGACAGAATGCAGCAGGTGCATTAAAGCAACAGATGACATAACTGTATTTTTTTATGTGACATAAGAGATTGCTGTTAGTTTGCAGGTTTAGTTTCATAGTTCAAATAAAAATGTCAACCGACTTACACTTTCCCGACTGGAAGGTAAGCACACAGACCAGAGGCCCAGTGATTATGTGAAGACAGTTCAGAGGACGTTTCCAGTTGTGATCCTCCTTATCTGTGTCCACCACAGGAAGTGTCAACAATAACAGCACTTCTACAGGCACCTAACACAGTCAGACAGACAGGCAAAAAAGGATCTTCATCTTAAAATTACATAGGCATGCATATTAGATTCAAACAATCAAACAATTAGACAAGTTTATTTTAAACAATAGGTTACTAGAAGAATGATTACTTATTTAGAACCAAGAAGTGATCATGAAAGTGAATGCACAGGTTTTCACCTTGATCACTTTGAGGACTTTGGCACTCCAGTGCTGTCTCCTCCAGGTCCGACTATCCACCGGGTTAATGGCATTCAGGAAGATCTGAGCAGTGGATTGAGTGTAAGGCAGCAAAGGCTCATACTCTCCTTCATCTGAAACACACACACACACACACACATATACATATATATATACATATACATATACATATACATATACATATACATATATATATATATATATATATATATATATATATACACACACACACACACACACACACACACACGTATATAAAAACACCAACACTTATAAACAAATACATGCAAGATTTTCACACAGATAAACACTGTTACACCACACAGTACTTCCTTAAAGATGCAATATTCTCTCTCACTTTCACCATTACCAATACAGAATGCAACACACACTTGCAAAGTCCCATAATTATGAAAGTGTGTAGTGTTGAAAACAATCATAAATGAAACAACCCACTGAAACTTCAGCCACTTACATACAACATAGTTTTAAGTTGAGAGGAAGTGACCCACCGTGTGCTTGTATGCTGCCACTCTGAGTGTCTCTATATGAATCAGATGGTAGAGTCTCCCCTAAAATTCAAGAACAGCATTTATTAATTTCTGCCCAGTGATCAGATTAAGACTGCTGTTCATTTCATAAACTTCATTTGGCATTGTTGTGAGCACGATATCTCAATGTGTGAAAGCTTAGTGCAGTTAGTTCAGATTTTACTAGGGATAGGTACAAGTACCAAAGTAAGTAAAGCTCAAGTCATCAAAAAACAATAATTTTGTGAGTTTACAACATATTTTGATGTGTTTACCTTAAAAAAAAAAATAAAGGTCACTCCTCATACAGGAATTGTAATGAAACTGAAAGAGTGTAGAAAGTGTGTGGTGTGTGATCAGTGCTGAGAAAGACTGCAGTCTCTTTACCCTGTTCTCTGCCTGTGGTCTGGACCGATCCATTTAGCTGATGCTTCTGACGATTGTATATATATGCACTCACAATCACAGTCAAAACATATGCAATATACAGCCCCAGATAACCTATGGAGAACAGAAAAGAATGATAGGACGAAAGAAATATCAATCATATCCATACACTATACAGGAAAGTGGAACATGCAGAATGAAAAAATGTGTCATTTTCCTAAATGAATGAAATTATGGTAAAAATCTGATTAAGTGAAAAACGGTTATCAGACCCAAGGCTTCTCCCATGGAAATATGGCCTTTATATAGGATATTGAAGGTCCAAAACACGGCTGCCATGTAGAAAACAACATCACGAAGGAATGGACGGGACGCCACAGTGAAAGGCTTAACTAGAGCAATGCTTCCAGCTACCACTGTTGTGACAAAGATTCCCGCTCCTAGAAAAAAAAAATCTAATTAGAAATTTTTTTTTTTTTTATGATTGATGAATCTGTTCACAAGAATTAAAGGTGAAGTGTGTAATTTCTGCAGCACGTATAAATATATTTCAAACACTTCCCCTGTCTGACATTGTTCAGTCAAAACAAATAGTCCCAAGGCTATGGTTATACCACTTGCATGACTCAAGCAACCTGCAATTATACAATTCTGTTTGGTGCCTTTATTGGTTAGGAATTACACAGTTTACATTTAAATACTCCAACACATGTCCTTGATGTGTGTGTGGGTGAATGTTTAACAGAGCTGATCTCTCACCAAACAGTGCTCCAACAGCAAGACCAGCAGTCTGAGGGTGGGAGAAAGCAGCCATGGCACTAAACACATCTGGAGCCCCATTTCCAAGTGCCAGGAACGTTACGCCCTGTTCTACTCAGTCATGGAAAACAATGAAAAAAAATGGGACCGACACAACCTCTCAGCGCAATTTGGACCTTTTCCAGCAATCAAAACACAAACTCATCACTGAGGATTCCACTCAGTCACACATACTACCCCTCTCAGTCATGCACACACTTTAATGACACAAAAACACTTTGAAAGCACTTCATGCCCATGCACAAACTTAAAGCAATAGTTCACCTTAAATCGTTCACCCAGTTGATATCCCCCATTGACTTCCATTGTATTTTTTCCCCTACTATGGAAGTAAATGGGGGCCAATAATTGTTTGATTACCAGCATTCTTCAAAATATCTTCTTTTGTGTTCAACATAAGAAATAAATTTATACAGGTTTAGAACGACATGAGGCTAAGTAAACGATGACAGAAATTTCATTTTTGAGGTGAACTATTCTTTTAAGATCACAAACTGTAACCGAGTGTTAAACAAACACTACCCATGATGACACAGTCTTGGCAAACACTATGACCTAGTAACCGACTAATCATTTGATATGTCTAGTTGTTTATCATGCTGTAATATTCTCTTCACTCCAGGAACCAGGATTTTATCTCTTCTGTGGTTGATAAGGACACAGCAGAAATACACAGCAGGAGTAATTAACCTTCTCAACCTATGCAATATGAGGACAAATTACAAGGATCAGCTGATCAGCCACACTTCAGGTATTTAAAGGATACGGCCACATTATGAGTCAGTCTCAGTGTGGAGGAAATGGCTGAGAGGTTTGGACAGAAACTGAAAAAATACAATATAATCAAAATACATATTATAATTCATATACAGGTGCATATCAATAAATTAGAATGTCATGGAAAAGGTCATTTTTGCTTGTAACATTTCAAAAAGTGAAACTTTCATATATTCTAGATTCATTATGATGTAAAGTAAAACATTTCAAAAGTTTTTTTTTTGTTTTAATTTTGATGATTAGAGCTTACAGCTCATGAAAGTCAAAAATCAGTATCTCAAAATATTAGAATATTTACATTTGAGTTTCAATAAATGACCATACATACAGTATAAATTCTGGGTATCTCTTGTTCTTTGAAACCACAATAATGGGGAAGACTGCTGACTTGGCAATGGTCCAGAAGACGATCATTGACGCCTTCCATAAAGAGGGTAAGTCACAGAGGGTCATTACTGAAAGGTGTGGCTGTTTACAGAGTGCTGTATCAAAGCATATTAAATGCAAAGTTGACTGGAAGGAAGAATTTGGGTAGGAAAAGGTGCACAAGCAACAGGGATGACCGCAAGCTTGAGAATACAGTCAAGCAAAGCCGATTCAAACACTTGTGAGAGCTTCACAAGGAGAGAACTGAAGCTGGAGTCAGTGCATCAAGAGTCACCACGCTCAGACATCTTCAGGAAAAGGGCTACCAAGCCACTTCTGAACCAGAGACAACGTCAGAAGCATCTCACCTGGGCTGTGGAGAAAAAGAACTGGACTGTTGCTCAGTGGTCCAAAGTCCTCTTTTCAGATGAAAGTAAGTTTTGCATTTCATTTGGAAATCAAGGTCCCAGAGTCTGAAGGAAGAGTGGAGAGGCACAGAATCCATGTTGCTTCAAGTCCAGTGTGAAGTTTCCACAGTCTGTGATGATTTGGGCTGCCATGTCATCTGCTGGTGTTGGTCCACTTTTCTGAAGTCCACAGTCAACGCAGCCATCTACCAGGAAATTGAGCACTTCGTGCTTCCTTCTGTTGACAAGCTTTATGGAGATGCTGATTTCATTTTCCAGCAAGACTTAGCACCTGCCCACACTGCCAAAGCTACCAAAAGCTGGTTCAATGACCATGGTGTTACTGTGCTTGATTGGCCAGCAAACTCACCTGACCTGAACCTAGGGCTGGGCGATATATCGAAGACGATATTCATGCGCATCTCGTCAGTAAAGCCAGTTCCGTGATTAGCGCTAAATCTCCATCACCTGTTTTCAAATAGAGCGCCATTTAATACACAGAGCCGTAGTTCACTGACAAGCTACGCAATATCGCGTTCATTATCGAAGGCGATTCATCTGTGATAATGAACGCGATATTGCATAGCTTGTCAGTGAACTACGGCTCTGTGTATTAAATGGCGCTCTATTTGAAAACAGGTGATGGAGATTTAGCGCTAATCACGGAACCGGCTTTACTGACGAGATGCGCATGAATATCGTGTTCGATATATCGCCCAGCCCTACCTGAACCTCATAGAGAATCTATGGGGTATTGTCAAGAGGAAGATGAGAGACACCAGACCCAACAATGCAGATGAGCTGAAGGCCACTGTCAAAGAAACCTGGGCTTCCATACCACCTCAGCAGTGCCACAAACTGATCACCTCCATGCCACGCCAAATTGAGGCAGTAATTAAAGCAAAAGGAGCCCCTACCAAGTATTGAGTACATATACAGTAAATGAGCATACTTTCCAGAACAATTCACTAAAAATGTTTTTTTATTGGTCTTATGAAGTATTCTAATTTGTTGTGAATTGGTGGGTTTTTGTTAAATGTGAGCCTAAATCATCACAATTAAAAGAACCAAAGACTTAAACTACTTCAGTCTGTGTGCATTGAATTTATTTAATACACAAGTTTCACAATTTGAGTTGAATTACTGAAATAAATGAACTTTTCCACGACATTCTAATTTATTGAGATGCACCTGTATATACATATAAACTCAAATTTCTGTTCTTTATAGAACAAATTCATTCTAAATACATTTTGCATCCTTATGACAAATTAACTGACTTCTTGACCCTCAAAAAGCAGAACCTTTTTAAAATAAAGAGACTCAACTCTAAATTCTCCAGATAAATGAAAGACATTGTTTCTGTCACATGAGTAAATAGAGAAGTGAAATATAGGGCATGGCCAAAGACTCAGCTGTATTGATACTGTTATGAGATCACAAAGGAATACACACGTTTCTAAAGTGCTACAATTATTGTTTTTAAATTTGAATCAGTAACTAATTTTAATTGCATGACAGTCCTAATTATCAGTTTAACTGCATAGCGCAACTGGAATACAATGTGAACATACAAATACACCAATTCATAGCATTTTGTTGTTGTTATCACTACAATGGAAGTCAATGGTCACCAAAAAGGTTTGTGTGTTTGTTTGTTTGTGTGTGTGTGTGTGTGTGTGTGTGTGTGTGTGTGTGTAATGACACGAGGTGAGTAAATGATGAGAGCATTTTTATTTTGAGGTGAACTATCTCTTTAAGACAGAACTAACCACCAAATAGCATGTACAAGCCGATTAATAACCCTTTTAATTCCCTCAAATTTACAACTCACAAGTCTGATGCAATCAGCCCAAGAAGAAGGAACAGAACAAACAACCAGATGACCTGAAAGAAATAAAAGAAAAGAGGGGAGGAAAGAGAAAACGTGAGAGTGACTTTAACAACATACAAAACCAAAGAGATACACACAACCAATACAAAATCAGATTACACATCCTGGATGATGCATTGTCATTTCAGTTTCAGTTGGATATGTAAACAGAAACATGTCACACTCCACAAATAAACTTACACAACATCACTCAATTTACTGGTATGTAGACAGTTTAAAAAGTAAATCCTGAGTTTGGTGTCTGAGCTAAATGTGTCCTTACATAGAGTGTGATGGCTAGAGGCAGCAGATTAGGTGGGAACAGGCAAAAGGTGACCACAGGGTACTTGATGAAGCCTTCATCTGAAGTACAGTCCGGTGTATTCTTCACAAACTCACATCTCTGACTGGCAGACAGGTTCATCACCACATCACACTGCAACACAGATCAACAAGTGCAGCTGTGCAGGATGCAATGCCAATAGTCAAACAGCACCGCATTGAATTTATATAGCACAAAGTTTACTCATGGTAAAACAGAGCGAAATTTATCTGTCACATTAATGACAGATAACGTACATATATACAACGTCTTTTTTACTTGATCATACATTTCAGAGATGTTTTGTCCAGCTCACCTCGTCTCCATTGCGGTTCGGTGTATCTTCTCCAGGTCTGTCTGAACGCCAGACATTCCCATGAGGTACGAGGTGTGAGTTGGACAAGTAAGCTGATTTCTGGCAGCTGACACGATCCCATTGCAGAGCAACGGTGCAAAACAACACTAAGAGCAGAGCACGCATTTGTAATCTGATGCTGCTTTAACATTGCTTTTCAGTGGCCAACACTAGTAGTTGAAGTGTGGTAGATCGACGGCAACTTTGGAGGTTCCGTTTCGCTGTTGTCCTTCAGTGTGATAAACTCCATATATTTAGACGCTGTGAATCACAATCTGCGGTTGTATCTAAAATAACGCGGGGTTACACATTCTGACACAAGAGAGAGTCGACTAAAAGGGAAATGTATCAGCCTGTCAGGTCATTCCAGTACTTCCTATACAAACAGCGTGACGAGCTTTCTTATCCTCCCTCCCTGTCCTGAGGTTAAAGAGACATTTCACTCTTTTCCAGTTAAAGGGATAGTTCACCCAAAAATGAAAATTTCGACATCATTTACTCACCCTCATGTCGGTTTAAACTCAAGAAGACTTTCGTTCATCGTTCAACAGAGCCTAAGGAACATGGTGATGGAAATACCACCTGATGTGAGGAGCTTTTTTAATTCTTTCGCAAAACTTTTCTCCTTAAGAAATTTTGAGTTTGTTTACAAAATTTTTGCATTCTCGGAGAATCTTTGCGTTCATTGGCACTGACATTTTAGGTGAACTAATCCTGTGGGCTAAACGTCGCTTTCTCTGTCTGTGAACTTTTAAACTTACAAGTTTGTATTTGTATTTGTAATGTCATGCCCCTGCTAAAAAACAAACAAAAAAAAACAATAGAAGCCCAGTAGAAACCATCACAGAAATTCCAATGGTTTCCATTAAAATACCATTATAAACCATTAGCTTTTCCCAGTAAAACCATTACAAAATACCTTTTTGTAGTGTGTTTTGGGCATTTTTCCAATAGGATTTAACATCCCACCAATAGAATCCATCACATACCAGTAGACACCATTATAGTTTCCATTAAAACCCCATTATAACCATTAAAACCATTACATTTTCTATTGTGTTTTGGGCAGGGTTCTATTGTTTTTAACCAAAACAGTTGGTCAATTACATTTTAAACAGTATTAGACTATGTGGCTTTTTTTATTTACCTTTTCCCCTTTTTAAAAGTGTTTTTAAGAGGGCACTTAAAAACAGTTTTGTTTTAGGTTAATTTTGATTAAGAAATTAAATGTTGCAAAATTGCTGAATTTTCAACGTACATGCAAATACATCCCTTTCTGATGAAACATCTTAAACCAGCCAAAGGTTTGCTAGCCTTATTCAAGCTGGTGTCCCAGCCTGACCAGCGGAAAAGTTCCCATAAGCCCTCTAAAACCTGCCATCAGTCCAGCTGGACCAAACTGGGAGACAAGCTTAGACCAGAAAAACTGTATGATTTGACCTACAGCAAGTCAGGAGGCTGAAATATGAATACATTCATGTGAGAGCAACCTTCTGACACTCTGTAAAGTTTGATGATCAAGGTATATTTCTTCACCCCACTCACTTTGACCTTTATAAAAGTCTTACTTGTAAACCAGAAGACATCAGTATGTGTATCTGAGAGCAGCCCTTTGACATTCTCTAAAGTTTCATTAGGCTATGTCTAAATAATTTGGAGTTCATCTATGATTTATTAGGCTGGTCTCAGTGAATAGTGTGAATAATATAGATGTCAACCGCTGGGCTCACTGCCACATACTCTAGCTATACTTTGTCTCCAAACTGTCTCATTTATTTAGGTTGATATATTTGGGGGCAGTGCTGGGTAGTAACGGATTACATGTAATCTGGATTACGTAATCAGATTCCAAAAATTGAGTATGCACAACTGGATTAGATTACATTTTAAAATGCTCATAATCAGATTACAGCTACTTACATGATTGCATAATATTCATAAAATTCAGTAAATTATTCATAATTTATTGATTCTCCCTAATTATTCTTTTTTTCTCTTTTAATGTTTCCTTTCCCGAAAATCCAAATGTGTTGTATAGCTTTGACAATATTCACAATATAGAATGGCCATGTAAGTGTCATGTAAATAATTTTGCGATCCATGCTTCTGAATTTGGGGAAAAGGCAATGGTAGGTTTAAAACAAGTTCTAAAAATCTAAAAGTAATCTAAAAAGTAGTCAGAATTCATTAACTAAAATGAGTAACATAGATTATGTTACTAACTACAATGTTCATCATATAATCTTTAGCCAGTAACAGACTACAATTTGCAAGTAATCTACTCAGCACTATTTGGGGTATGTAATCATTTTTATCACTAAATGTGATGGGAATTAAGACCAAAGGTTTCAGGTCAAATGCTTTGTTGGAAAATTAATGCATTACTTGCTAAAGTGTTAGAAGGGAGCCGTGAACTTCTTGCTTGATTTTAGCAAACTGATAAACAGCATGCACATTTCCTGTGATACAGTTGAGAGGTAATATTCTGTTTACTAATATTTAGTAAAAAAAAAAAAAAAAAAACCTAATAGATATCATTTAATGGATTTAAATAAATGTTAAAATATTGCTACAGTTGTTTTTTGAGGATTAGGACATTATTTGAAATGTCTCATGGCAAGGTTTGGCACTGAGAAACATTTGTTGTCATATCTGTCAACCTGCCTAGTATAGCAGGACTGAGCTAAAAAAGAGTGTGTTCAAAAAAAAGCATGGACTGTTCATCTTCTTTTATGAGAATCAGTGTGTTTGGGGGATCTGGTTTCTCACGCATACAGTCATTGCAAATGAGAAGGGTCGTGTCATCGCTCTGATCGAACAGCTGATGAAACAAACCGGGGGCCAGTTGCTTTAACACAACCATATGTTAAGACTGTAACTAAAGTACTAGTCTGGCCAACTAGCAATTAGCAAAAGGGTAATCTGTTTTACTTTTCATATTAGACCAATCTACAACTGATTTAAATGTTATGACCAGTCTTAAAGAAAAAAATGAGACAGCAAACTTGTAAGTTTATGCAGCTGGCCACTGTTCTTGAATACAGATTTAAATATTATTTCTAATACAGCTGGGAATATGGTTTTCTTGATATGATGAATGTATTAAAAGAACTGTAGCATTTCCATGACTCGACTGGTATTGGTTTTTGGAGGAATAAACAGAACACCAGACCAGACTGTTTGCTCTGGTCAAGATGGTACTTTCATTTACAGTATCTCAACGGCCAAAATTAGCCTGTCAAAAATTACCTAAGCAATTACTTCACACCATCCAGCGAGTTTGTATCTCTGCATATGTTTCTCTGAGCGCTATAGTTGGGGCTGAAGGAGTTAATGTGGAAGTGTTAATGGGTAAAATTGATTTGACGTCATGTCTTAACTATTTCAGGATTGTTTCTATCGGGGTTGGACTGGCAGCACCAATTGGGGTCTCAAATTGGGATCATTCATAGAGACACAGCTAGCATCAAACCCACCACGCACACACTCATACACACATGTTGATGACAGCTTTGACACCATCCTCTTCCCCCCTTGAAATTAGAAGCCCGCTGGGTCACAAAGTTTCTAGCCCTCGGAAACTGTCTACTAAATGGAAGGTCACTCGGGCTTGATGGATACAGTTTCTCCTGAGGATGACGAGTATATTTTTGGCTCATGTCGTGAATTTTCTGCAATTGCTACACTGCAGTGGTGTTTAAAATATATGGCTTATAGATGGAAGGAACAGAATAGTAGCATATGGACCTGCAAGACAACATGTACATGACAAATTAAGATATTTAGGAACATTATACTTTTGCTCTGTGAACTCCAAAACTTAACTGTTGTGCCAAACAATTGGCTATTAATGTTTGGAATGTGGTTCCGGTGTTGACAATTAAGTATCTTTTTTTACATGGAAGATTTATATCGCACCAAACTGCCTGTTTATCATTTATTTCTTAAATATTTGAATCTGTTAAATAACTTTTGTACTTCAAAATTGGTCACATCATAATTTTAATGGACAACATGCAGGACCATAACCAAAACTATGTTAGTGTGCTCTGAAAAAAAAAAAAAATTATAATAAAATAAAATAAAAATGATACTGACCCACAAAAACAGACAGTTATTCATGTTGCTTGTCAAAGTAGATGTGTGTTTAGTTATTCATGTTGCTTGTTAAAGTAGATGTGTGTTTTTGGTTGAATGTTTTGTCTCCTACAGTGATTTATGCTTTTCAGAGCGCAGTAACTCATTAGGATACCGAGTAAAGTAAATAAGCAATAAAACAAGAAAAACAATCTTGAAAGCAAGGGTTATTTATATGTGTGAGGCTGGGAGGGGTAATATTGGCTTTCAACAGCATGAAGTCTCATTGGTCTGCACTGGATACTAATTCCATAAAGAGTTAAAGGGTTTTGCTGAGCCATCACAGAATGCTATCAAAACCCTCTTTCATTACAGAGGCTGCCTGCAGATCCTGGTCTGTCCTGTTACCCAGATTTTCTTAAAGGTGAGATGTTTCTGACCTGTTACACATGCTGTATAATTGTTGGTTGTGTTTTAATATGACTGTATACATTTTTATATAACTTTGGAAGTTCAACTAAGAGAGGAACTCGCTCACATAATGGTAGAAGATTTCGTACAAAAAAATTATATGAGCGATCTCCTCCCCACATTGAACTTTGGTATGTTTTTTTTTTAGTTTACACGCTAAAAGTAATTCTTAATTTTTAGTTAGTGGCATTCAAAGCAAAGGAATATGTTTAACTGTAAGCCTAAGCATCCTCTTGCATGCTGTGTTTCAAGCGGAGTGTGTAGTCTTTGATCAGACACTTGAATTGTGAAGAATCCTCTTGGAGTAACCTGGGGTTAGGTGTCATGCTCAAGGGCATAATGTTAATGGCTTATGGATGAGCCCTGGGTATTTAATTTACTGTAAATTGAGACTCATTTAAATGTAGGATAATGTTTGAAATCCAGAAAATGTCCATATATTATCAAGATAACATAATACGGGTAACATAGAGGAGCTGAGGGAACATTATGTGCTAACATTTCAATAACCCTGAAATCTGAGGCCTTTGACAATCCATCACCCCACTCATCAATGCGGTTACGCTCCAGTTATAGATCTTCATAAATTCTGGACATATGGGTTTTAGGAATTTTGAGAAAAAGAAGTTGTATTACTTTGAAGATACTGAATACTGTTAAAAAGACAGCCTAAGAGAGAGGAGGAAGAGCAAGGCAGCCTCTGTATAACTGATCTGTTGCCTGATACAGTTTCTGATTAATGTCTTTAGCCCTTTGCTCATGATACAACACTTTGGATAAATTTACACACAGATATCAGCTTTCTGCTTCACTCACATTTATGTTACATGCCGCTAAATGTTAGTACTGGGTGAAACATAGCAGCACAGTCCTTTTGACTCCACCCAGATTTATTTTTATTATCTAACGTTTTTACACCAAAAATATCAGTAAGTTCATGTCGTTAACTATATAGCTGTAATAATAAAATACATGAGTTGCTTAACATAACTATGGGCATCATGTTGATTAAACACTGTATATTCATCCCATACGGATCAAGGTAACATCAGTTTATGTACAGCAGCTGTCTGCATTATATGGGCAGCACATATTCCTGTTTTGTCTGTCAGTTTTTGGTCTAAATGATTTATACGAGTGAATACGGAAGTGAATTACTTAATTAACTGACAAAGCAGTCACTTGATATTCTTGCATGTGATTGGTGGGAAGGTCTTTGTGTAACGGATGAGAGTGTTAATTGAGTGTGGAGGAGTGAGACTTGTTTATAGCTGTAGTTTACGGTGTTAAAAGTGATGACTGTTGATAGTAGTACTCAGTGGCTGTAACTGAATAAGGAGTGTATGTGATGAATGCAGCAGAGAGGAGCTTAGAGAGACTGCACTGCAGAATTTAATGTTTTGAGATCAAGTGTTTCTGCAAACCAGCTTGTTTGGGGTGAGTAACATACGAGCTAGAGATAAGTTTACCCTCACCGAAAGACGTAATGTGTTGACCATCAAACAATGCTTGGACAAATACTCTTCAGGGCAGTCTCACCCTGTTCTCTATATTTCCTAACAGAAGAGCACAACAAACCTGCCATCATGTCTGAGTAAGTCTGTAGACACATCTTCAACTGGAAATCTCACAAGTCAAGCACTAATACATATACAGTGCTAAAGTGTTGAAATATGTTATTTCTCTCCTAAAATCCTAACAGAAAAAAGATGACCTCAAGCCGTCGGCACCATCTCAAGGTAAACATTTGAGTCTGTTTGGTTTGTATTTACTCTAGAGATGTGTGCTATGTTGCATCTATCTTTCCTCATTGTTTGTTCTAGAGTTTGATACTGGGTATAGCCAAGGATCTGCTGACGGCTGAGGAAAAGCGTGTAGAGGAGGAAAGAGCTAGCTATATGGAGGAGAAATGTCCTCCTCTATCTCTGCCTGGCTCAGTGCAGGGATTACAGGTACACATGCATGAAGTCTTTTATTATTATGGCAGTATTTTACTCTGTTATTAAATATTTTCTCCACTATGGTCAGGATCTGTGCAGAGAGCTTCATCAGAAGATTGATGTGGTGGACGAGGAGAGATATGACCTGTCTGTTAAAGTGACCAAGAGTGAAAAAGAGGTTTTAAATGCATGGATTCTGTCCTCTCATTTTTTTTGCCTTTATTTAACCAGGAGAGAACGTCACTGAGATTAAAAATCTCTTTTCCAGGAGTGTCCTGGCCAAGATAGGCGGCCCAGTTATACAAAATATGAACGACAAAGAACAATACATCACAACAAAATATTACAGCATTAGAAGCATTTGCAAATCATTAAATCATTTTCTATTGCACGCAAAAGTGTTTTAAATTTACAAGGATACACTAACTGATTTAGCCGCAGTTTCATTTGAAGAGAATTCCAGTCTGACGGTGCAGCATATTCAAATGTCCTCTCATTTGTTTATCCTTCATGGGCTTGACTTTGAGCAAATAACACTGTGTGTTTTTTTAGATTGAGGATCTGAAGATAAAGGTTCAGGACCTGATAGGTAAATTCAAGAAACCCGCTCTTAAGAAAGTACGCATGTCTGCTGACGCCATGCTGCAGGCTCTGCTGGGCTCCAAACACAAGGTGTCTCTGGATCTAAGAGCCAACCTCAAACAGGTCAAGAAAGAGGTTAAGGAGGAGGTGAGCGCACACTACGGCAATAAAGAAACCTATACTTGCCAAAGTAATTATTATTTTTCATCTTGAAATTCTTTCGTGAATTATTTTAGGATAAGGACGCAGTGGGAGACTGGCGTAAGAACATCGAGGATAAGGCTGGCATGGGCGGCAGGAAGAAGATGTTTGAATCCGAGGCCTAAACAGGCAGCCGTTTTACTTTTGGAGTTGATTTCTGATGGACTTTCTGTTGTCGCTGTTGCAAAGTTCGCTGTCAAAAAGTGCTTTTACATCCAATCTACACATCCGACAAACCAACAGTAACTAAGCTAATCATAATACTCAGAATGTTATGTACTACATGAGTGGTGATCCATGAACTCACCTTAACAAATAAAAGTAGTAAAAGAAACTCCGCCATCTGATCTGATCATTCCTCATATTCCCAATTCCTCTGATTCCTCTCATCATTCCCCATTCCTCTCACATTTCCTTTTTTTCTTACCCTACTAGCAAAAACAGTCATCCTCATGTTATTGATCTTTTCTCTTTATCTTCACTCACTAAAAGATTTGAATTATGCTGCATTAAATTTTAAATTTTTCATTTTATATTTTACACCATAACTGAACTAATATCATCAATCATGGTACTTATTGCTGAATGAGACCAGGCTGAACAAGCAGAGATGAAGAGTGTTCTGCTGCTTAACTTAAGCTCTTCCCATTTTTCCTTCCCTGTATGATTAGCAAATGTACTGAACTTACTTCTCTGTCTGTGTTTATGGTAAATAAGGGGAGATCAGTGGATGAAATTAAGCATGTGTGCACGTATTATGTTTTTGTCATGAATCTAAGCAGTGCTATTGTGTGAAATGGTTACAGGATTCTGATTACCCAGTAATGAAGAACAGAAGAGCAGCCTCTGAGATATGACTGAGAGGCCCAGTGGGTAAGTGACTTGAACAAATGCGTGTGTGTGTGTGTGTACTTGTTTAGTTTAACTTGTGAGGGCCAAATGTCCTTACTTTTACAGTGAAATATCATGACAACCGACTTGTAAGAACATGAGGCTCGTGTGGCTCTCAAACTCATGTTCTCAGGCTAAACTACCACCTATAAATTAATATATGGCTTGTTACCTAATTATTTGTTATCCATCATTTCTATAAAAAACAAACACATTTTTTGCTAATATGGTAATTGTTATGTCTTTTTTGCCTTCTTGAACAGGTATTGTCTTTATCCTGGTTAAATAAAGCTTACTAACTAACTAACTATAATTAAACTGAAGCAGAAACGTCTCTAGATGGGGGATGTCTCAAGCTCAACACTCAAGTGTTTGTCACTTCATAAATGTATAAATATAGATGACATGTCATTAAATAACTATGTGTACATATGCAGTATCGGTTAAAAGAAGACAGTTCAGCTTCTAAGTCTGCACTGCTGTATTATAGCGAAATAAACAGGTTTTATATTATTAATTTACATAGGCAAATTCTAGTATTTCAGTTGCAGCACAACTCAGCCCCCAATGAGGGTATGATTAAAATATATATTTAATATTTTGTCTTTATCAGAGTATAGGGTCATATACTAACACTACTGCCGTGTTCCAATGTATTGAACTGATAGATGGGTAACTTCACTTGTGAAACTACACGGGGCTACGCAATTTCTTCTTCACTGTACAAGCAAGATACAAACACATACACACACACAAACAAACACATACACTGCATTTCCGTGTGTTATGGGGATGTTCCATAGATGTAATGATTTTTATACTGTACAACTGTATTTTCTAACCTCTTACCCTAACTCTACCCATCAACTTTCTGCTATTTTAGATTTACAAAAAAGATAAATCTGTATGATTTATAAGCTTATTTCCTCATGGGGACCAAAAAAAAAATGTCTCAACAAGGACAAGGATTTTTGATAATGCCATTTTTGTTGGGGACATTTTGTCCCCATAATCTAGGGCAGGAATAGGCAACGTCGGTCCTGGAGTGCCGATATCCTGCAGAGTTTAGCTCCAACCCTAATCAAACACACCTGAACAAGTTAATCAAGTCTTCAGGATCACTAGGGCTACAGGCAGGTGAGGGTTTTTTTTCAGGGTTCAAACTAAACTCTGCAGGACATCGGCACTCCAGGACAGATGTTGCCTATCCCTGACCTAGGGTATACCTGAACCACACACACACACACACACACACATTTTTGTACTGGTAACTTGGCTAGTTTAGGCCCCCTAACCAGGGACGCCGCTATGGTTAACATAAAATAAATTTCTGCACTGCAGTAGTAACGTTACTGAATTTACTTAGTTTATTTAAAGGTGCTCTATGTAGGATTTTGACTCTACTAAAGCATAAAAATACCATAATATGTTTGCAGATATTTAAGAAACATGCTAAGTTAATATACTTGTTTATCTGAAAAACAATTCTACAGTCAGTTATTCTCCTTTGAAAATGTGCATTCCGGCCCGGAATGTCTGTGTTTGTTATGGTTTGTGAAACCCGCCACTGCCAGTTTAGTATTTCGGCACCCCGGGTTGCCAGTTGGCGGAAAACACAGCGTATTTAATTGTATTCATCGTCATGTGCGCTTGTTCCTGTTGGTGTCGTTAATCTGGCAACCTGCGTGTGCGTCAAGTCTGAGGAGGATGGGCCGGTGAAAAAAAACGTCTCCAATATTTTGAATTTGGACTGCAATACCTATCGGTGTTAATCTTACATACAGCACCTGTAATGCAGCTCAGGAGACTGAAGCCCTCCTAAAAAGGCCTAGTAACACCTCTGGGCTATGATAACAATAATATTAAACCCTCATTTATCAAATGTCCTTTATCAAAAAAATATAAGAAAACTGCTTATGAGTACACAGGGACCAATACATTTTGAGATTTGTTATCTTTACCAAAATTTAGTTGTCATTACTGTTTTCAACCACTCTGCATTTGTAGACTACGTGTTTCTGCATTCAGTTACACTTGAGAGATGCTGAAGGACCATCTGTTCAAGCTCAACTCCCAAAGTCTGTTACCTGACACAGGTCATCTGAAGTAATTTTATAGGCCTAGACATTTTCTATTTGATGTGGCGCTCAAAAAGGTAGCTCAGGTCCCTCAGCAAAATAGCATTTTTGCGGCTGTAGCAGTCAGCCTTTTCTTCTTCCACAATGTAAGAGTGAGAAAAGTCTTATTACACAAAAGTGATAGAAAAACAATAGTCCATAAAGTACAACAGACATCTTTACCTCTGCAGTGATGGAATGGCAAAGGTGTTGCTGATGTTTTACACTATTTGTTTAGTATTAGAACATGTAATAGTAATAATTTCCTAAGTTTTCATAACCAAAATATAAATTTTACTTAAAGCTGCAGTCTGTAAGTTTTGCCTCTTTGTCGCCATCTATTGTTTGAAAACCTGGAATTGCAAGCTGCTTGTGGAATTATCTTGCTTGCGTGGGGTTGTGCTCTGGCACGCTCCAGTGCAGATGAATCTAATGTTTTTAAGGTGAATGTGTAGCTGTCAATCATTGCACCGGTGTGGATGTGTACTTCGCAACCACAGATTCTAGCCCATGTCTTGGAATATGACCCAAATAAGCATTTTCACCGTATATTGCCATCTGAACAAGTAACAAGTCTGCCATGTTTGCTCTGACCAGCTGAGGAAAAAAGCATTACAATAAATCGGCTACCAATGGTGATTTAATCTAAAGATCAGTTAGCTCATATCACATCAAACCATGCAAATTAGTATTATTGTTATACTTTGTTCTCAAATTATTAAGGTTAACAACAAATAGTATGAACATTGGGACGCAGGGAGAGTTGCGACAATGGAAGTTCGAACGCTCGATCGTCACGTGATTCACATAGACCTCTATAATCATTCCAGGATTTTTGGTAATTAATAGACTATAAAGCAATTTATTTACATTATTTATATAAATAACATATAAATGTATGCATAGTATATACATGTAGTTGTATCACTGTTTTTAAAAGATAAAATCCGCTAATATTTGAGGATTAATGTGGTCAGCTATTGGTTTTACCAAGTAACTTCAGTATCTCTGTATAAATATACAGACAACAACTTGTATGTTAGTCAAGTGCAATCACATCTTAATGTTCATTGTCGTTTTACTAATCTCATGGTAAATGTTAAGTTTCTTGTCTTTGAAAATTCATTCCAAATAAGCGAAGATATTTTAAGATTAAGTGGAAATTAATCTCGTTTAATGTTTTTGATTCTTGTGCACCCCTCAATTATTAATATATAAAAATATATTTGTAGTATATTCAAATTTAAAATAGCTTAAAACATTTTTACACATTTAATTATATATTTTATGTATGTTGACTTTTGTTATGCACTTATTTACATGCTATAAAGCATGCTGTCCTTGAACAGTCTCCACTATAGTTTGCTGTGCTGCATGGGAGCGCTCCAGTCACTCACTGAAAGGAGTGTGAATGAATGGTTTCCCTACTGATCTGGAGAGGAGAAAAAAATTATGCATCAAGTTTTGTTCAATTCACATTTATTTGTATAGCAAATACACATTGTTTCAAAGCAGCTTTACAGAAAATGAATGTTTCTACATTACAAATAAGAGTAACAGGTGTAACTGTCAAAGTAATGTTCGTAAGGCAGAAATGTTCTAAAATTAGGCTATACAAATCATGCAGTTAAGTAATGTCATGTATTCAGAAACAATGAACAAATTAAAGCAATGGTTACATGATTTGATCATGATTACGATGCAAGGAAAATTGATCAGTTTTGTAGGTTTAGTCAGAGTCAGAGTCAGCTTCATCTGAAGTCCTCTCAAGGGCTGGCGTCATCTCTTCACAGCTGCTGGTCATCTGAAGTCTTCATAAGAAGCTGGATATAGTCAGCAGGAGCAATCTATAGATTACACCAACAAAATGTGATGTAATCATACTGTTACGGGGCTGACGAGACGAGAGGCGTGCGGATCCATTTGCAGACTTTATTGGCAACAGAGACGTGGTCAAACAATGGCAAACAGGTATATAAAGGCAATGCAAAGAGTAAACTGAAACAGGCGTGGGTCAGGCGACAGTGAACAGTATCAAGAGGGCTAGACAAGAGAGCTAATCAAAAACGTGAGCGATAGTCCAGGCAGGGGAAAACACGATAAAACAACCAAGGCAAGGAAAACTAACGGGGCTCTGTAGGGCAGCGATAATGCATACAATACTCGGCAACTGGGGAGAGAATGTCCAGGGTGAAATAGTGTGTGTGATTGGTGATGCTGTGTGATCAGGTGTGCATGTGATTGGTGCAATGAGATATTGGTGACAGCTGTGATCAGAGTGGGATGATGGGAATTGGAGTCCATGTGATGTGTGGTGTGAAAGTCCATGTGGTGAGCGGGTGACCTCTAGTGGTGAGTGACCGGGAGTGCAGACCAGATTCGTGACACATACTTGGGAACTGGCACTTTTTCACAAAGAACAGGGAAAGACTTGCCAAACCCAGTGAAGAGACTCATTGTGAGGGTGATATCTCATTACAGGGAGTCTTCAGGTGGTTCTTGTTCTGAGCCAGATAGAGAAGGAGAAAAACACAGGAGAAATGGTTAAGGGTGCTTTCACAGCTGCCTCATTTAGTTCGGTTGAATCGTACTAGAGTTCGTTTTCCCTCTTGGTACGGTTCGTTTGGGCGGGTGCGCACCAAAAGCGGACCAAACAAGCGTACCGAGACCCAGCTGAAGAGGTGGTCTCGGTCCGCTTCCAAACGAACTCTGGTACGGTTCGTTTAAGGTGTGAATATGAACCGGCCTTGATCCGATCCAACTGCAGAAAGCACGCTCAGAAAACACACAGCTCGCGCATATAGTGCTGTTGTTTGCATTTCAATCGCTTAAATCACTCGTTTTCAAACCGCAATGCTTAAAAACGCATGCAAATTATGAGTTTTCGTGACCATAGCGCCCACAGCAACGTGACATGAGCGCACTAAATAGGCTAAAGCTTGCCGCAAAGCCCCGGCAAAAGTTACAATGAATGTGTCTTGGGAAAATAGTAAGGAGATATTTGAATTATTTATTAATAAACTAGTGTTTTCTGAGTCAGTGTCACAAAGATGAAGTTAAAAATCCTGATTCGCATCTCCTCATTGGACGCGCCTTTAAATGCATCTTTACGGATTATAATGAAAGAGTTTTTGTTTTGGATATGATTTATTTCGCTTTGTAGAAATTCAAAGCTTTCTATATATATATATATATATATATATATATATATATATTTCCTTATCATGTCTGTAAGGAAAACATTCAGTTACGGTTCATTTTTGACGGGAAGCGCATCCTATTAGTTTTCTTTATTTTAGAAAGGCACGTTTTCTTGATATTGTGAGTGCACACAAATAAAAATATACCCTTTACAGTTCCGAACGATGTATTATTATTACCTTTATGAGCAACAATTACGGCGTATTTGTATGATGTTCTGAAGCGCGCTTCAGCTTCCACTCTCCGCACAAACGATATGATGTACGCCTAGCGCACATTTATCTATGTAAATGTTTAAACTAACATTTTGATATGCTTTGAGTATTTCATGTCTATAGATTTTATTTTTGGCAAGTCGTAATTACAACATTGTATGACATGTCTCATATATGATGCTCATAAGTTTCTTCATATTGCGTTTTTATCTCATGACAGCAAATCAGTAAAATAATAAAAATTGCACTACGAAAGATCTCCATGATTAGCCTGTTTTTGCACTTCCTGTTTTTCCCTGCTTGAGAATTTCTGTCCAATGAACGGATGACCTTAGCACACGTGTGGTTGTGTTTACAATTTCTGGTTCACTTACAAAAAGGGCAGTGTGAAAGCGAACCGCACCAAACAAACAAAAAAAAACATTCTATTTGGTCCGGACCAAAGCAAGTGAACTATCGGACTTTCCTGGTGTGAATACACCCTAAGTGATGCTCCATCACATTTCAGTCCTGCATCTGCTCCTTCAACACAGTGCTTCTACACTAGCTAAGACATTTAAGTATAAAATACAGTAATACAGTACAGGTTTATTGTGATTACGTCTATAATATAGCAGTGGTATATAATACCTTTTTTCTTTTAAATTTAGCCTAGCATGATTCTGAAATGAAAACTACTTGTCTATTTATTTTTTTTATTCCATCAGCATCCTTTGCAATAAATCTAAATCTATTAAATAACTTCCCAGCAGCAGAAATCACGTTTAAAAGCCTTAATTACACAACAACGAAGGAAACTGCCTGAAGAGAATCAATAACATCCCATAAATCTACTAATTAAGTGAGGAATAATCTAATAATAATCTGTTTTAATGCACAAGGTAATTTGATTATCTGTGCTGATAATATACAATTTTGTTCTATAAATGTCTTACCTTAACTTAACTTAACTTAACTTAACTTAACTTAACTTTTAAAAGTTAATCACAGCGGTCTCTTCTGCTTCATTTCTATAGGCGTTGATAGTATGAGCGCTAACTTCCGGGAACCATTGATGGAAAAAAAAAAAAAAACGGTCCATTGGAGTCAACGGAGTTGTCGCAACTCAATTCAATTCAATTCAGAAAGCTTTATTGGCATGACAAACACATACATTTTGTATTGCCAAAACATTAAAACAACACAGAAAATGATTTAGAATATCTGAACATTTAGTAAAGCCTAGAGAAAACAATAGTAATAATGAAACTAAATAAAAAAGACAATATTATATAATGGCTAGATATAGCAACAAAAATAAATAAAATAATAGTATTAATAAAATAATATTAATAAAATAAATAAAGAATTACAATAATAAATAAAGGATTGTACTACAGAAATCATGTAACAACTGAACTTAGAAATTTGACCATTGTATGCATTATATACATGTGTGTAGGTCTAATGGGTGTGTGTTTGGGCTGTGAGTGAGTGTGTGTTTATTGGCTGTTTGTTTCTCTCTAGCTGTCCCTCAGGAGATGACAAGATGCTACAAAGCTTGCAGCTATGTTAGAACATTTGGCTTCTTCGCCAAGAATGAAACTGAGTTTTTGGGTTGGATTACAGGTGTTAAATTGGGAGAATATTTTATTAATTTTGGGGTGGTCTCTGATATCTTTATATTTTGTGCATTCTGTGAGGAAGTGCAGCTCTGTCTCCGTCACTCCCAGGATGCAGTGCGAGCAGAGTCTGTCCTCACGAGAGAGCCAGGTCTGTCTGCGCCCTTCTCTACGGCCAGACTGTGTTCACTGAGTCTGTACATCGTCAGTGTTTTCCTGAGTCTCACATCACTCATGGCGCTCAGGTAGATCGCAACAGTGTATTCTCGATTTAGGGCCTAATAACATTCCAGTTTGTGCTAGTTTTTAATGGTGTTTGTCCAATGGGTGATGTACTTGTCTATTTCTGTGTTTATAATGTGTGTGGGCCGAATGTGTGTGAGTGTGTGTGTGTATCCTGACTGAGGCTGGCTGATCTCTGTGTGTATGAGGTCAGTCAGTCTCAGCACCAGCTGGCACAGGGGACTCTTACTTGCGCTCAGCTCTCAGTGTTTTAGGGCTTTGTAATGGTGTGTGTTGGGGTCGCTTGTTTTTAGGTGTTTCCAGAATTTCAGGGCTCTTTTTTGGATATTTAGAAGGAGAGGGTATTGGCCTAATTCTGCCCTGCATCCGTTGTTTGGAGTTTTTCTTTGGACTTTGGACTATTCTTTTACAGAAATTTAAATGTAGGGTTTCGATCGGGTGTTTTTCCCAATTTAAGAAGTCAAATTTTATAGAAGGACCCACACTTCACTGCCATATAAAACAATTGGTTCAATTATAGATTTGAAAAGTTTGAGCCAGATTTGGATTGGGATGTCAATTATAATAGATATTTTTATGGCATAGAAAGCGCTTTGAGCTTTCTCTTTGAATTCATTCACAGCCAAAGTAAAGTTACCGGTTGGAGTTATTTTCAGGCCGAGGTAACTCTCTCTCTCTATGGCTCTGGTCCCAACCTACTTGCGGCATAAGTCCCTCCCACTTGGAGATCTCCGGGCTGCAGCGATATATACTTGGTCAAATGTCATATTGTCCAGATGCCAAACGATGTCTGTCGCGCTCATGTGGCTGTGAGAGGAAAAGCACCAATTTTAATGGAAATTAAACAACGTTCCATAAAAGAGAGAGTAAGAAAAATAGATATTCATGATTGTAAAATGATAACTTCATTACTACAATAAAATTATTTGTAAAAACCCAGAAGAGTAAAAATATATAAAGGTGATACTCAAATGTATGTAATTACAAAAGGTCAACATGTTGCATCTTTTCTCTAAGTTTATATGACCTGTTTGACAGAGGCATCTCTACAGAAACTGTGACTTGTACACTGCATTTGTGAGTTCTGCTCGAAGAGCTTTTGAAAACAATCTTCTTCAAAAGACAATCAAAATGACAACATGCTACAACTGCTTTTCAAGAAAGCATAATGGTTCACAGAGAGACCAGATCTGGGACATTAGTTATAATTTGCATCCAAATGTGACTGAACAAATGTTGAATACAATATTTGCTCAAATTAGACCCACCTGTTCTGTGCAAGTGTGCAGAAACAGAAAAATCAGCCTCTCTCGTGGGTATGGTTTTGTTTCCTTTGCCATGACGCGGAAAAATGCCCAAACGGCTCTGAATTCTCTTGTGCAGATCAATGCCAACAGCATGTGTTCCCAAACATAGCTAATAAGGGCCAAGGGACAATGACAGCCTTACTTTATACAGTATTGTGGTATACACTCCCAGATAGCAACTAACCAATGAAATAATGTTAAGTCAGTATTGATGCGCCAATGCTAACTGCATTGAATTAATGTTACAAAGTCGTGTTGGTTCAATATTAATGCAAGAGAGATCCAGGCAGACGAAGTCTTTCCGTGAAATTCTATTTTATTAAAACAATTATCATAAATCATAAGTGGTAACAATTATAGATGATTAAAATGTGAGATATTAAAATAAAAAAAGATTGAATATGAATACAAATCCAAACTGAATATATTCTGCTAAAATTCTAAGAGAATCAACTAAAATCTAAGTATAATAATCTTCAAGAGCTAAAGAGATGAAGATCTTCAAAACATGCAATAAGAGGAAAGTAAAGAAGCCAATTTGGGGAGCAATATACAGTATATAGACTTAGATCCTCTTACAGCATCATGGCAAAATGTCAATCGAATGCAACAACTACCAATAGCTCTTGGAATAGAGAACTTAGTACATCCTTGCATATAAATATTCTGCAGAGAATAAGTTTCCATCATCCTGTCCAAACATCACTTAAGCATAACAAAATGTACCATTTATATGTCAAATTAAGGAAATATACTACGTCAATGGAATATGAGTACAAGTGAAGAGTTCAGATGCAAAAGCCTCTAACTGCCATCTGAAATTTTCATCTTAAATGAGCATTTTTCTCACGCTCCTATGTTCAGGTTCAGTCATTTCACTTTAATGGCAATGTATAGGTTCTTTTCTATGCAATTAAAGTGAAATAACTGAACATAAATATAGGACACTAATAAAAATGCTAATTTTAGAAGAAAATTTCAGACGGCACTTAGAGGCTTTTGCATCTGAACTCTTCAAGTGGAACTAACTAGAATTATGAATATAAATGCATAATACTTGAGTAACTGAGTATATGAGTAACATAATAATATGAATATAATGTAATTGTCAGACTGTGTCTCTGCGTCTTGTGTTTTCCCCTCCTCTCGTGTCCTTATTTGGAATTCCTGTTCTCGTTATGTTATCATTAGTTAATTAGTTCCCAGCTGTGTTCTATTAATTATCTAGTTTCCCTAGCCTTCTTAAGCCTTGTGTTTCCTTGCCCCTGCGTTTGGTCTTACATGTCAATCTGTAATCGTATGTTTGTGAATGGCAATAGTTGTCATGGAAATGTCTGTAGAGTTGTAATGTTAGTTTATTGTAGTAATAAAGTCTGCTATTCCTCATCTCCTCGTATCCCTGGATTCCACGACAACGTGACAGTAATAAAACCATAAAAGAATTAGTCCTAATGAATATACTGTATGAATGAATATGAAAAATAATAAAACATAACCATATTGGAAATTCTGATACACCAAATATTACTTTTGCACCCGGAATTGATGTTGAAACAAATGTCACAAACAAACAAAAAATTGGGCAAAAAGGACAAAAGCATTACAGCCTTTAAAAATAACATTACTTACAGAAGTCTGATGTCTTTATAACAAGTGGTCCAACAGTTCAAGTTTTCAAAATCTGGCTTGCACCAGTCTGCTGCCTTTTTCTTTGAATAGGTTTAATACACAAAGAGTGAAACATTAATGAAACACTAATGAAATATCACATTGAAACTCCTCGTTTAGTAAATGGATTCTGTAAAAACAATGAGTCCATTTGCAAAGTTGACGAAAAATGATGAAAAATTATTTTGAATAAAACAAGCTGTGAGCTTGTAAATATATATATATATATATATATATATATAAAGTGAACTATAGGTAGAGCAAATATCTGTTGTGACTGCTGAAATGTTGGAAAACACTTGTTAAACTAATTTTGAAAGGAGCATATCCCTTTATTAGACCAGGTCTGAAATAATGAGTCAATTTGGGAAGGGAGAAACTTCCCAACTCAACCCACTCAACCCGATCGAAGGCCTTTTCTGCATCCATAGAAATAAGAACCTCAGGCTGAGAGGGATTGGGATGTGTTTTCTTTGTAATAAGACTACTGAGAAGTGCACAAGCAGAACCAAAATGGGTGTTTACCAATCAGTGCGCATTTTCAAACTACAGTACAATTTTCAACCATTTTACATTTACATTTAGCAGATGCTTTTGTCCAAAGTGACTTACAAATGAGGACAATAGAAGCAATCAAAACCAACAAAAGAGCAATGATAGGCAAGTGCTATAACAAGTCTCAGTTAGCTTAACGCAGTACACGTAGCAAGGTTTTTTTATATTATAAAATAAATAAAAAGAAAACAGATAGAATAGAAAAAGAAGAGAGCAACCTAATGTTAGAGGCCTTTTTTGCTTTTGATAATTGTATAATAAATAAAGAGAAAACAGATGTAATACGAAAAGATTAGAAAAGCTAGTGTTAGTTTTATTTTTTTAGAATAGAGAGTGCTGGAGTTAGAGGGTCAAATAAAGATGGAAGAGATGTGTTTTTAGCCCATTCTTGAAGATGGCTAAGGACTCAGCTGCTCGGATTTCATTTAAAACTCTGTGAAAGTGATTTTGTCCCTCTTTGGGATTTAAAAAAAGACTTTCTAAAATCATGAAGGCCCACCCCTAAACCAGGCCCCCAGAGCAAACTGGCTAAAGCAGTTGAAAATGCCCATCATGATTTTACACGCCCCACTGATTGAGACACACCTACTAGTGTCCTGCAGAGATACATGCCTGCATGATCTTGTGGTTATCAACTGCAAATCAATGTTAGTTCAGTGTCACTGTCTTTACCCATGTGTGCTGTCCACTTTCATCAAAACCTCAATGCTGATCCAACATACTTCATACATTAAAATGTCAATCTCAACCAAAATGATGATTTGGATCAAAACTCAACTTTGTCTCAATGTCACCATGCTATCAGGGTTGTCACTATAATGCACCAGGAGGTGGCGTGTTGAAGCAGCATAAGCCAAGTCAAAGTTCAGAGGTAATATTAAATAGCTATTTTAATACAATAAAATACAATAAGTGTTCTCTCTCAGTTGCTTAAACAAATCCAAGCCCTGAAGTAACATGTTGAACTATAAAATCAAAATGATCTAAGGAGCAATCCCTGCCCCTTAAACATATATATATATATATATATATATATATATATATATATATATATATATATATATATATATATATATATGTGTGTGTGTGTGTGTGTGTATGTATGTATATTACCTTTATATATGAGTTTCCTGAAATGTATCTCTGTCATCTTTTATATTCTTACAGTTTTCCAATCAAATGAGGTTCCTCAAAGACATTTCAAAAATGACCACCTATAATTAAATTAGTTTTATAATTAAAGTTTCATTTTTTGCATCCTGAGGGAGGTATTTTTGTGTTCTGTGTCCCTCTGTGTTTTGTTTGGCTTTTCTGTTTGGAGGATAGATGAGCCTTTAAATCTGCTTTGTAAATGCTTTATAAGGTATAAATAGTCCTCACTTTAGATGAGCTCACAAAAATAGATAACTACTAAATGTTTTATAAATACCTGACTTAATCATGAATTACAGCAGGAATATGTGTTAATAAAGCATTTATTAACACACTGAACAACTATTATCATGTGTCTAAATAATAAGATTTATAAATGTACATTTAAATAGTTTATTAATCATTTAATTACACTTTCTAAATGATCTTATGAACCACTGACAACTCCTAAATAACTGGTTTGTAAATAATTAAAATGATGAAAAATGATAAATTGATCATTAATAAAGTATGAAAATACAATTATTAAACATTATAGATATGCTCAAGAGCAAAGCATTTATAGCTGTATTTGTGGACTGCTTGCTGATGCCTATTGATGTTGGAACAGTGCTTTATGGGGGATGAATTGACTATTTGCTGGTGCTTGACTAGTGATTCATGGTGTGCAGTTGTTATAAAGTGTTACCCTTCCATCTTTATTTGGCCCTCTAACTCTAGCACTCTCTATTCTAATTCTATTTTATCTATCTGTCTTCTTTTTATAAAAAAAAAAAAACACACACACACACATTTGACCCTCTATCAATTGCATATTTATTCTCTAACTGCTAGCTTTTCTTCAAAAACTAACACTAGCTTTCTTTTTTCTATTCTATCTACTTGTTTCTTATTTTTCAAAAACAACAACAACAACAACAAAAAACACTAGGTTTCTTTTTTTCTATATTCTATCTACTAGTTTTCTTTAAAAAAATAAAAATAAAACCCCTTTCTACGTGTACTGCGTTAGGCTAACAAGACATAGCACTTTCATGTTGTTGCTCTTTTGTTGGTTTTGATTGCTTCTAATGTCCTCATTTGTAAGACGCTTTGGATAAAAGCGTTTGCTAAATGACTAAATCTGATATCTATTTCAACAGACTGAGGACTTTTAAGACTCAGCGCTCTAGTGAACACGGCTTTAAACAGAATTATGTACATTTTTGCAAAGTCTCTCTGTTTGTATGTTTTATAGACTATAATCTTTTTAAACAGACAGGTCAACATAATTTTAAAGAATACAAGTGTATTATTATTATAATTACAAAGCAGTTGTGAAGTTTATATGTAGTAAAATGTGTCTGCAGAATGTGTTGACTGATATTTCTGTCATACAGTTGGAGTTTCCACCTGTTTTATTGCTAAACACTGTTGCTAGAGAGCACAACAGGTGAGAAAACAGAGATTACAGCAACAGAAGTAATGGTCAGGGTTCATCTTAATTTCTTACAGTTCTAGTACTTGCAATAAATGCCTATATTTAAAGAGTGTCATGTTTCTCTGCTCATTCCAAGGATTTAGTGAAAGATGTGGGTCAGGTGTGTGTTTGCATACTGTACATTGCACTAAATGTCCCCACAAGGACAGATAAAAATTTAATTACCTACACTGTGGGACCAGTTAAAATCCTTTTTTAATTAAAATGCAGAAATATTTTGGTGATAGTTAGGTTATGTAAGGGGATCGAAAGCATCATCAGCTCAATATAAGAATAATACAGGTTAATAGGAAGTCGCCATGATAGAATGATAGAAAAACAAATGTGTGTGTGTTGATTGTGGGGGAGGGAAAGAGAGGGGGTGTTGGGATTTGACACTCTCATTGGCTTAAAGAAAGATATGCTTCCTTAAAGAGAATGGAGAAGCTGTGTGGGAAACCTATATAAACCCAACTAATGTTATAAGCTGATACTCTTTCCCTCTAATCCCCTCTGAAGGTCCTGCTGCGCACTGAAAGGTGAGTTTCTATTATTCTGTCCATCTCTAATATTAGAACATGCCACAGATCTTCAGAAGATCTCAGTCATGCAGATCAGCCATATACTCAGCCAAGAAATTAGAGCAATAAGCAAGATAATAATATGCTTTATAATGTACTGTATATTGGAGGAATGTACCAGAGACAAAACCGGTTAAGTGGCTGTTGCCTAATATAATACTGTTTTTAATATTGAAGAGATGATGGATATGGTTTGATGTCTTCTTTAAGGATGAATTCAGATCAATTTTAACTTTAAAGTGTAATGTCAAATGCTCAGAAAGCTTTTATTAGACCTCTAATTTAACATATTTGTAGTTTGTGTTGTTGGGGGTCTATTTGAGTAGGCTATATTTCATTCATTGTAAAAGTATTATGAATCTCATTAAGCACATGCTTACAGTTAAATATTTCCTGACTTACTTTATCAGCACCTATTTTATTTTTATTTTTTTTAAAGCTGGAATAATTCAATTCAAATACAGTAAAATGTAAACAACTTTACAGACCTGTAAATTTTACAGTTTAAAATGGTTGTAAATTACAAAAATGGGCGAAAAAAATTGAAACCAGTAAATCCAACAGCCATTTTCTGTTAAATTACTATATCCAATCTGTTTTGATTTTTTAACATAACAAAAACATAAGGTGTACAGTGTCATACACACAAATACAAAATACCATCATGGTAACACACGACATTAAAATAATGCAATAAACAGTAATTTATCAATGTAAGATGTAACGTTAAACCATAGTTTTAACAAAATGCCATCAAATGTAAAGTATCATGCAGGGAATTCTGTAAATGTCAATTTATTGTAAATTATATGACGTGTTCTTTTTACATCCAAAAACTGACCATTTAACAGTTTTTTAATAGTTTTTTTGTTTGTTTGTTTGTTTTTACTATAAAATTACATGAAATGTCCCAATAGATCTGTTTTAGTTTTGCAAGATGTAGAGTATGGGAACTTACCGTTAACCAATTAAAAGGTTTTACCGTAAATCCTAGGCAATCCTTTTTCACAATGTATGTATTTCCTTTATACACCTTATGATATATGCAGGTATGGAGACCACATCTGATTTTAGAAAACAGAATGTCCCAACTCAGTCCACGTCCAATCCAAAATCTTTTTTGGCAAGAAAAATATAGAACTAATATAGCAGAAAGTATTTTTACGGTTGTGGAGGGTTTCAGCTGTTGAGTGTTGAAGTCCAGGAGATTCTTCAAGAGGCAGCAAGTTGTCTGTCAGCTGTTTCGTCTTCTGTGTTGGGTGCAGACCTTCTGCTTACAAAGGAACACTAAAAAAAGAGCACAAGACAACTGCTTCTCAAATTCAGACCCTTAAACACCTAACACTTCTGTGGGTCTCGCCACTCACACAAACCCATGTACACCAGCCATCTCTCATTCACATTATCCCAGCCAAATTTAGATCTGCTGCAGGACTGATGACTGAATGCAAATTGTTTCCATCAGATTGAAGGCAGTAACACCCCCACCTGCCACCCACAGGCGTCTTCACCTTCACAGAGGTCGCCACAAAGAGCCCGGCAAGATGTCTGAGTAAGTATTGAGTTACAACATCATGATGTTTGTGTAGTGTGAAAAAGATCAAGTCCTTGATTACTGAACTCGGCAAACACATTTAGCATCATGATCATTTTGTATTTATTATGATACATACTAGCATAAATGCTATTATCACTATTACACAATTATCAAAAGTATTTTAGCATGGATGTTCCATCTGTTTCTCCCAACCCTAATCACCCCAGCCACTAAATGATGCACTGTTCTGCGCTCTCTGAAATTGTAAACATTTGCTTTCTGATAGGAAAAAGATGTCGTCCAGCCGCAGGCAACATCTGAAGGTGAGGTCATGTCTTTCTTCATGTGATCTGAGCTATATGAACTGTCAGTGACTCTCTTGTTGAATGCTGTCTATGCTGCTTCTTTGTCTTTGTGCTCCAGAGCTTGTTGCTTCAGATTGCTCATGGCCTTTTGGAGGAAGAGTCTGCTGAGGCTGAGCACGAAAAACAGAGATACATGGAGGAGAACTGCCCTGCTATCTCATTGCCTGGAAGCATGCAGGAACTACAGGTACACACACACACACACACATGCTGGTTTCCATGTTTTATGGGGATGTTCCATAGACGTAATGGTTTTCTACTGTACAAACTGTATTTTCTTTCCCCATTACCCTAACCCAATCACTAAACCTAACCCTCACACAAAACCTTCTGCATTTTGGGGACCAAAAAATTGAATAGGCTATGTGTGAAAATGTGCATGCATCTTTGTGTAAAGGAGCTGTGTAGGAAGTTGCACCAGCAGATTGATGCCGTAGATGAACAAAGATATGATACGGAGAGCAAAGTGGCCAAGTCAAACAAAGAGGTAATTTTGTTCTGTTTTACTAGATAATGTATTTAACTGGCGTAACTTCTAAAACCTAAACTTTATTCTTGATCTCCTAAGATTGAAGATCTGAAGATAAAGGTTCAGGACCTGAAAGGTAAATTCAAGAAACCTGTTCTGAAGAAAGTACGCATGTCTGCTGATGCCATGCTGCAGGCTCTGCTGGGCTCCAAACACAAGGTGTCTCTGGATCTAAGAGCCAACCTCAAACAGGTCAAGAAAGAAGTCAAGGAGGAGGTGAGCATGCAATAAAATGTGGACATAACTCAGATGATCTCTTTTAAAGACTTTTACAACTGAAACAGCAGAAAAATTACATGAGGCTTGTAGATTTGAAACATTATACTTTTTTTCTGGCGCTACAGGAGAAGGACGCAGTGGGAGACTGGCGTAAGAACATCGAGGATAAGGCTGGTATGGATGGCAGGAAGAAGATGTTTGAGTCTGAGGCCTAAATCTGTTTTTCTTAAATAAATTTACATTTCCAAACAATGAGTTATTCGGTCAGGTTGTCTCAATTCTCGTGGTCTTCAGGGTTTTGAGAAATGGTAATGCTATCTATTAAGTGATATCACAGTTGGTTATGTAATGTATGGAGGAGGTTTTGATGTATGTGATGGTTGGTTTTGCAGCTGAGGCTTTAATTTGTAAAAAAATAATCTGACTTTGGGCCTTTGTAATTAGACCAAATAAATAGATATTCATCAATAAAATCCATTTAAATACTCAAAACAGTACTGAGAGACGTTTTCTGGGGGAAAACATAAATAAACTACGATTCAAACAATCAAAATTTGAAGTTTTGCTTTTTCATTATTTCACCAAATGTATGGCTCACTGAGACGAGGGAACAACAGAAACCCATGACCCCTAGTGGTCACAGGGAAAAACAGCCAAACTATCACACTAGTATTCACACACATATATTGTTCATTTAATAAGCAAAGCAAGATTTAAATGAAATCTCCCACTGAAAAAAAAAAAAGTATTATTAAGTGTTCCAAATGCTTGCGTTTTGTTATATTTTCTTTTTTCCTGTCTTTCATTTTTTATATTCTTAAAAGAAAAAAGTGCATTGTATACAGTACAAGTCTGAAGAGTTAAACCTACTGAATCCTTAGTGCCACTATTAAACTATCAACGCTACATAAACTGTAGGCATTCACCTGTGATACTGCTGAAGTGTGATGTATACATCTTAGCTGGCATAATTATACATCTTCACATGCACACCCTTTTAGCTATACACATTATTTTAACTCACTATTGTGCCATGGCTAATATAATTATTTTCATTCTTCTTCTTATTATTATTCTCCACCCACACATGTTTTTATTATTTTAGTTAGGCCATGATTCATTTAGTTGAATTATAATGATTACAAGGGAAACTTAAGTGTTTATCTCTACTTATGTATTTACCTTAACCTACCTGTTTGTTCTTTGGGCAGGTAAACAATACATGTGGATATAATGGTTCTGAACTGAGTGCCTGACAACACACGCACAGACTATTATTGGTCCTGCGATGCTATTGTTCTGAAGTGTGGATGTGTGTGTGTGTGTGTGTGTGTGTGTGTGTGGTATCATCTTACTTCCCCAGGGGATCATCACATGACTGGTTAGCTTTCTGCTGATTGGAAGAGAGAACTGGAAAAGACAGGAGCCAGAGTTTCAAAGCTCTGAATGAAAAACACATGGAGAGAGACAGAGGAAGGGAGTGAGTGGAACAGAGAGAGAGAGAGAGAGAGGGAGATTGACTAAATCCTGCTCAGTGAAAGAAGGGGAGCACATTCACACCCTTTAGAGGACTCACAGGAAAGGAGAGAAACACACAGTCAGATATCATTTCAGTCACAGCTGGGTTTTCAGTGAGGAGATACAGTGAAACACAAAAACATGTCCAGCTCAATCCTACGACGAAATTCCAGCAAGAAGGGATTGGAGAAACTCCAGAGGTGAGATGTTGTTGATTTGTTCGCATGTGTGTGTGAATGTGTTTGTCTGTGGCCAGTTGGTCAGAGTCTTTGGTCTACAGAGTCACACTGGTCTCTTTGCCTTTAAATAGATTGTGCTGCAGTTCATTAAATTCTGTTTTATAAATCTTCACTTTTATATCCTAAATCATGACTTTTAAACTTTTAATGTGCTGATAGTGATGATCTGTTATCTAAAAATGCTGAGTAGCACCGGACAGCCATGAGGACAGAATGGATTTATCAGGCAGAACAGAAAGGTCAAGAGGGGAAAACTTCTTTCTGCTGTTTACCAGTTCTTCAGGGTGTTGAGGGGGAAGGGTTAAAGTTCTTGTGGGTTGTTTTGCGGGTCTATGGTCAAAGAATGCATGAATGCGCATATAAGTGAAACCCAAATCATCAGGCCATTCCAGAGGTTTTGAGGGTATATGATTGTGCTGCTATATATATGTCATGAAATGAAAACGTATCTGTTCTTTGGATGTATCTGTAGTTAAATTAAAATCTGTCCCAAAGCTGTCCCAGATGGCTGTTGTTCACACAGCACATGGTGAGTCAATTCATGACATCATATGAAATGGCAGTGACAGGCCTCAATAGCTTCTTTTATGGCTGGAATTTTCCTGAGGGTGGTGACATCATCAGATCACCCCCTGCTCTAAATCTGCTGGATCTGTGATACAGAGCAGCGGCCCCCTCCCACTCTGCCCTAAGGACCCGGAGCTCCACTAAACTGTGCCGGAAAATTTGAGCCGCTCCACCACCCAGCCATTCTCACTAAGTTTGTTCAACAAAGGAAAGGGTGCAGTTATTATTGATATTATAGATTTAGGCTACTCTGATTTAGTGCTTGCTACGTTCATTTATTCATATGTTTTGTAACAGATTGAAATGTTTAAGCAGAACGTGAGTGGTAAAAGAATTTAACTACTCTGATGTATGTGTTTTTCTTCTTCCATGTATCCACGTGTAACATAATGTGATCATGGAATTAAGATTTACTGTTTACTTGGAGAAAAACATTCAGAATATTGTTTGATGGTTTGTTTTACAGTAATGGGTCTAAATTGGAATCACAGGTTGGGTCAGTAAGATTTTTTTGATGTTTTTCAAAGAAGTCTCTTATGCTTACCAAAGCTGCATTTATTTGATCAAAAATACAATAAAACAATAAAAAAGTAGCTGTCTTTCTTTATATATTTTAAAATGTAAATTGTTGTTATGGCAAGGCTGAATTTTCAGCAGTCATTAGTCATTACTCCCATCATTAGTGTCACATGATCCTTCAGAAATCATTCCAATATGCTGATTTTCACTGCTCACGTAACAATATTATCAATGTTGAAAACAGTTGTGCTGCTTAATATTTTTGTGGAAACCCTGATACATTTTTACATCTTTGAAGAATAGACAAAACAGCATCATTTGAAATCCTCAAATCTTATGGAACAATAAATGTCTTTACTGTCACTTTTGGTCAATTTCATGCATCCTTGCTGAATAATAATAAGGTAAAAATCGTACTGGCCAAAATCTTTGAATGGTAGTTATTGTTATAACTATGTTATTGTTTCTTTTATTTTATTTTCTGGCTTGGTCTGCCAACCAGTTATAAAGTTCTTAGATTGCACATTAGATATGGTGTCAGTATATAAAGTAACAATGCATGCCTTTGTTGCTCATTTAGGACAGGTTATAGAAAATATTAGCAAACAGTGCATCAGTTCCCAGAGGCATGTGTAATATAATCTATAAGTTTACACCAATCTTACACTTCCAGTAAAACTTGTGATTTCATTGATGAAAGCACAGAAATATTTTCTGATCTGTAAAGAACAATAAAAGTGTCTGGTAATCATCCACCTCTGCACAATTATTGTAAATAATCAGTAAAAGAGTTTCTCTGCAGAATTAGTTGTGCCATTTGTTTTGTTTAGTTCTGGTAATGTAAGCCCCCGTAGAGGAAGGCAGTGAGCCATTTCCTGTCAGTGTGAACCCTGCACTTCCTGTCCATGTTTGACTTATTTCCTGTCCATCTCTGACCCTACCTTCTGTCAGATGACCCTTATCGCTATCACAATCATGGTGATGTATTATTGTTTGATCAGTTGAAAATTACTGCCTGAAGATTTTCATCACAGTGTAAGACTATATACACTACAGCATACTGTATACACGTCTGCACAAAAGCAGCATTCATGATTTAGTGATCAAAATTCTGTTCCTGAACATAGAAATTATGAAGATTAATACTAATTTGTATTATATGAATTGTTATTACGCAGAATCACTGTTCAGCGCAGTCTGGAGGATGCAGAAGAAATTGAGAGAGAACAACGACGCCGTGCAAGAGCCAGTTCCTCTACTGAGCCTCCTATGACCCCACAGGACAGCCCTCGCACTGCACAGACTCTGGACAACCAGTTAGTTTCAAAAACCTAAAATATACTCCACTCTTCATCAAATACATAGAAGAAACTGCACAGTGTGTGTGTGTATTTGTTTTGTTTCCATGGAATCTCAACCGCCAGATTCTGGCTCAAGCCAAATTTCTCTGCCTTTCTTTGTGTGCTTGTTAATCTGTTTCTATGTGTAAGTGTCAACACCACACCTGTTATTTTGATTCAGTCACCTATTCTATTTTATTCTATTCTATTCTATTCAAACGTACTCAACAGTTGTAAGTAGATTTGCTTTTCTTATATTGGCATCCCAGTGAGAGGCATTTCTGAAAGTTTTTCACTGTTTGTTAGGGGTCAGAATGATCTGGTTCCAAGCTATCCATCCTCTTTGGAAGAGGACGAAGGCTTCAGCGATTGGACACATCTGAGCAGGCGCAAACAGGGACAAATGGAACATAAAGATGTAGAAACACATCTCAACGGCTCCCGTCACTCAAAACTCCAGCTTTGTTCCAGCTCTGCTCAACAAAGTAAACTGCATGATATAAATGTGTACGACAGCACCCCATTCATAAAGACCAGACCCCCCCTTTCAAACCAGCAAAACCTGGATGAGGTTGGTGATGATGTAGCCTCGGGTGCCAGAGACCAGGAAAGGAGGGATAACATTAAGGCAGCAGAGAGGGAGGAGGGAGAGACTGGACAGTGGTGTGTAGAGGAGGACGATCCAAGAAGGGCAAAAGGTCATGAGTCATCTTTCTGGAAAAAGCAAAATCAGAGCTATGACATGGATGAGAAGGTGTGATATTTAATTAAGAAGGCATTTAACAAGATAGTACTTAAATAATACTTCTTACTCGTAAACCCTTAACCCAGTCATGCATCATAACCAGTCTTTCAAGTGCCTAATATACGCTTCTGAAATTGTTGTACTCACAGAAAGAAAAGAAGGCAGAGATGAAGATTTCCTACACCTCCACAGTCCTCCTCCAACAGAATGGGAGACAATACATCACTAATGGACAAGAGGGGAGGGAAACAAATGACAGGTACAGGCATAGACAGGCACACATTTCAAGAAGATCAACCTGTGTAATGTGTAAAATATACACAGTTACAATGAGAAGAGTTAAAATACCGTATACAGTTAAAGCTACAGCAAGGGAGCAACGGAGACTATAAGCTTAAACCGATCCTAACTTTAAAATATAAATATGCTTGTGTTATGGTGTGTTATTGTTATGTTTATATAATTATAATTATTTACTGATATACAGTATGTAGGGATGGAAATAGAGATCTGAGGGATTGAGAGTTAGTTTACATGTTTCAAATCACTTTAAATCTCTAAATGACAGTTTGTGAGGAGCTTGTTCATCTAATTCCTGTCTGTCACAATATTAAGCAATATGATACTGCTTACCTCACTCATCAATCGAATGACCATTCTTCCAGCTTCCCACCATCACCCAATTCCACCTTCATTTTTAATCTTTTCAAGGGATTTGGTAGAAATGCATAGTTTATATGCCAGTGTTTCTGAAGCTTCACAAGAAAAGAAATCAACCCGAGATGTGAATGTGAGTTTACATTTTTAATCGACTATGATGATATTAAAAGGCTGTGTACAGTGAATTAAAGGCAAGAAAACACATCTTTAAATGGAGCTGTCTTATTTAGCCACATGCAAACGATTGCCAAATGACTCTATTTGCTCAAAAGTGTCACAAACTCTGTAGTTGGATTGAATCGATATGAGGAATTGAATCAGACACTGAATCAGACAGAACGTTTATGAATCAACATCTATCATACCGTGTGGAGACCATGACTTCTAGCATTGTAAGAGTTACCCCTACAATGTAATATCCTTAGCACACTGCAGGAGAATAGTTTGAGAAGAATGTGTCAATGATTGGGTAGCAATAGAGTTATGTTGATACTGGCTCTGTGTTGAGAAATAACATGAGAAATCAGGTGAGTTTCGCAATTTCCCCAGAACAAATGTCCTTCCTGAGTTCAGCCTGTTTAATCTTTCTTAGAGAACTGAAGATACAGAGCAACATGGACTCTTCAGTCGATTCAGCAGCTGTCAGCAGTCCAGAAAGGTAAAACAATTTCAAATTCATCTGAGGTAAAATATTTTGTTCATGAATTGTTGCCCTTTCTTAATCTTGTTGTCTTTAGTGTGTCTGAGGAGGTGTTTGTGAAGAGCAATGAAGAGAACCAGCAGCATAGAGACACGGGAGATCAGACTCATGAGGAGGTGCAGAGGAGGATGAGAGAGGAGGAGCGAGAGAGGAAGAGGAGGGATGTGATGGAAAAGTTGAAGAGGTTGAGTATATCCAGTGGAGATCCAGAGGAGCCCTTCAGTCCTCTCAGCCCCAGGAGCCCCTCCTACATGGTAAGTATGGCATCATCGCCATTAGACACAAAATCACATTATAATTTAAGATTCATTACCAACATGTCCTCACATGCTTGTTAAATAGAGTTAAAATGAACATGAACATGCTTTAGTTCATCTCATCTCATCATTTGTAATTGCTTTTGACCAGGCATCATTATCTGACTCACAATGTTTAGCTGCAGAACAATATCTGCAATGATTAGTGTTTTATAGAGAGTTAATGACGTGTGCATTCATGTGTTTTGCACGTGTTGGTCTGGGTAAAAAGTGTCCTGCGGGGTTTAGCTCCAACTCTTATTAAACACACCTGAACCAGCAAATCAAGGTCTTCGGGACAAAGTATACGTGTATATGACAAGACGGTTTCCTCATATTACTTTGAATGAGATAAGCTGCCAATCACCAATTGGTAAAGTCATGACATCTCTGCGGGTGTGGCTCCCATGGAAGACAATATTTATGGGACAGTTCATGCCAGATTTTATTTTTTGATTTAAAATACATTATTTAAATGTGAGTTTGGCCAGCTGTTTTTGAGATTTCAGTATTTCCTCATTTAGGTAGATAGGAGCTGGTCTTGCATGTCTGTAATAGCAGCTCGGTGGTGTTGCAAATAGAGCTGTGAGTAAACTAACTTTGTTCAGGATTGCTAAAAACGTCTAGTCAGGCAGGTTGGAGCTAAACTCTGCAGGAAGGTGACAACTGAACACCCTGCAGAGTCTGGGTGGTCTTGTTTGCTCATGTTGGGACAAATGTCTCCAACATTTGTCCCCAAATCAACAAATGCCTCCAATGATAATAAAACAAAAACAAAAAAATCTACATTATAGTGAGGAAATAGCTTGATGAAGAAAACTTATTCATAAAAGGAATAAATAATGCTTTATTTCACTTAATAAAATTGCAAAAAGTCCTCTTCCACTCTTTAAACATTATGGTCTGTTGCAGTTCGACAAATAGCATGAGATCGGGGGCAGGGCTATGCCTGGTTTGGGGTTGAATGTTCGGGAAATTTATTCGAAAGTTAATTTCACAGTGTAGTGTTGTTGTTGTTTTTTTTTGTTTTTTGCTTTACCATTTGGTGATGCTTGTGGCACAGAAAGGCCAATGATAATGGTAGGTCCCCAGCCTGACATAAAACATGACATACTGTACAAAACGTGTTTGTGCATTGTGCCCAGTTTTGTTTTCCCTCTGAAATTGGATCTGGTATCTTCCATGTGCTGTTTGCGTGTCTCAGACGTCTTCCTTGTGCTATTTTTGGTTCTAATCTTTTCCTTGCAATGGTGGTGTGGGTTGAGGGAGAAAGATGACAGAACATGAAGCATCTGCTTTACATGGCTAAGGTGCTTTGTGTGTGTATGTGTGTTGCTTGCTGGTTTCAGGCTGAGGGTGAGGAGTGGCAATCAGAAGGTACAAGCTCGGTGAGTTGCTTACTTTGTGCATGTGCATGACAGCATAAATTGTACGTTAGAGTGTTTATGTATGTCTGCTACTATGCATCTTACCTTTGCTTTATAAAGCTCTGGCTGTAATTGCTTTGTTTTGCATTTGTTCTGTTTATGTCTATGGTCAAATTTCCTTCCATCTTACTTTTGCGGTGTTCCGATAAAACTAATCCTGATATACTGTACAACTCAAGCAATTAGTGATACATTTTTGACAGCATCAATATGCCCCAGATACGTATGTTTGAGAAAAATAATAGTTTCATTTTAAAGGCAAAAGATTAGTTAAACACAACAAATAATAAACACATATTGTATGTTGATGAGATTTTAAAAATACTCAGGAAATGTGTGGCAGGATGACTTTTTTGGGCAATGAATGCATCCTATCCTGTTGGGCAAAAATGAATCTTTAAAGGTCTGGACACATTTTGTAGATGAAAATAAAGGGCAACAGGCTACAAGGATTTACAGGATCAACAAAGAATATGAACAGCCAAATACAAATCCCCAAGTGAAATTATGAAATAAATCTGCTTACAACATCAATGGGCTGAACTGCCCTTCAGTATTGACTCAAACTTTTGACAGACTACGGTTTTACTTTGTGCAATCATCATCCGTTACCCAATGAAGTTGCACTGCATTTAACTTTTTTTGCCTGTTGCCTGGAAACATTGCACAAAATATCGCCTTAAGTGTTTTCATGCTCAGTAATGTGAAGATTCATAAATACTCTGAATCTATTTCCTAATAAATGTTCTTTTACTTTTGGTCTACAGATTACTGAGAGGACTGAGTCTCTAAACCGCTCCATTAAAAAAAAGTAAGCAGACTTTGGAAACACACATACACAAGTGATTTACTGCAGGATTTAAAAAAAAAAATCCTCCTCATAGTATTGAATGTGAGAAAAAGCAGGGGTGAATTGTTGTTTTTCCGTGCTGTGGTATGACATCATGGGTTCATCAGTATTTTCTCTTTGATCTAAACACCACACATGAATGATTCATTCATGAACGAACAACTGTTTGAAACATGGTTCACCTTTCAGGCAGGCAGACGTGATATGACATGTTTTTACCTATGTATCCTTCTCCTATTCACTAAACATGAAATGATGAAGGATTTGTTTAGTCGGTTTTTTGTGTGTGTGTGTGTGTGTGTGTGTGCGTGTGCATGTATCAGTCTCAGAATCCAATTTATCACCAGGTATTCTTTTCCACATTGTTCATTCTTGTATGCAGTATAAACAGTATGCTTCACAGAGCCTTTGTTTATCTTGCATTACGTCATGAGTAATGGTGCTCTTCATGTCCGTGCTTGTTCTGAGATGGTCTGTGTCTTGGAAGAACAGTGGTGCTTTAGGTAATGTTTCATCTGTTTGTGAAAACAGGAACAGCATAAAGAAGACCCAGCCTCCCACGATCATCTCGAAGTTAGATGGCAGACTGGAGCAGTACAACCATGCCATTGAGGTGAATTACCTTCGCATGCACTTGTATAATGTCAGTTTCATAGTTAAACCTGTAAATGCACCTGCACAGCCACTTGTTGCTGCTTTTGCATGAATGTATTTGCACACACTCTTGTTATTACCACCAGTGTTGGGCACTTTAAAAAAGTAATTAGTTATAGTTACTAGTTACTTCTCACAAATAGTAACTGAGTTACATCATTATAAAAGTAACTAATTACCAGGGAAAGTAACTATTGCGTTACTTTTTAAAAAAATGTTCAAATGTCAAATAACTTTGGATGCCCCCAATATTTAATATGTTAAATTAATTAAATGCACACTAAAAAGAATAAATTATTATTATAAAACATTTTACATTAATCTACACTATTTATCTACTGACACTTAGTATCAGTCAGTCAAGCATTATAATATAATATTATGATAATTTAATATTATATGATGATAGAACTTTAGTAATTAGAATAACCAAGTATGAATGCATATTTGTCATAAATATAAAACGCACTAAGGATTAATGAGCTGCTGGGTTCATGAATATTAATCACGTTGTCTGCGTTCGCTCGAATTGATTTGCTGAAATCAAAACAGGGATGATAATAGGTGAGCGCCAGCCAATGAGATTGTCCTTTGCGCTTTAGCTCCGCCCACTACCAGAGAACCCGGCAGTTCTTAAAAGCTGAAGAATTCCAAAGGAACTCCGTTATTTTGACAAGAAAATACAACAAAGAGTATCGTTTACATGTAGCGCGTCAATTCTGCATGTTATGAAAGACTCTCTTGCTCTGTATCTTTCTTTGCGTGCGTGTTTGTGAGAGAAAGCGACGGCGAGGTGTGTGCCTTCACACTAGAGTTTATGGTACGTCAAATACAGCTACACTGCGCATCCAATCAGTTGAACTGAAAAATTAAATTCAAATAATATAATATAGTAATGCCACATTTTATTGTCAGTAACGGTAACGGCGTTGTAACGGGGAAAACAGTAATTCGTTTGATTACTCGTTACTGAAAAAAATAACGCCGTTAGTAACGCCGTTTATTTATAACGCCGTTATTCCCATCACTGGTTACCACACCCAGTGCTTACATTCACCTGCTCTTATGTTTATCACTCTGATCGCACTGATGTGGTGCTGTCAGACACCCTGCATGTCCAGGCACTTCCTCTCTTAGTCATGCTGACACGCTCAAACATCATTGTTTTCAGCGGGTTCTGTTTTCCTGACACCTAACTGTCAGGAAACGTGTAAGAGCCCCATGGCAAATGTGTGTACTGTGGAACCAGGTGTTACTGTGCTTTTATTGCAGAGTCAAGCAGGTGTTTCAGATGTCCCAGATAACGTAATATTTCTGGTTATAGTAGTGTGTGTTTGTTGCATGTGTGCAGGAGTCCTCTAAAGAGGGCAGTGTAGTAAAAGTAATGGATGTCCCAACACCGCCAGAACCCGTATCTGCTCGGAAGACCCTGTTTGAGGCGGGAGAAGCCTGGAATCCGAATTCAGCAAAGGCTGTGTCCTCCAAGGTTTATACAGTTACACTGATCATCCATTGTTTATCAAAACATTTTTATTATGTATTTTAAAGGGATAGCTCACCCTAAAAATGTACTCAAGTCTCATGTCATGCCAATCTTGTATGATTTTCTTTCTTCTTTAGAACATTAAATAATATATTCTGCAGAATGTTTTTTCTTCAGCCATACAATGGAAATCATAGGCTGCTGAAAGGATGACATATTTTTGTAGGCCAAAACCTGGAAACAAGTTAGCATTTTCATAGCAGTTTCTATCGTCTGGATGTCAGTATGTTTTTTGATTAAAAGCCTGAAGATATTTTCACATTTTATTCTACGACAAGCTTTTACTTGTCTTGAAAAAGAGAGTTACTAAGAAGTAACTAAATTGTACTTCAGAGGTTGTTGGGGACAGATGTTGACAGCTGAAAACTCATCTAATCACTAGTCTGCCTTCTCAGCCTCGGTGTGTTTATAATTACGTTCTTGCAAACTATTATAACTCATACTTTCAGGGAAAGTATCTTTTAAGTGAAGACTTGTTGAAGGTGACATTAAAGTCATGCGACTCTGGTGTAGTTTGTTTTAAAAACCTACATTTAGCTTTTTACTTCTGGTAAATTTATTTAGGCATTAAAATTGATAAAAGTGTGCTAGTTTGTGAAGATTATAATGGTAAACAAAATGTGTAAGAATCATAAAAAGCTTTTTTCTGCAATAATCTGAAAGGAAATGGAAAAGTCCTATGGGGTTTTTCTTGAGGGATTCAGTGCAATCCTAAAACTTCTGGGTTTACCTACAACATTATGTTATTACTGCTGCACTCTATTGGGGTTCAGTGTTACTTTGGACCCCAGTTACTTTTTTTTTTTTTTGATAATTGTGTTACACAGAAGAAAGTCATACAAATTTAGAACGACATGTGAGTAAATAAACAATGACAGAATTATCATTTTTGGGTGAACTATCACCAGATTCTTTACTGACACAGTCATTGTTTAGTTACTGTAACTGAATTTCTGTTCACTTGTGAGATGAGCGCACAGATATGTTGCACATTCTTCATTATTCTGGTGTGACTCTAAAAAGTGAGTAAGTGAGTAATTGAATAAATAAAGGATGGCTAATTACTCTGATTCAGGATACAGAGGGAATGAAGGTGGGTGTGGCAGATCTCATTAACCAATGGGTGAAAGGAAACAGTGATGTCAGCATCAAGAGCCCCTCCTCCAAAGCAGCTGTAAGTCTCTGAATGTTAATCACATAGTTTCTGAATCCAGCCAATAGTAAATTTCCTTCTGAATCTGTTGTATCCTCTATCTTCTTTTTCTTCATCTTTAGTTCTCTTCTTTACACTTTTCTTGTGTCTGATGTTCTTCTCATCCTTTTCTGGAAGGTAAACAATTCCTATCTCTTTTTTCTCTATAGATTCTTTAAAGTTGAGTGGATGAGTTTAAGTGGTTTCTCACTCTTTGCACTCTTTCACTCTTTGAGATCAACTATTTTTGTTTTGGACTTGTTTATATGTGTTTTCTGGATGTGATCAACTGAAAATATAAAAAAAGTTGTGAAGTTCATGCTGTGGCAAGTCATGTGACGGGAGAGATCCCTGAAACATGCTTGTGGTTTAATGACTCCATCTAGTGGTTACGACCTGAAGACCAAGATAAAAATGAACTTGCTAAACTGTATGCAGTTTTATGGATGAAAAATTAATCTTATTTTATTTTATTTTTAATAATCTTTCTTTGTGTGTGTTAGTGTCAGGATGTTAAGGCTGGTGAGGTGCGTAACATAAAATGCATGTGGGAAAATCTGGGAGATGCCTCATCACCGGATAAACAATTTGCAAAGGTACATCAAGACTCCTCGTAGTACTAAACCACGATCAACCTTACACAAACATTTCTCTAAACTTATGTTGGGATTTAATTGTGTTAAAAAAAACAATGAACAACATCAGTTCTTATAATCATCACTTGAGTTTGGCTGTTCATAGCAAAGGCTCCTGTAAGATGCTACTGCAGATTGAGTAATACTTAAATCCTCTTCACTTGGTTTTTTGAGGTTTTACAAGGCTGTAATGTGACCTTTACCTTTTCAGGGACTGGCTGGAAAAAGGTACAAATTTGTTGAGAATGGGCACGGGAAATATGAGAAGGTCTTCATAAATGATGATACAAACTGAAGAACAAGTAAGAAATTTACTTTCTTTATTAAAATCTTTTATTCAAAATAGCAAAATATAAACTCAGCATGTTCATTACTATACAGAAATAGTTCATGCTTTATCAAAGTAACTAAAACATGATAATGTGCTGTACATTGCTGCTTATCTACAAAAACAAACACACTTAGATGTACACCTTATGGGTGCACAGGGTAGGGCAGTGTATGATGATTAATTGTTGAAGATATTTTATTGTGGTTTCTCACTGTTATCTTGCATAACAAATGCACTCTGTGCTGGTTCTGTTTGAAGGGTTTATTTAGGATCTTCGCAGCCAACTCTGTGCTACTACACAGAACTAGGTCTCAGAACCGTGCCAAAGTTGAACTACTCAGAGCTATGTGCATGTGGAGTGAGTAAAGGGCATGACATGACAGTCATTTGGGTTTTGCAACAGAGATCCCTGAAGTACAAGCTTATAAAGAGTTCCCCCTGCAGTCCTAGGTAGTATTCTGTAAATTTCACATGCCTCCTGTCCTGACATCTATCAGTCTAAGCGTGCTCAGTATTCATGACACTCAACAAGAAATGAATACATAAGCATGAAATCACTTGCAACATTTCACTAGAAATGTGTCAGTAAGAAAACATCCAACACTGGTTTTAAACTTAAAAAAGAAAGAAAGAATGTTAAAAAATAACACATCTGAAACTAGTTTTTATGACACAAAGTGGGGATCACATACAGTACATTTTAGTCTTATTCCATGATCAGCACCTTGAGATGTAAATGTCTTCCCTACATGTTCTAGTTATACTTTTCCACTTTTTCCTCAAAGTAGTGGCCAAAATTATTAGAACACTAGTATTAAGTCTCTTTTCTATCATTTGCTGTAGTGTGACAGTAGGAAATATCAGTTTACATTTCCACACTGTAAAAAGTGATAAGTTGACTTAACTTAAAAAAATTGAGGAAACCCATTGCCTTAAAATTATTAAGTAAATAATTTCCTAAATTTTTTTAAGTTAAGTCAACTTATCACTTTTTACAGTGCAAACATTCATTTTGCCATTAATTGTAATAATCCAGTGAGATTTTTGGAGTCTGACAACAGCCAGTGCTCCAAACAGAGATCTGATCTGATTATCATTCAGTCTGTCTGGAATGACATGAAGAAACAGAACAAACTGAGACAGACTAAATCCAGAAGAACTGTGGCAACATCTCCAAGACACTTAAAGAGACCTACCTGCAAAACTGCGCGCAAGTACACCTAGGGCAAAAACTGCTTTTTTTAGTCTATATTTTACAGCATTTTTACACAAGTGCCTGAAACTTTTAACAGGACTGTTGCTTTGCAGGTAGGTTTCTTGAAGCATCTTGGAGACGTTGCCACAGTTCTTCTGGATTTAGTCTGTCTCAGTTTGTTCTGTTTCTTCATGTCATTCCAGACAGCCTGGATGATGATAAGATTAGATCTCTGTGTGGAGCACTGGCTGTTGACAGGCTCCTTCTGCAAACAAAAATCTCACTGGATTATTACAATTAATGGTAAAATTTTTGTTTGGAAATGTAAACTGATATTACTGACACACTGCAGAAAAACATAGAAATAACTGACTTAAAAGCATTTTTTTAACTGGTGAAAATAATAGTGTTCTAATAATTTTGGCCCCCACTGTACATGAACAACAACACCATCATGTCATAACTCATTCTGAGCAGGACTCTTGACGCCGCTCAAAATGTCACATTCTGAAGCTCTCTATTCTAAACACGTCTGCTCGCACCACCCAGCTCAGCTGACGTAAAGCAAACCTAAACCCAGCATACATCTCCTGGATGCCACGCTTCACTCTGAGCCACTTTCCTTGTTTGATCATTCTCACCATTACGTTTTCAGCCCTTGCTCACTTCCTCACTCGCCACATCCCGAACAGCTGCACCCATCATTCGCCCTCTCAATGCAGGAATGCACTAGGCCTCCATTTCTGCTGACCAGCCCTTACTGCACTGCTCACAGCAGAGCGCAGTGCATAGCTTGCTTGTCTCGCTGTTGTTGATTTCATGAAATAAATTTACAGTACTACAACGCTACATAATTGTATAAACTTGTAGTTAAAGTCAACTGTACATTTGAAATGCAATCAAACATCTGCTGTTTTTCCTGTAGATGCACCAAATCCCTTGGCTGTTCTGTTGAAGTCTTTCGGCTCTTCACCTTTCTGTTTGCGATGCAGCAGCCCTCTTTCAAAGGTGGTTGCTATTTTGTTTAGAGGTTTCGCAGCCGCCTCCTTCAGCTTCCGGGCATTGAATCGTGGACTGTAGAGAAGGATGGGCAGGCGATGGACAAAGGATGGGACTAACTGACTATCATTCTCTATTTTTTTCCGCTCATCCTCAGTTTTGTTGCTATGTATCTGATTCATAATGTTCTCCTTTGTTGCAAACATATGAAATAGTACAGCATCCCACATTTTTGTTGCCCTGGGCTCATCTTTCTTTTTCAGCACATCCTGTCCACCCAATGACTCTTCTTTGGCCCCTCCAGACTTGTCTTTACCACTTATTTTTATATCTGCTTTCTGAGCATTTTTATCCACCTCAGACTCTGGAAAACTGGGGGCTTCAGGTTCAACCACCATGTGCTTTTTCAGCCTTGTCCAGCCACTGAGCTTGGCCTTCAGGCCTTTGGGTTTCTGAGCACCCATAGGTTCATCATTTTGTCTCTTCTGATCATCTAGTGTGGGTTCAGAGAGAGTCTCTTTAAACTTGCCATCTTCAGTGGCTACAGCCTCATTTTGCCTTTCAGTTACTAATGAATCTTTTGAACACTTTTGAGGTTTTGAGGTATCAGACTTCAACACTTTGACTTTAGCATCTGTGACAAGATCAACTTTTGAATCCTGAGCATGTTGTGGCTTTACATCCAAATGAGATACTTTGGCTTGTGTCTGGGATTTAGCAGAGCTTTCAGATGCAGAGAGTGGTAGAGATTTGGCAGCTTTGAGAATCATGGCGGCAAGACTATTTTCTGCACTTAGAGCTTTTCGAAGAGACTTCATATTTGAAGACGGTAAAGGCTTTTGAGTATCAGATTTTACGGATTTGGTTTCCACAATTTCCATATTTGATTTGGTGTCTTGGTGTACGTTATTTGAAGGTTTGATCATTTCTTTTAAATTTCTTTGTTGCATTGTTGAATTGCTTAATTTAGATTCAACCGTAACTTTAGCTGCAGCTTTGAAATCAGTTTTTGTTTTATTGGAGTCCTGTAAGTCTGATGCCAAATCTGTAGGTGAGTTTAGCTCTTTTATATTAGTGCTTAGAGGTATTAATCCTTCTTTGCTGTTGTCTAGTTTAGAAGATTTATCCATTGCCAGGTGGGTGACTGGGGCTTCAGTGTTAGGTGCAGGTGAAAATATCTGTGCTTCTGAGGGGACTTTGGATGATCTGCTTGTTTTGTTTGAAGGGCTTGGAATAGATTGCACATTGATGTCATGTTTCTGTATCTGCTGACCTTTGGTTTCTTCAGGGGTTTGATTGATTTTAGTAATGGGTTTCAATGAGGAAGGTGTTGAATTTGGGTTTATTAAAACTGCAGTTTTATTTGCTTCTGATTTAGAGTAAACTACAGAATTAGATATATCTGATTTAAATGTATTTGCCAGTTGAAATGCCTCTGGTTTGGAGTGACTTGTACTATTAAATATATCTGTTTTAGCAGGAGTTGGAGGATTAAATATGTTTGATTTGGGCAAAACATCAGGACTGTCTGCATTAGACATACATGAGGCTCTAGGTCTGGATATTTCTGTCTTTGAGGGGGATGTAAAGATAGATGCACCTAACCTTGAGCTTGAGTGAGTTTCCTCCAACTTTGAGAGGGCTGTAGATTTAATATCAGGGGGGACTTTAGTGTAACTTCTGGTGTCTGCAGATGGCATTCTAGAGTCTGTGACATTGGTTGAGTTTGTTGTGAGTTTATTGAAGCTTTCATTTTTGGTGTTCATGATATTGTGGAGTTCGTTACCTGGATCGGTAGTAGTAGTAGAGTCAGTGACAGCAGAGTAAGTCTGATGGGTTTCTAAAGAACACTTGGATAAACATGACATTGTTTTCTGTTCTTGATTTGTAGAAACTTGTAATTGCATTGCTTTCACTGATGCAGGATTAAAGCTTTCTGTTGGATATATAGATCTGTGTGCATTCTCTGACTGCACCATTTGCTGTCTGATATTTTGAACCGACAAGAACTTCTTTGTTAACAATCCGGTTATATCTGAGTTCGGAATATTTGACTGTACTAGAGGAAAAGGGTAGGTTGGCATTTTTTTCCCCTCTGCTGTAAAAGGAGGGGTGGCGATGTCTGTGGACCCTGAATTTAGTTGTCTAGGAGCCTCTGCTACAGCAGTGGGGTTTATGGCCATTCTTAAAGGTGTAGTTTGAAGCCCATGGTACATTGTATCTTCAGGATTTAAAGCTAGAGGCATTGGTTTTACTCCAGGGATTGTCTCTTTCTCCTTCAGAATTTGAACTGGTATTTCTGAAGTGGAATTGCTGATAGTTTGTATTTCAGTTTTGTCAGATACTTGTGCCTTCGTTTGGTTTGTCATCAAGATCTGTGAGGGCAGCGCAGCCACTGAAGTTTGTAAAGCCTCTGTGGGTTTCTCTGCATTGAAATCAGATATGATGCTGAACTTTTCTTGAGTTGGAGATTTGGACATGTAATTCTTACATGTCATGTTTTTAAACTCTTCTGGTACTTCAGGCTTAGATACAGATGGATCACCATGTGAATTCACCTTGATTCCACCATAAGCAGCATATTCAGCAGGTGTCAAACCGTAGTATATTGACTTTCGTTTCGGGATGTTAGTATCATTTTGTGATGGCCTCTGGTTGCCCACAAAGCGTGCTGGTGGTCTTGGTGACCAGTATACAGGCGTACTTGGTGTTTGATAGTTTCGGGAGAGTACAAGCATGGACGTCTCCTCACTTATATGTGTTGGAACAGCCTTGGCTGGTGTCATTATACAGGTTTCTGAAGTTTCAGTTTTAGTCATTGGATACTCCTGTGGAACTGTAGATGTAAGCACCTCACATGCTCTAGAGCTTGACTTACTAGCTTCAGCAAGGGTCTTGGATAAGGAAACTTCACATTTAGAAATCTTTGGTGTCAAGCATTCCTCAGAATAGGCATTAGAAATGAACGGTTTGAGTCCTGTGGTGAACACAACACCATTTGGAATGGAATTCCTTATTTTATCCACGGCAATTTTTTTCAAGGCATCATCATGATCAACAGCTGCACTTTTAGCTTTTACACTAGTCGATAAGGGAGGCTGGAGCCGGTGATTTTGAGGCATGGGCCCCTTTTGGTTTTCTGTAGAGACCGTTGTGGTGGATAATGTAGAGTTAAATAAGGGTTGATTATCTGCAGAAGCCTCCAAAACAGGTCTTTTTGCCCCTGTAACTGGGGTTACATATGTATTTATCTGACTAGAAGGTGTTTGAGCTTCAGCCAGCATCCCTGAATTTTGTTTAACATCTATCACTGGATTTTTTGCATTAAATTGTACTTCTCCTTGAAACGTTGAACCACAGGTCCAGGAGTCCTGAATAGGTGGCTTTGATATCTCATAAAAGGAGGTTTTTGGAGTATAAATCCTTGTTTGTGGAAAAGCAGCTATTTTCTCCATTGTGGAAGTCTTGAAGTGTGACCCAGCTGTTTCCATGACGTGATTATGTGTGAGATGTGTGTGAGTAATGGGTGCAGGTGCAACGTTTTTATATCCTTCCCTGTTGGATTGGCTCACTGGAACCTGAGAGATGGAAGGCTGTGTCTGGTAACCCGGCGCACAGGCCGATGTCAAATTTGGAGCGGGAGGTTGAACTGGAGCCAAAGGGGGAGCTTGCATTTGTACTGAGGCTTGATAGGTCTGTCGTTCACCGAATGTGCCATGAGTCGTCCCTGCTCTTGAGGAAATGGACTGAAGGGTTTGACTGAAGGCTATCTCAAAGGACGTATCTGGGTCAGAGTCTGTGGCCTGCTCCGAGTCATCATCAAAAAGGATAGATGAGCATGTGTATAGAGGTGCTATCTGGTGCTCCAGTGATCGGGCAGGGTAAGAGTACGATTGGGCCGACAGTGTGGGCGTAGAGCTGTAGCGTGAGCTGTTGGCAGGGTATAAGTATGGGGAGGTGGAGTGACGGTAGAACGGGCTGCTGGAGGAATATTGAGAGTCGAGGGTCCTGCTGAAGAGAGGGGTTTCTGGAGTCCTTGGAGGGGTGGAGTGGTCACTGTGCTCCAGGTCAGGGCTGGCCTCATTGACTGGCGACAAATTGGACCTGAATGGGATGGGTGTCTGAGAGGAAGAGCCGACTTTCTTCTTGGCATTTTTCTTCAGGAGTTTCTGCAGACGGGCATTGTCTCGCCCTGGTTTTGGCAGTAGAGGAGGAGGGTACTGCTGTGGAAGCAGATTAGGCTGACTACCATAACTTAAAGCCATCAGCATTTCAAAACCTGCATTAAAAACAAGCCACAAATAGATGTCTGGTATTAAAAATAAAACTTCAGTTCTAACTGAATGCTAACTTTGGCTTTAAACTTGATCTCTCTTTTTCCATACACACTGTGAATTTCACTCCATTATTATATATGGTGATATATATATCAGTGCTGTCAAACGATTAATCGTGATTAATCGCATCCAAAATACAAGTTTTACATAATATATGTTTACATAATATATGTGTGTGTACTGTGTTTATTTATTATGTATATATAAATACACACACATACAGTATATATTTTTGAAAATATTTACATGTATATACATTTATATATTTATATTATTATTTATAAATATATTTAATATATAAACATAAAATTTTTCTAAAATATATACATGCATGTGTTTGTATTTATATATACATAATAAATATACACAGTATATTTATGTGGATGCTGCACACTGGTGGTTGAGGAGAGACCCCCCCACATGATTGTAAAGTGTTTTGGGTGTGTAGCAATACACAATAAAAGCGCTATATAAATGCTTCATTCATTCATACACACTCATTATGTTAACAAAAACTTTTATTTTGGATGCGATTAATCGCGATTAATTGTTTGACAGCACTAATATATATATATATATATATATATATATACTTCTACGGGTCAAGCCATCATTTATCTATTTTTTTCCCAGACCTAAAACGTCCCACAGTAGATCTGCAAGGGTCTACTGCATCACATATATATATATATATATATATGCATGTGTGTGTGTGTGTGTGTGTGTGTGTGTCTCACTTGATGGTATTTATGATGTATGTTCTAAATTATTTTTTCTCTCTCTGTTTAGCTGGCTGCTAATCACAAAGATGTCTGAAGACAGGATGCTGATGCGATCATTGTCCTACAGTTATTGCACTGTACAAAATTTAAACCCACTAATATTGAAAACTTGTTTTAATTGCTGCCCTACATTTTAAGTAAAATCAAAGTGGTGCCAAGCAAAGCCACAGACACATCGAATGACTTAACTGATGAAGAAAATCAATTTGAAACTTTAACAACTCATATAACCAAGTACAATTGACAGAAAGTATTGTGAGAAATTAAATATTTGGAAACAAAGATGCTGTTTTAATGATGGAAAAATTATAGTGGGGTTTTTAGTTACTTTTATAACATCTCATTTATGTGTCAAACCTTAAATCATTGGTGCCCAAACCTGCTACTGGAGAGCCACTGTCCTGATTTTTGTCTAAACAAATGTATTTTTCCACTTGCAGTGTATTATGTCAGAGTTTTTCAATTCAGTAAGTGTTTAGTACAGATAGAGGAACAACACCAGTCAGTATTAAATACAGAATGTAGTCTGGAAGAGGGTATCGGACAATAATCTGAACTGTCATCTCTGAACCCAGTGGCACGAAGTGCTGTATATTAATTTACTGCAAGATACATGTACATGTTTGCTTTTTGTTTTGATATTTTTTATTTTTTTCTGTCAAAATATTGAATTATTACTTTTTATCTGTTAAAGTTCTCTTTTTGTTTAATTAAATTTAGTTTAATCCTGAACGTTTTAACTCTCACCGTCCTGCTCTCATTTTTGTAATTTTTCTTCCCTCTCATGATTTTTCTAGAATATTTTCTCCATATAAGTGAATAACATTCTATTAAGCAGCATTACACAGTCCACACATGTAAACCAATCTCCAAGTGACCGTGCAGTGGAAGGTGTAATTGTCACAAAAACATATAATAATAAAACATATCAATTTTCTGTGAATGTTTTCTCACTTTGTCCATACTCTTTCCTCTTCAGTTCCATAGTTTTTTAAGAACATACACGGGCATTTATAAATACTACAACAACAACAAGTAATTTTGCGGAGAGGTAGGTTTTTCCACCTCTGTTAATTTAGGTTGATAAGCATGCATGACACTTGCATAATATGACAGAAATTACCAAATCTAAATTGACTACTTTACAGAATATCGCCAAATTAATATTCTTGCAAGTAAATAGTCTGTGACTCATTCTGTATCTAGGTTACTTTGGTATCTGAATGTATTCTAGCGCCTGTGTGGCAGTAGTGTCGCTGAAATGTGATCATGAGGTGCTCTACATTTTATTTTTGCTCACACCCTGCAGCCACAATAAGACTGGAAAGATAAACACCCCAGCCTCAATTCTCACACAACAGCATAGACGTGAAGATGACACTAACTGATATATCCATTAGAATCCATTTAATAATCCACTATATTGCATTATATAACCTCAGTGATCTAATTGCCTGGCTGACTAATAAAACTGCTCTGTGAGATAAGCAGAGACCTGAGACATGCCCGATTTTGCCTCTAATTCCCTGTTCCTCAATTTAACAGAGAAAAGACTTCATGATAATAGGTTGCACTGTCAGCAATTAGGTATTATAATACATTCAACTGCAATATTTTAATAGGTATGATGATAGTGTTACGAGCATTTGTGAGACTTACGGTAAATCTAGAGAAGAGAGATTATGCTGATCTGCAAAAAAAGATGGAACAGACAGATATGAGATAGATATCAATTATATTGTAGTACTGTAGAGGTACTGTGAAATACAAATACAAAGAGCATAAAGGCCACAAATTGGTAAATATTATATCTGTCAAACAAAGATGTTAAATGAAAAAAGCAGCTTTCAATGGTTTTAAAGCAGGCACTTTGATACTTTAGTCAGCACAGCAAGCCGAGGCCTAATGTCTCTCACAGAGCCATGCACCAGACACCTACTAACTGATCCCACTCACACAGTTCATGAAAGCTAAATTGTGCATTTTTTTTTTACCTGTGCAAGTATTGTGTGCAATTAAGTGTGCAGCTGCAGGGTCCAACTCCGAGTGTGCTGGGGGAAGATTAGTAGAACAGAGCAACAGGACATGTTGACCTACCCCTTTTCCATGCCAAAAATAAAACTCCTCGCCCTGAATTCAAGCTGCACTCTTGACAGCCAGTGAGCTGTAACCAGGCAGGGGGTTTCCACTTCACCTGAAACCCGGTTGCATGCGTTAGGTTATCAAAAGTCTGTTTCTCCTTAGCTATCTTTGCATGCATTTACGAATGCTACGGCTCTTTTGAAAAAGAGCTATGGTAAAAAATATGCTATGGTAATATTGTTAACCTGTCTGACAAAGTCTGTTGATATGCTTTGCACGAGTGTAGATTTAGGTATGGATGTTAGAGATACATCCCTACTAAAGGTAAAACAACACTAAAAAGAATTTTCTTTGTCTTTCAAAACAAAATGCAACCATATGATTTGCCTTCATAAAGTCACAAACTTTGAAATATTATCAGCTGAACCAGCAAAAAGAAGCAAAGTCACAGTCTATGTAAAAGCACATTTAATTTTAGGGTGTATTCACACTTGTCTTGTTTGGTTCGACTGAATCGAACCCAAGTTCATTTCCCCCCTTGGTGCGGATCATTTGGGCAGGTGTGAATACAGAAATCGCACTCAGGTGTGGACCAAGCAACCGTACCGAGACCCAGCTGAAGAGGTGGTCTCGGTCCAGTTCCAAACGAACTCTGGTGAATGGATGAACCAATAAATGGATGACCTTAGCACACGTGTGGTTTTGTTTACAATTTCTGGTTTACTTGCAAAAAGGGAAGTGTGAAAGCAAAGCAAGTGAACTAGCGGACTTTCCTGGTGTGAATACACCCTTAGACTATAAAAAGAGCTGTACAAGAACCAGGATTTCTTATGATTGTTTGGACAAACTATGGCAGACAAATGTGACCCTGGACCACAAAACCAGTCTTAAGTGTCAATTTTTTGAAATTGAGATTCATACATAATCTGAAAGTGGAATAAATAAGCTTTCCATTGATGTATGGTTTGTTAGGATCGGACAATATTTGGCCGAGATACAACTATTTGAAAATCTGGAATCTGAGGGTGCAAAAAAATCAAAATATTGAGAAAATCACCTTCAAAATTGTCCAAATTAAATTCATATTACTAATCAAAAATGAAGTTTTTATACATTTACGGTAAGAAATTTACAAAATATCTTCATGGAACATAAAAGAAAAAATTATAATTTTGATCCATACAATGTATTTTGGCTATTGCTACAAATATACCCCAGCGACTTAAGACTGGTTTTGTGGTCCAGGGTCACAAATATAAATTCCGAAATCTAAACAAGAACAACTGATATGCTGTAGAAGTTTACAGCGTAAGACAAAAAAACCTGTATAGTTTGAGATTAAAATCTACTAGTTGTATAAGGTGCATTTAGTAAATCCATGTGTAAAGTTTTACCCAAAAAATAAATCAGGGGTTCTCATCTCTGGCCCTTGAGGTCCGCTTTCCTGCAGAATTTAGCTCCAGCCTTTATCAGACTCATCTGCCATAGGTGTGTTCGACTTGAAGTGAATCTGAGCAAACTGATCGTTGTATGACATCAAAGTACTGTGGGAGCGATTCAATCAAGAGTGCATGCTCTCTTGAATATGTTCTGGGATCGCTCTCGTGGTATATCGGTCATACACCATCAAACACACCTAGTAACTTTCTAGTAATCCTGAAGAGCTTGATTAGCTTTGCTTAGGGTTGGAGCAAATTCTGCAGGAAAGTGGACCTTGAGGGCCAGAGTTGAGAAACCCTGCACTAGTCAGTGGCCAAATATGAGCTGTTTTATTTGACATGGAGCCGGTCGCCACATGGGGGCAGACATGTTGAGATCACATGACTAGCCAAATAGTCCTGGCTTTACTTCAGTCTCCCCTGAAATTGGACCCTTTCACTTGTGGAATAAATGAATTGTGACTGACTGTTAATAGCCCATTTCTACACTGGCATTTTCATTTTGGTGTTATGTTGCATCATGTAAAACATCAAACCCATACACTTAAGATAGTTTTCATTTCACTGATTGGTGTACACACTTCAGGCAATTTTACTGTTGATTTGTTTTGGGGGCTTTCTTGGTCAAACTTGCTCCACACAGAATCGCTATTGTGGACAACAACATAGGCGTGTACAAATTATTATCATCCAACTTAACATGGAGAAAGAGCTCAACTAATTTAGCTTTGTACATATATTGTATCATCACACTGTGCTCTGCTCCCAACAGCATCCACAAAGACATTTTGTGTCCCTCTGTTTACAACAGCCAGATTTCGAAGAGAGCCTCAGACCCTTAGCATGCTCTCCCTCTTAACTTGGGCTTATTTTTGCTTGCCTTGTGCCATGACAGATATAGCGATTGGGTGCCTCAGCTTTCCAAATCTGATCATCCTTTCATCCAGCACATTCTGTGGGTCTCCTTATGGTCCAGATTCCCTCCCCCACATTAGCTCCTCAGCCAATGAGACTCCTCAGAAGATCAAGTATCAGTATAAGTCAAGGACTTAAGAAGTTTCAAGGTTTGCAGAACCTTACAGCCCGTCTTCGCCATCAAGACACTCTCTTCTTTCGGCTTTTCTGAGGTAAGAGTTTAAAGTTTTGGTATCTTCAAAAGAGTAAAGACAAGGCTGAGAGGACAGTTCTTTCCCTTTGCTCATAGCTGATGCTTATGCTTTTTTGATGAACAGACAGTTAATTCAGATTCAGATTATGCTTTTAAACGTTAAGGAAGAATTAAAGTTGTTAAGAGTCATTTTTTGCTATTTGATATTATGTCCATTCTCACATGTTGTAAATTATTGTTGTAAAAGATGAACTTGAGAAATGTGAATGGAATATGCAAAACCAGATTTCACCTCAGTTGACAGCCTTGATCATTTGAGGGTGGGTGTGGGCACTTCTGTATATGGGATGGTTCTCTCTCAGCATGGAACTTTGTAGATAACACACTAAGGCCAACACAATGCAATTTAGGATTTACACATTGTTGGCTTCCTCTTTGTCCTATCCTGTAGATCACCACTAATGATAGCAATGACAATAGAAGCTAAACAAAGAACAGCTGACAACAGATAGTAGCGCAAACAGGGTGGTAGCATTAGAACAATGCTCTAATGATTTCTCAAACACGGACTAGATTGTTGTCATTTTGACACTAATACAATGGATATCATAAATGTATATTATATTGGTTCTGTTTTGATGTTGCAGTCACTTTTTAATTCATGTCAGAAAATAAACACATAAATAAAATGGCATTCCTTCCTTTAATGGCTCATAACAATGTAAGCAGACAGTCATGCCCACATAAGGCAGGGCTGACAGGACCAGAGCCTCACTGTCAAAAAAGAAAGAGAGCTGATGCTGGGAAATCTGATCATGTGTTAATCTCCAAACGCTTCTGCAGCTGTGCTGGAGATATGAGTCACAGCACGCACGCACACACACACACACACACACACACACACACACACACACACACACACACACACATTTCTGAAGCTATATTAGTGAGGACCTCTGGTATTTGGAATAGTTTTCATACTAAGATCATGATATTTATTTTATAATGCCCAAAAGCTCACAGCACATTAGCCAATTGACATTATTAGATATAAAGCACAGCATTTGGCTAATTTATGTTCATGTTTTATTTGAGAGGAAATAATCTTAAATTTGGCCATAACAGTTATAGCCAAACCTATGCACTCACATTTGTTTTTCTGACAGATTATTTTTAAACATTACCTCTAAATTTAATCACATGAAATCACGTTTTAGAATGAAGACATTATTTAGTTTTTTTTTTTTTTCCTTCTGTTGAAGATCTGCTCCTGTCAGATTCATTTTGCTCTGCTTTGATCATTTATCATTTCTTTGAAGAAATAAAGTCAGACAGACAGTAATTTTTCAGCATATGCAGACATACAGCTGTTTTTTTATATACAGTTAACTGGATATAAAGATGTCATAAAATGTTAAGAGTTACTTAATATTTTTAGCACGTTGAAGGGCCTTTCACACCTGTCAAGTCAGTGATTAACCCTGTCACGGTGGCACAAATCAAAATCTAAAGAACAATTACAAACATTCTCTCTGTCTGCTTCATATAGGTCTAAAGCTCCCTGTCATCATGTCCGACACAGAGGACGTGTAAGTATTCTGACATTTGATGTAATAAAAATTTATATTAATGCTCTTTGGTCAAGACAAAATAAAGATAAATCTTCTTTCCCTCTCTACAATCAGTGGGCTCGAGGGTAAGTACTAAATTTGAATTCTTCTTCTTCTTCTTCTTATCATTATTGTTGTTAATTTGTAGAAAAACATATGCCTTAGCCAGGATTTTCAAGTCCGTCATGTGTACACATGTGTCCGCTCAATATATATTTCCATTTTATTTTAAATATTATGTATATGTATTTTTTCAGTCAGCATCAGTGTTTTCTTGGTATGTCAGCAGTTATATAGATTATATTTAGAGCCTTGGTGATATTTTTTTTTAAATATATTGGCTTTGCTCTATTTAGCATTATAAATTAATTAATAAAAAAACACATATTTCAAATATATATCCAATGCAAGAGTGCCCTGAATTTGCTTGTAGTGACTGATATTGTGCCACCTGCTGTTTGGAAGCTGTTTCATGAATCTCATGCCAGCATACTGCCTTCTGCCACTGTCACAGAGAGCTTTTTTAAGAACATCTCTGGAGGCTAACATGTCAAACGCATGCAGTGGCTGAGGGCAGTATTAATGATGCTCATGTTACTGGTGTTCTCTGAGGTGAATGCTCATGTGAGGCTACAGAGGCCAGAGATGAGACCAAATTATTAATTTACAGGAATTCCTTTTACAAATTTACAGCAATAACTGGCCATATAGAATGTGATTCTGTACTGAACTGATCAGAGCACTGACTCCACAGAACACCAACAAATAAAGGCTCGGCATGCATTTAATGTATGATGTAATTCCAATTCTAATAGTGTCAAAAAAAAAAAAAAAAAAAAAGGGAAAAAAAAAGCATTTTGTAATTTTTGTATTCCTTTGCTGCTTTCTTTTCTGGCATATGAAGAGGTCGAAGAAGGAGGTAATATAATAAACAAACAAATAATTAAACACCACCACAACAACCAAACCAACCAAGAGAATTTGAAAATTAACTAGTCGTTCAATGTACTAATTCAACACAATGTTCCCTTATTAAAAAATGCCTGACACTGTCTGTAGTAAGTTGTAACTAAATCAAATCAAATAATTAACCGAAAGCAGAAAATCATTTGCCTAACTAATTTCTATCTAATTCAAGAACCTTTCAAATGTCAACCTTTTCATTTAACTCATCATAAGGTAAACTAAAACCATAAGCATATTAATCATATTTATGGTAGGAAACCTAACCAGAGCTAACTAACATGTGCTGCCCCCTACAGCTTGAAGGGTGCCATGACCTTTGATGACCTTTTAAGCAGAATTCATAAAGCAGATTGGAATATTCCAGTATCTGGAGACCTGAAGCTCTAAATTGTGCGGCTGCTGAAAAGGTCATTAAAATAAACCATTGTTTTGATGCCTTGTCTATGTTTTTCAGATATTAGTATGTGGATTTTATCTGTGCATAAGGTGTGAAATTTATTCTAGTTTATTTTCCTATCAAACACAAAATAGTTAGAGATGGCTTTAGATTATTAGAATCAATGGCTTTGGCAAACAGGGAAAAACAAAGTCATTTATTTGGCATGTGGAATCCTGGTGTCTCAAGGTCTCATCATTTCATAACAGGTTCTCCCGCAATGTGCATCCTCTCAGCCACCTATACGTTTCACACATGACTTTCTCTCTCTTTCTCACTTTAACCAATACATAATCTCCCATTTCTGAATGCTCCCTCCTCTGCAACGCATTAACTGTTGATAACCTTCCTTCCCCTGGTTGCTTGCTGCATGTATTATTAGCTGAAGAGGTAGTAGAGGTAGAGGTAGCCCCAGAGGCAGCTCCTGAACCGGAGCCTGAGCCTGAGCAAGAACCAGAGCCAGTGCCAGAACCAGAGCCAGAACCAGAGCCAGAACCAGAACCAGAGATGCATGAGGAAGGTATGTGGCATGAATATTCATTCATCCTTCTCATTTCCCCAAAACAACTAAAAACAGGCAGCGCACCTCATCTGCTACTTAAAAATCAGCCACATTAATGTAGTTCCCCAGTAGTACCCTTCCCCCCAACCCAACAAAACTTTAACCACTACTGGCGGTACCTTCTCTTCGTTCAGGCCCACTATGAGACTGGTGTGATATTATGAAATGGTGACAGAGCTTAGATCCATGCCATTTCAGTCCCTTGTGATGCATTTGAATTATTTTTCAGAATTGGACAAGTTCCACCCTTTATGAACAAGGAATATTTTCCAATTCGAATTCACTTGCAGACCAACGGGGAGTGAGCTGGAACAATCGAACTCTGACACACAGTGCTTGTCACACCTAAAATGCAGCTTTCTTTAAGGTGGATGCAGGAGGCCTGCAGTGTTGGGAAACAAATAGTAGCTTAGCCATCTAAACAGTGTAGCTTTTTCAGTTATATAATAATTTTATACACTTTCTTTCTTCTCTATCATACCAAGTTAGAAAGCCATTCAAACTGTTCTTGTAAATTAAGATTCAGATTCAGTAAGTGGTTCAAAAAAACAATGTACTGATCTTTTTGCTATGCATTTTTAGATATACTAAATATTGCTGTTCTTTTTTTTCATCTGTTCAAGGTTAATCCTATTACACTAATTAAGATCCTTATTGTTTTGTGTCGTAGATTTATGGTAGATCTGATTTTTAATTTTTTTTTTGGCAAAAATGAATCATTTCATCGGATCAGATTTCATTTATATAGTATATTTTTTTTTAAATACGCTGCCCCCTTAAAATACTTCAGTGTACAGATTGACTAATGTATAGCAAGAATAGCTTCCCCAACACTAGAGGCCTGAGCTGATAATAAATCCCACTACAGCTCCTGCTCTTGCCAATTACAGTGCAGCAATGACGCTTATCTGATCACTGAAAACTCTCTGCACTTTTCTACATTGAGAACTGTCTCTGAGTTGCCGCCAGCAAAACGCTATTCTAGGATGCATCTTGAAGAAGAACCTATTCTATAGCATGCGTTATAATAATTCTGCAACAAATGCAGCTGTTTCAGTTGCTATGCTGTTTCATAATATTCATGGAATGAATATTAATTGGTCAGTATATTCAAAATAATTTTCAAAGGGACAAAAAGGGCTATAATAACTTATTCTTTCTAATTTCACTGCGGGCTTAACACTGGATAGGCTGTCTTTGGCACACTGAGCTTTACTGAAACATTAAATATTCAAATTAAATATTCAATTATAACTTTTAGAAGCAAAATGCTGAAAGTGTCAAACAAGATGCCATCCACTATTAAGGTGCTTTTGTCCACTTTGAAATACCAGTCAATGTTTTATGATAATATGTATGCTAATTTTAATTTGGTCATCAATGTGTTATTTAGCTTATGTTCTTTTAATGACTTGCTCATATTGAGGTGTCCCATTGAAAGCGATTACCTAATTCATTCATCTGAATGTATCTTTATTGTGATTTTATCTTTAATTGATTTCTGTCAATGTATCCTGATATAAGTTGGCACCTCAATTTGAGTGTCCGCTCAGCTGTGTCCTGCTTAGGGCAGCAAAAAGCACACAAAGCAACATTAATCTTCTCTATTTTACTCTTGCTTTCAACGCTTCATGCATGCAGAGGCCTATGAAGAGGAAGGTATGTTTGTCATTTTCTTGTATTTGTTATTTCTGATTAGAAAGAAGGCATGGGGGAGGGGTTAATGCCTGCAAGGAACACAGTGAAATCAGGTCCAAAACCTCACAACATAAGATTCTGAATGAGGAGACACAGTAAACTGGCCTGAAGTGTCAGTTGAAACTTACCTTAAGTCAATAACAAGGGTGAAAGAATATGAAATGCTGACATTGCTCTGTGCTTTGCTTCTTTTTGCATGAATGTGCCATACCAGTGGAAGGAGGACAAGATGGTAGTTTTTATTTCCTTCTGGAAAATATCTGGTCTGAATGTGGCTTTTTGCTTGTGTTTTTTTGTGTGAAGGTCAAGCCAAATAGTTACGAAACATTGCAATGGCTCAAACATCTCATCTAGGTCTAGTCAGATATATAACAAACTCAGGTTTAGATGCTGTTAGCCAAAAGAGATGGGAAAATGAATGAAGGATAAAAAGATGAATCTTTTCCACAAGGCTTTGTTGTTCTGTTTATTCTTGGAAGAGTGGTCCACTTGCCAGGAGTTCAGTGTCTGTTTATACTCATGTACTTATAAGCACCTCACGATCTGAATTCTTACGCAATGATTCTTTTATATTTGTTGTGAGTACTTATTTGTTTCACAACTTTCTAACTAACCAAGTTTATTAACATTACTGAAACGATTGAAATTAATATGTGTAATTTACTTTGTAAGCATACTTTCAGAAGTTACATACATCATTCTTAAAGCTCAGGTAAATAAACCAGCACTGAGATGTTACTAAGAGTAACTCCATGTTCATGGATATGGCTAACAGAATTCCCACTGATTGTTGACTGAGCTCGTTTTAAACTCTCTAACCATGTTACATATCCCTCTCCTTTTTTTTTTTTTTTTTTTTCATAACAGAGGAGAAGCCCAAGTTCAAGTAAGTAGAATTGTTCACTAAGCACTTTTTATAGCTGAGCAGCCAATTCCAATGCTGCAATGCAATACAGCATCCTCTGAGTTTTACTGAGGAGCTGGGGAAGACTGAGATACCCAGAATCCCACTATAACACATTTTGCTTTCATTCCCTTCAGACCAAGTGCACCAAAGATCCCTGATGGGGATAAGGTGGACTTTGATGTAAGCAAGTACTTCATTGGATACATTATGTTATAATGCTATGAATTAAAAGTTGTAAGAAATGCTGTTTGAGGTCATATTTACATGTATGCAAACAGGACATCCAGAAGAAGCGTCAAAACAAAGACCTCGTTGAGCTGCAGGCCCTGATTGATGCCCACTTTGAGTGCAGGAAGAAGGAAGAAGAGGAGCTTATTGCTCTGAAAGAGAGAATCGTGAGTGTCAGCCATCTGTACATTATCCCACTAAATGGACGGATACGCAACAAATAAATAAATACGCTATGTGGACATTAAATATTTTTTTATATTTATAAAAATATTTATAAAATTATTTTACCTGTATCTTATCTTAAAGCTTAAGAAAAAAGACTATAAACAAGACGATCACTTCAACAATATTACAGTAATATGAATACTCATAAGAGCCCATTTTCACTAACCAATAAGTGAGACGTAAGATTTGCAATGTGATGCGAGAGGTTCAAGTTTCTCGCACCAATTTCATTTACCTAGATAGCTATGAAATAAAATATATTGCTATAAAATGTTTTTGTTATTTGAAATAAAGCTTAAATAAAATATAAGATAAAAAACTTTTGTCTCGAATAAACTTGAAAAATTACAATTGTCGTTTTGGCAACTAACTAAATAACATTTTTAGTTCTATTTTCATGTAATAAGTCAAAACAAATAACTGAAATAGAAAACAAAACGAAGCTAAATAGATATATTTAAAAATGACAAAAGCACAACAAATTACTAACATTAAAAATAAAAACTGAATATTGATAACATTAAATATTAATAAACTCTATTGTCTAAAATAACACTAAAACAACACTGGCCTAGATGAGCAGAATGATACAGCATGAACGAAGGCGAATAAAATGAAATATCTGGCAGCTGATATAAAATCAGGACGCTACTGACCAATCAGAATCGAATATTCCAGAGCGCCGTGTTTCAGAATATTATAATGGACACATTTAATGTGTGCATGTGCAGGAGAAACGTAGGGCTGAGAGGGCAGAGCAGCAGAGGATCCGCGCTGAGAAGGACAAGGAGCGTCAGGCAAGACGTGAAGAAGAGAGGCAGAGGAAGGAGGAGGCTGATGCTAAGAAGAGGGCAGATGATGAGATGAAGAAGAAGTCTGCTCTGTCTAGCATGGGCTCCCAGTACAGCAGCTACCTGCAGAAGGTTTTTCCATCAACCCCAGTATTGTCAGTACTGTCTATGACTGTGAAAAGGACATAGGCCTAAGTGTTTTGTTTGCATATTTCTAAAAACAGGCTGATTCAAAGAGAGGAGGTAAGAAGCAAACTGAAAGGGAGAAGAAGAAGAAGATTCTGGCAGACAGACGCAAGGCTCTGAACATTGACCATCTGAATGAGGACAAGCTGAGGTCAGCATGAATACAACTCTATGGGAAAGACAACTTGTTCTGATGAAACCGAGTTTGTGTATATTCTAAATGTATTTTGGTGCATATGTGCATTTACAGGGAGAAAGCTAAAGAGCTGTGGGACTGGTTGTACTCCTTGGAGGCTGAGAAGTTTGAGCACATGGAGAAGCTCAAGAGGCAGAAGTATGAGGTGAGGGATCTGTCCAATGACCATTTACACAATACAACAAATGTAAAATTATTTTACTATATGTTTCATTACGGCCTACATTTGTTTTACTAGGGGAGATGCACTACTTTGTCAACTGCACCCTGGACAAGTTATAGCCTAAATGGATAGTTGACCCAAAACTGAAAATCTCTGTTACAAAAAGAGATGTTAGACAGAATGATCATCTCAATCACCATTCATTTTCACTGTATGCAAAAAAGCAAAAAGCACGGAATTTAGTGTTGTCTTGAGATGCATATTCTGCCAGTCAAAGAGGTTTGGAATAACATAATTAAGAGGAAACGATGACTTTCATTTTCGGGTGAACTATCTGTTCAGTGAACAAGCATTATTTTAAAACACAGTTTATGTACAACTATAATATCAGTCTACTTAGCTGCTTTTAGCTGCTCAAATAGAAAGACAATGCCTTGTTAATTATTTATACAACAGTTAGTTATGGCCCTTGAATTTGATTCATAAGTGGTGGGGATTTTCAGTGACTCTTTCTGCAGGTTACATCGATATGGCTGTTGGTGGTGACAAGTCTTTATGAGTGAATCATTAAATAATTTATTCAACTGATTCATTCAGAAACTAAAGACCACTATTGTGTGTTGCACACAATACTCTCTTAAAAATAAAGGTGCTTCACAATGCCATAGAAGAACCTTTTTGTCTAAATGGTTCCATAAAGAACCTTTAACATCTGAAGATTATAAAAAGGTTAGAAAGAGATGGTTCTTTAAAGAACCTTTGACTGAATGGTTCTTCTATGGCATCGCTGTGAAGAACCTTTTGAAGCACCTTCTGCTTCGGCTTTGTTTTTGCTAGCGAAACAAAAGCAGTTTAAAGATGTGGTCACATTGCTGGCAAAAACATTATCTTTTGCCAACTGTGACATATGAAGCAAAGCTCCCACAAAATTCACCCTTAATCCAAGTAGCTTTCTGTTGATCAGCGTAGCGAATTTGAGCGACCAACCTGAACCCACTGCAAAATCTGCAAGGGGACAAATCTTTCACCCTCATGTGAAATTCCTGATCACATGGATTCCTATTGTTGGCTATATTTCATGAAACGGTGTAACCGCCTCTTGGGCCCCAGGTGTCCCGGGTTCAAGTCCCGGATCGCGGACCTTTCCTGATCCCACCCCCCTCGCTTCCTGTCTACCTACTGTCCTATCTAAATTTTAAAAAAGGCATAAAACGCCAGAAAGTAAATCTTACAAAAATAATAATAATTAACTGGCAAAATTTGATCTAAAATGTAATTAACTATTAATTTATTGAACTATATAAAAGCAATAGTGCATTTCTCTCATTTGCATAATTAAATCACTATGACAGTTTGACATTAAAAAACATGAACATATCAGTCATGTGAGAGCAGGTCTGGGTGTGTCTGTACAGGTTATCTAGAGTGTGTTTATGTGTGGTAGCTCAGGTCTCAGCTGTGTTCTGGTGTTCTGCAGGTTACTACCCAGCGTAAGAGAGTGGAGGAGCTCAGTAAATAGTGAGTAACTGGAACTGTAGGAAGTTAAGGCTTTGTTCAGCAACAGGGACTTGGAGGCATGGTCTGCATGCATGAGACTCTCTGGTCTCCATGGCTTCTGGGAAACAGGTCGATTCAGACCACAGGTGAAAGGTCAAATGTACTGTGAGAGCCTTCACAAAAAACCAAACCACTATTCCAACAACCTAGCAGTAGAGATGTGAATCATCTTAAACTAAAGTTAGTCAGCATCTGAGCTTTCATATTCCAAGATGTTGCTCCTGCAGGTAAGTGTGTGTGATTGTTTAAGCTCAATACCGTCTTGCTGAGGGATTCTGCACAACAGCACAAAACATTCAAGCCTGTGACATGCCCATAGCAGCTCTTGAGGTCGGCACGTCTTGAGCATCGAGCCAGAATGATTTGTGTGTTTGTCAGCACTCGATGGTAGAGGACAACTATCACAATCCAGGATCCTGTGGTTGAGGTATGACCTGGCAGGTTTAAAACCGCTCATGTGTTGTTTTCAGGTCATCTCTCTCAGAAACCGCATTGATGAATTGCAGAAGCAGTGAGTAGCTCCTCGCCACCACACGTACAGCGCACGGATGGACTGACTACTGCCCTTCTGCCTTCACTCTAATATTACTATCTAACTTTACTCTAATATTATTATCTAATCATTTCACACCCCATGTAAAACTCTCAAAGACACTGTCACACACAGGCTGCCAGTCATGTTGGATAAAAAGTTGGATAACTGTCATTGGCAGCACAACTTTACAAAACATGTCCTAAAACTTGATATAGGGCTGTAGTCTTGAAGCTGTTGTAGAGATGGTAAGTATTCGGGACATTTTTGTAGAATTGTGACAGACTTACTGAAGCGTGAAGCCTTTGAGAGTGAGTTTCTTCGGAGCTGTATGAGTTTTGCCCACCATAGTCAGACAGTGAACCCTCATTGCAGTTTCCTCATACAAGCTCCCCTGAGTACGTTTACATGCACTAGAGTTTGATTTCAGTATGACTAAAGCAATTCTTCGTCTGTTTTAAATGTCATTTAAACACTTTATTCTGACTGAAATCACGCCACTCTGGTTTTTGTGAAGTTGAACTATCCAGATAATGGCTTATACACACATCGAATTACAGTTTGCCTTGGTGAAGCGCAACATGCCTTTATGCTGCTTTCAAGTGCGACTGCAAACTCGTACCTACACGTCACTCATTCAAGTTTGATTCTTAACACAGAAGTAGTCTAAACAAAAGAAAAGAATTTTAGGCCTATTATGCAGCACTTATTTATCCATAGTATGACAACTAAATAGTTTTGTTAATAAAGAAAACCGTAAGAGCGACTGACCTTACACCATATGCTACAGACTTCATTTCCAATCACTGATCTCTCTACATGGATTGTGGATATGTAATATAATCTACATTATAGGTCAGTGTTTCCACCACTGACACACCACTTTCATCGAAACAACTCAGCAACTCATGTATCGTCTAGAATTCTGGGTTTCCCCACCATTCATGTGCTTGTAACTCGTAATTGACTCCAAATAATTGCAAAATGCATTGTGTCATACTGTATATGTGACCCTGGAACACAAAACCAGTCATAAGGGTCAATCTTTTTTCGAAACTGAGATTTATACATCATGGTTTGTTAGGATCGGACAATATTTGGCCAAGATACAACTATTTGAAAATCTGGAATCTGAGGGTGCAAAAAATTACAATATTGAGAAAATTGCCTTTAAAGTTGTCCAAATTAAGTTCTTAGCAATGCACATTACTACTCAAAAATTAAGTTTTATATTTTTACGGTAGAAAATTTGCAAAATATCTTCATGGAACATGATCTTTACTTAATATCCTAATGATTTTTGGCATAAAAGAAAAATCGATAATTGTGACCTATACAATGTTTTTTCAGCTATTGCTAGAAATATACCCGTGCTACTTAAGACTGGTTTTGTGGTCCACGGTCACATATATACTTGAACAGACAGATGAAGACTGTAGCTGGATTATAACTGTGCATGTAAACGTACTTGATTTCTGAAGTGATTTACAGACAATGAAAAATAAAGCTCACTCTTATATCGCTCAACATGCAATACGTAGCGTAGCCTAAGTGGCAATATAAAGTACTTGTCTATTCCAGATCTGGCTTATTTTTCATTGGTGCCATCAAATCTGAACTGTGATGAATGTGTTTGGTACACATGAGGTAATGAGTGGTGTAAATGTGATGTATATCAGCTGCTGCGGTGATAAACATTTAAGACTAAGACAGGCCTATTTAACAAACTGACAGAGCTCAGAGAAAGAGCGGTAAGTCCTGCATGGAGTGAACGCGATTTCAGTTCCATGTGCATGACAGACTTTGTGTGGACACAGTAAGTGAGAAGAACATCCTGCAGGACTGGATTGAGAAAACTGGGATACAATAGTATTTGGTGTGCTCTGTGTTAGTAAAAATAGCACAAACATATAGTAAGTACTGAGTACTTGAATTTGAGAAATGACAATTCAAAAATAAATAGATTCCTGTCCTGTAAAGTGTTTTTTTCACTTTCTACTGGCATGTCTGTTATGATCACCACCACTAACTCACTCTTTCTTTGCTATTCAGCTCCAAGAAGGGCGCCGCTGCTCGCCGCAGAAAGTAAGCGTTCATGGAGAAAACTACACTCGTGGTCAAGACATGCCTGCTTCCTGCGCCTCCGAGCTCTGCCTTCATTCACCAGGCATCTCTGATTCCACCCAAAGTTTGCAGTTTATCAGAGGCTGTCAAAGGCGATCTTCCACACCCTGCGTGAGATTAACACGGTCCGGTCTTAGCAGTAGTTGCAGTAGGAACTTCCCCCCTTGCTCTGTCTTTAGGTTCTCACCTTCCGTTTTTGTAAATAATGTTTGGCTCGCCAGCTTTATCTGTTGCATCTGGCAGTTCAATAAAATTATTCTTCAAGACTGATAAACTACAGTTGAGCATGTTTCCTGATTATACTGAGAAACTCTGATGCTGAAACACTGAATCAAACTGAATATGAACCTTGTAAGTCTTCTGTCCTACTTGACATGTCTGTATGTATTCATATTGCTGCAGATTGATGGGTAATTAGCCAATGACAGTGTGGATATGTCATTCATTCCAAAAAGGATGCTTCTTATCTATACATGGATCTAAATGTCTTAATGCATGGTTAAATCTTTCAAAATCTCAGTTCTCAGTTCTTTTTTAAGCCAAAGAGTCATACATACCATACAGTACATCACGCTGAAGCTTGGATAACAACGTCATGACAATGGTTATGGGCTGATAGTCCCATATGAAGGGAAGCAGACAGGGAAAAAAGTCTTTAAAACTCCTTCAAAAAATAAATAAATAAAATAAATACTAGTTAAAAAAAGTGCGCCAGCATGTGCTGGCATGGGCCACAACCAGAAACCATTGAAACTGCAGTTTTGAAAAACTCAGATTTAATATGCACTGATTAAAACTCAAACACAAACTCTGCATCTTTAAAAAAAACAGTCTAATTAATTTTTTAAAAAGATTATTTTTATTGAAAATGGAAATATACATACAGTATAGTACACAATTAAAAACTAAGCATATTATGTATTTTGCAATCCTTCAGCAGGTAAAATGTTAAACCAAGAACCTAAAGAGGGCTCCACAATAAAATATATAATTCTATCAAATATTATAAAATTTTTCAGTCTATACAGAGGTATTCATTATGACCATCCATTTGCATTTTATTGATGCAACATTGCAATACTGTGGACACAGATATAAAAACAGGAACTTCACATATTCAGTTTTACGTCTAGTATCTCACAAAAAAGCTAAAGCTGTTCTTAAAATGTGCCATACTGTATAAAGCAAATTTATGTTGACTTTGCAACAACTTAAACCACATCATGAAGATAAATTATTTTGCATCAGCTGAAGTGCTTCATTGGTAAAAGCTACGCATAATTCATACTTATTATACGTGTATAAAATCTTGTATTTTGAGTGAAGCAATTGTTCTTATATGGTAATAAATAAATAAAGTGCTCAAAATACAGCATAAGATCAATTATTCAATAAACATGTGATTGTTATATAACATGTTATCAAATCACATAATATTCAGATCATTAAGAAGTAACACTACCTGTAGAAAAGCGTCTAAATACAATTAGTAAATCTTTATTTCAGTGTGCTCTGTGGTACAATTCCATATATACAGATCAGGAGCACGTAGCTAGTATTATTACTGTTGCTGTTGGATTCATAAGCTTCCACATTACTTACACTTCATGCAGCCACCCAGTTTAGAACATTTTCTGGAATATTTAACCATTTTGGTAGAACAAACTGTATATTCTGCTCTGTGAAAAATAGAAAAACTTACAACACTATATTTAAACTGCAGATTTTATGGTCCTTCACGTTCAAGTTGAATGATAAGTAACACTTTCTGTTATTATGGTTTAAGGTTTATGACCACTGGCAGGAACAGTCCGTAGGCTCCTGTATGGTGTAACTAACCCACGTGGAGTTTCCGCTGCAGTAGAGTTGGACTGAACGCCGCTGCAGCCCCATTTCTCTGCAGCACTTACAAAAGCGTGCATACGTGTTGATGTTGTAGTTGTAAATACTTGCAGATGGACACTTTCCATCACATGACACTATGTTGACCTGTGAACATGAACATGACCTGTAAGCCAGTTTACAGCCAAATTAGAGTCCGATTATAATAGGTATATTCTAAAACGACTCACCGGTCTGTTACTACGGCAATCATTCTTTCTAATTGTCATCCTTACTGTCACTTTCTGACATGACTTCCCGTCCTCTTTACCTACAGCATGAAAAGTCAATGGATTATCTTTTTCATCCTGTATGACAGTTCTAATTCATTTAATGAATACCTCCTGCTCTCACTATGAGGATTGAGCATCTTCTGACGTAGATACTCATTTAAAGGAGTCATGAACTGAGAAAACAAAATTCCCTTGATATTTTGACATATAAGAGGTCATTGTACTATTAAAATATCCTGTAAGTTTCAGAACTCAAAACTTTCTTGTTAGTTTTAAAACAGCTTATATTGAAGACAGTCTGCCAAAACGACAGATTCTGGAATGTGCCTCTCTATGATGTAATACTGTGGATAAACACTGCCTCTGCAGAAGAAGATCAACGCTGCTTCTACATCAGTGCCTGTTTAGCCCCGCCCACTGATTCGCAAATGTAGTGTAAAACAAGAGAGGCAAAAGCAGAAACCAAACGATGAAGATAGCTTCCAATACAAGACGCTGTGCAGTGCCAAACTGTGGAAAAATCGTCTTTGCATTGCCTTCCTTCTGATCCCAACGTAAGGAAAGAGTGGATGAACTTTATTTTTAACAAAGTTTCAGACCGTATCAGTAAGAATTTGGTCCTTTGTTCATTTCACAGCGGATTCGTTTACAAGCAAGGCACGATTTGACGCGGGATTTTCAGAAATCTTTTTTGCATCCGACAGTAATGTTGCACCACACAAGTAACTGTTTTTATTAGATTTAGATTTAGATTTAGTCATTTAGCAGACGCTTTTATCCAAAGCGACTTACAATTGGGGAATACATCGAGCGATTAATCTTGAAGAGGCAATCAGACATACGAAGTGCTTGCAACACCAAGTCTCAGACATTGTTCAAATAAATACAAACTACCAAAGGAAGGAATAAGTAAAGATAATTTTTTTTTTTTTTTTTTTTAAGTTTAGGATGAAGTCAAGTGCTGTCGAAAGAGATGAGTTTTCAGTTGTTGCTTGAAGATTGACAGGGATCCAGCATTCCGGATAGAGGTGGGAAGATCGTTCCACCAGCCAGGAATGGTGAATGAGAATGATCTAGAGAGTGATTTTGCGCCTCTGTGATGGTATCACGAGGCCGCTCACTAGCAGATCTCAGATTTCTGGAGGGATGTAGTTTGTTAATAGAGAGTGCAAGTAAACGGGTGCTGAGCCAGTGGTTGTTCTATATGCAAGCATCAGTGTCTTGAACTTGATGCGAGCCGTGATTGGTAGCCAGTGCAGGGAGATAAAGAGAGGTGTAACATGGGCTCTTTTGGGCTCGTTGAAGACCAGTCGTGCCGCTGCATTCTGAATCATTTGTAGAGGTTTGACTGTATTAGACGGAAGTCCAGCCAGAAGAGCATTGCAATAGTCCAGCCTAGAAATGACAAGGGCCTGGACAAGAAGTTGTGCAGCATGCTCTGTCAGAAAGGGCCTGATCTTTCTGATGTTATATAGTGCAAACCTGCAAGATCGAGCAGTTTTTGTAATGTGGTCTTTGAAGGTCAGCTGATCATCAAAGATTACACCAAGATTTCTGACCGAAGTTGATGGGGTTATTGTTGATGAACCTAACTGGATCGTGAAGTCATGCTGTAGAGTCGGAGTGGCAGGGAGGACAAGAAGCTCAGTCTTTGCCAGGTTGAGCTGCAGGTGATGTTCTTTCATCCATGCCGAGATGTCCGCCAGGCAACCTGAGATCCTTGCAGTTACCGTTGGATCATCTGGTTGAAAAGAGAGGTAGAGCTGTGTGTCATCAGCGTAGCAATGGTATGAGAATCCATGTGCCTGTATGATGGGACCCAGTGATGTAGTGTATGTGGAGAAGAGGAGGGTTCAAGAACTGATCCCTGAGGAACCCCAGTGACCAGTGTATGTGCTTTGGATACCTCACCTCCCAGGCCACCCTGAAAGACCTACCAGTGAGATAGGATTCAAACCAGCGAAGTGGAATGCCAGAGATGCCCAGTGATGAGAGGGTGGACAGGAGTATCTGATGATTGACAGTGTCAAAAGCGGCAGATAGGTCCAGCAGAATGAGGACTGATGATTTGGAATGGGCTTTTGCAATTCGCAGGGCTTCAGTGACCGAGAGAAGCGCAGTCTCAGTTGAATGGCCCTCCTGAAACCTGACTGTTTAGCATCCAGTTTGTCGTTCTGTGAAAGAAACAGTGAGACTTGGTTGAAGACAACTCGCTCAAGTGTTTTCGCTATGAACGGAAGGAGAGAGACAGGTCTGTAGTTTTCTATAAGAGAAGTGTTTAATGTAGGTTTTTGAGCAGTGGGGTTACCGAGCCTGCTTGAACGCAATGGGGAAGTTACCTGTGAGTAGGGATGTGTTGATGATGTGTGTGAGTGCAGGTAAGAGTGTGGGTGAGATTGCTTGGAGAAGGTGTGAGGGATTGGGTCAAGAGGACATGTTGTAGGATGGTTGGAGAGGAGAAGCTTGGATACTTCAGCTTCAGTGAGTGGACAGAAAGAAAAGATGGGAGTTTTAGCAGTGGATGTGGTAGGGTGAGGGTCCTGTGTGCGTGGAGGTGAAAACTGACCACTGATTGATCTAGTTTTGTCTGTAAAGAAAGTGGCAAAGTCATCAGCTGTAATAGAGGTGGAGGGAGGAGGTGGAGGGGACAGAGGAGGAATTAAATGTTCTGAAGAGATTACGCATGTCTGGAGCGCTGTCGATCTTGTTGCGGAAATGTGAGGATTTGGCAGTGTGGACTTTAGCAGAGAAGGATGTGAGCATAGACTGGTACCTACTGAGGTCCGACAGATCGTTTGATTTGCGCCATTTTCTCTCTGCCGCTCTGAGTGTAGTCCGATGTTCACGAAGAACCTCGGATAACCAGGGGTTGGAAGGAGCAGCCCGTGCGGGCCTAGAGGAGAGAGGACAAATGTCGTCTAGACAAGAGGTTAAGGTAGAGCATAAAGTCTCAGTAGCTGCGTTTACATCCAGAGATGAGAAATGGGTGGGTGAAGGAAGAGAGGAGGATACCACAGAGGAAAGATGGGAAGGAGAAAGGGAGCGCAGGTTTCGTCTAAAAGTAACTGGTAGGGGGGTTGGTGGCACAGGAGAAGCAAAGTGTAATGTAAATGTAATGAAGAAATGGTCCGAAGTATGTAGCGGTTGTACCAGAATGTTATCTGCAGTACAATTGCGTGTGTAAATTAAGTCAAGTTGGTTGCCTGATTTGTGCGAGCTAGTAGTGGTAAGGCGTTTGAGATCAAACGAAGCTAGGAGTGCATGGAAGTCTGTAGCATAAGGCTTGTCTAGGTGAATGTTGAAATCACCAAAGACTAGAGTGGAGTGCCATCCTCCACGAAAGAGGACAGCAGCCCGTCCAGCTCCTCTAGGAAGGTGGCTAGAATTTGGCTAGGGGGACGGTAAATGACCACGATCTGGAGTTTTATCGGAGCTGATACAGTAATGGCATGAGATTCAAATGAGTTGTAATTGCATAGGGAAGAGCGGGTTGAGTATTTCCAATTGTTAGAAATGAGCAGACCAGTGCCTCCACCCCGGCCAACTTGCCGGGGGGTGTGAGAGAAAGAGAGATTAGTAGAGATTATGTAGTCACTATTGCTTTGTCTGTTATTACAGATCATTTGATGAGTTTTTATGTGTTTTTAACTTAAATGACAGCAGCGATCATCTATGAGGAATGTAGTCTGTCAAGCATACACAAGTGTTAGCCAATCATAGCAGCAGGTGTTTTACTTCCAGGTCTACAATCTGCCACGCCCATTCAAACAGAGCGTTCTGATGAGGGGGGTCTAAAACAGAACAGAAAACAGCCTATTGCTTCTAAATTATGAAGTTTTCGATGTACAAATCTTGATAACATTATAAGAGGACCTCAGAGATCAGTACAAAATAATATAAAAAGGCAGTTCATGACCCCTTTAATTGCTTGTTATTTGCTTAACTTCCTGTCGCTAAGATGTTTAAATGACTGAACTGCTTACCGTCAATTTGGGTGAAGAAAAGTTATTGACAACAGCGCATTGCTCAAGAACACTGCTGGGATGCCACTTTAAGTGACATCACTGGATAGCTTTTTCTCAGGTTATAAAGTAATCTTTACATTCAGCACATGCTTGAATATGCATTAGATAATGTTCATTTGTGAAAGTGTTATTAAAAAAGCATAATCTGTCTGAAAAGCTGAAGCTGAATAACGTGTCCTTTACAGTATGTGCATTAAAATGAATCCCGATGGACTATTTTAATCTGGTTTAACACAGCTTACTTTTGAATTTTCTAATTCAATAAAATTCATAGTATGAACGGTATTTTAAAAAAAAATAGATTTTATAATAATAAACAGTTCACCTTTTTCATCCTCCCCTAAGATTGAAAGTTTTAACTTTTAACTTCACAGGATTTTAATAACATGTTCTTGTGATGAATAACTGACAGTAGTAATAATACTATTCTTTCCCCACTTAGCTGATAAAAAAGTATAATCACTATAAAACTACTCATCTACTGAAAATAAGTGATACATATGAATTTACTTGTACTCAACATCAGTGTCATTCCACCACCTCAACAGTACAAAAAAGACCCAAATGAGCCCCGATACTTGATTTTCCAATAAAACATACAGATCAGTAGTGAGCAGAAGCTGTAATGTTTTGAGTAATGTGGCAGAGAAGGCAACAACACTGGAAGGAGGCAACAGATTTGGAAAATGCTTTGAATTGCTAATGTTGCCATATCACCCAAAACATTACCAAACACCCCATTACCACAAACTACACATACTATGTGATCAGAAGCTACACCCTAAGCAATCTGAATCATGCAGAGCTACAGAAACTCTCTAACTGGCCACTACCAACAGTACATTGTTGGCAATCAACAATGCACTGCCCGACAGAGCAAAATGGGGAAAGATTTAGCTGCTTCCAAGAAACATCTGGGAGAAAAGTGAGTAAAGGTATAAATAACTTCAATGAGCAGTTATCTTCAAATCTGTTGAAATTCCTATTTTGTTTGAATAGGGGGAGTACATTGTTGGAAATCAACAATGGTGATGGCGAGCCTTGAGGTCTGATGTTAGTATCAGGTACCTTGTTCACAGTTTGTGCTAACTGTGGGTTTCAAAGGGCTAACAGAGAAGGGGAACAGGGAGTTCGCAGCGCCTGGAGAGATTGTCACAGAATGTTACACTCAGCCTGTTGTGTGCATATCAGTGCTTTTAAACAATGCTTTTAAACACTTCTCGATTGTTCCCAGGCTTCATTGTTTTTATGTTTAGGTCTATGAATTTTGCCCTTTAACTTGCCGGTACAGAACAAAAGTCCTGTGTCTTGTTTGTTGTTTTCATTCATACATAATGAGTGCAAAAGACTTGTGGAAGAAACAGATGGAGCTTTTAAATGTTAACATTACCCATGTTTCTTGTTATAACAAGAGCAGAAATGAACAAAGGAATGTAACCTCTGTACTCACATGTCTTGCAGCACCCATCCATGTAACTCACAACGGTGCCCCCAATCTAAGACAAGACGAATATTTTGAAAGAATGTAGCAGGGTTCAAACAGAAGGGACCTGTTTTGCTAGACATGTTTTGCAAAATGTTTATTACAGTACTTATTGTTTTATATCTTTTGTCACGAAGGAAGCTGTCAGTATAAGTATGGAACAACTGCTTAATCACTGAATCAAGACCAGCAATGTCTCATACTGTAAATGCATTATGTATTAGTTTTATATAGTATAGTACATCTCTGTGTCACGTACATGTGTTTGTGTGTATCTTACCTGTACCTTGATGTATTATTGAGGTTTATGTTTATCAAGACGAGAGAATTTACCTTCATGCACTCAGTTTCGTTAAAGGGGGGACAGCTGTAAGGGTGGGAGACGAGCACAGGTCCTGACAGAGTGTCTGTACAGTCATAGCGTATGCAGTCAGACACCCAGCTGCGTCCTGGCTGGAGAGGGGAACAAAATACTGCACGTTTACATCACAGCAGAACAAAACCAACAGGAACAAAGTGCTGCAAGAGAGTCGTTAGAAAAATATGAGATAAAAAAATATTTCAATGAATTTTTAAAATGTAATAATGGCTTCAAAACAACATGTTGGTTTATAATATCTTATTCTGCAAGGATGCATAAAATTGGACAAAAGTGACAACATTGACAACATTTACTGTGTAATATTACAAAAGACACTTTTTCAAATAAATGTTTCACCAAAGAATCCTTAAAAAATGTATCAATGTTTCCACAAAAATATTAAGCAGTTAAAAACTCTTTTAAACAAGTGTTAGAGCCGTTTAGTTCTGTGCAGCTTTTGTGCAGGGTTTTGAGTGGAGGAGAACATGAGCTTTTGCTGAACATCACCTTGTACATAGTTACAGATCCATTCTCGCTCCGGATCAGGCAAGAAATGTTCTTACACATGCCACAGCAGCTGCTGGGGTCTTTAGGTGGGATGTATATCTGGTTCTGGAGAACACATAACACAGTTAGGAGGTATTTTGTGTTTGGCTTGTGTACATATGTGTCTTAAATACTCACAGGCTGGCAGCGTGCAGTGCAGTTAGTGCCAGCGGCTCTGAGGAGATAGAAACCTGTGGCAGAGTCCAGTGTGTGTGTGCACTGTGTGGTGTAACACACACCCTGATCACGGTGCTCGACCAGTGTCTGCCCCGGCAGCATCACTCCTCGTTCACCATCCACACACACTGCCTCTCTCACTACAAATACACACACACACAGAAATGTACACATACAAGTAAAAATTACATATACGTATGTAGAGACATTTTTTGATAAGATTTTTTATTGCATTTTCAGAGCATTTCAAACAGACGTGTGTGTTCTCACCACAAATGAATCTTTTGCAGGCACACCGGTTTTCCGGATCAGACAAAAATGCTCTGTCTAACTGCATACTTTGCCCCTACAACACAATGCATCTGATATGAACCAACCAGTCGAACAAGAGTCTGATCAGACAAATAATGGAATAATAAATGTATGCAATAATACAAGGTCACTTCGATACAGTCATTTCTGGTGACTCACCAGAGCACACTTGGGCCGAAGGACTTTCTCACATGCACATTCTAAGAGAGAGAGGAGCTTTAGTCTTTTTCAGAAACACACACTCAATACAGATTTGCATTCTGTTTCTTTAGCACACAGTCACAGAAACTCACAAACACAGACAAGCAATACACAAACAGACTGACATACCCTCACACTGATATCACATGAACAAACACATTATCATTGGGTTGGTGGGCTTACCGCATGTCTGTGATGGACAACACTGATCTTGAATCCTTGTGGAAACTACTGCCATGCCAACTGGACATGTGATGTCTAAGCATCGAGAGGTCTCACACACTACATACATATACACACAACACAGTTACAATAACACTTCACTGTTTCAGTTAAGTTGGTGTTTCGAAGGTATTTCGTTTTGTGGAGCTTGAAGGCTGTCAATTTTTATGTGAATTTGTCAACTGTTTGTTATATTTTTCTACTGTAACTGGCTTACTATAAGCTCACAACTGGGAATGAAAACGGCAAATGTCAGTGCGTTTAATCATGTGTTTGTACTCACAGCAGTGATAAACTGGACAGCAGCGTTCTGTGCTGTTTGTGTCCACAATCAGCAGTTCTCCAACTTGACACACTGGAGCTGCCTCAGAACATTTGTCACACACTAATACAATAATAAACAAGACAATAAATCATTAGGTAGGCTGAAATCAAATAATGATGACATTATGGGTGGAAATTAATTTTAAAGGAAGAATTTACCCAAACTATTAGTTACTATTTACTCATAGAACATGACTTCTAAAGACTTGGAATGTAATTAACAATTCAAAATAACTATATTGTATAATATACTGCTACAGTATATTACAGTATATAATATCTATTGTACAAGTCCTAATAATTTCTCTTTTTATTAAATGGAAGAATGTTAGTCATATGGGACTGGAACAACATGATTTCAACATTAATCGTAATGACTTACTGCAGATGTGTGCCAAACAGCAGCTGCCTTCAGCACGAGTGGCGATCAATGTCTGATCTTCGCGACACACAGGAATGTCCAAGACACACTGATCAGGATCACACTCTAAAAAAACAAACAAAAAACAATAAGCAAACATGAATTAGTATGCAAGCACAAGTACACAGACTCAAACAAAATAGGACACAAAATATGTCCAAACTCACCACATAGGTATTCTGGGCAGCAGGAGTCCTGCCTATGATATGACACCAACTTCTCCCCATATTTACAATCCATAGGAGCTGCCTCACACATGCTCTGGTTACAAACTGTCACAAAACACACAAAAAAAATAGTTCACTCAAAAATTTAAATTTTGTCATCATTTACTCACCCTCATGTTGTTTCAAACCTGTATAAGTTTCTTATGTTGAATTAAAAAAATATATATTTTGAAGAATCAAACCATTGTTGGTCTTCCATAGTAGGGAAAGAAATACAGTCGGGACCATCAACTGTTTGATTACCAGCATTCAACAAACTATCTTCTTTATGTTCAACAAAAGAAAGAAACTCGTATACAAACCCGATTCCAAAAAAGTTGGGACACTGTACAAATTGTGAATAAAAACAGAATGCAATGATGTGGAAGCAACCCCATACCATCAGAGATGTAGGCTTCTGAACTGAGCGCTGATAACAACTTGGGTTGTCCTTGTCCTCTTTAGTCCGGATGACATGGCGTCCCAGTTTTCCAAAAAGAACTTCAAATTTTGATTCGTCTGACCACAGAACAGTTTTCCACTTTGCCACAGTCCATTTTAAATGAGCCTTGGCCCAGAGAAAACGCCTGCACTTCTGGATCATGTTTAGATATGTCTTCTTTTTTTACCTGTAGAGTTTTAGCCGGCAACGGCGAATGGCACGGTGGATTGTGTTCACCGACAATGTTTTCTGGAAGTATTCCTGAGCCCATGTTGTGATTTCCATTACAGTAGCATTCCTGTATGTGATGCAGTGCATCCAGTATGGTTTTCCGGCCTTGACCCTTACGCACAGAGATTGTTCCAGATTCTCTGAATCTTTGGATGATATTATGCACTGTAGATGATGATAACTTCAAACTCTTTGCAATTTTTCTCTGAGAAACTTCTTTCTGATATTGCTCCACTATTTTTCGCCGCAGCATTGGGGGAATTGGTGATCCTCTTCCCATCTTGACTTCTGAGAGACACTTTTTATACCCAATCATGTTGCCAATTGACCTAATAAGTTGCAAATTGGTCCTCCAGCTGTTACTTATATGTACATTTTTATATGTACTTTTCCGGCCTCTTATTGCTACCTGTCCCAACTATTTTGGAATGTGTAGCTCTCATGAAATCCAAAATGAGCCAATATTTGGCATGACATTTCAAAATGTCTCACTTTCAACATTTGATGTGTTATCTATATTCTATTATGAATAAAATATAAGTTTATGAGATTTTTAAATTATTGCATACCTTTTTTATTCACAATTTGTACAGTGTCCCAACTTTTTTGGAATCGGGTTTGTAGGTTTAGAACAAATTGAGGGTGAGTAAATTTTCATTTTTGGGTGAACTATCCCTTTAAGCATGGATTAAACAATCTCACAAAGTATCTAAACTTCTTACGTAATGGTAAGGTAATACATTAGTTACATTAATATACGAGTTACATTAATAAGAGTTATATGCATTAACACAAACAATGTTAAATAGTGTTGGGCAGTATGACAAATTTAAGATTAAGATTTAGTAATTTGATTGGAAATTCAACTCCAAAATGTTTTCAGAAATTCCATCACCATGTAATAATATCATCTTCTTTTTTTTTAACGATGGATTTAAACACAGTATGTTTTTATGAATGTACAGTCATTCTGCCCAGTTCTTCAGTAAATGCATGTGAAATGATTGTGTAACAAACCACAGGCTTTTTGAGGGCAGCAGCTGCTATCATCTGCCAGGCTGACTGTAATCTCTCCTGTACGCGTGCAGACTGGCTGAGGGATGTTACTGCAGTTATACTCCACTGGCACTATGCTGTCGTTCTCACACTTATACATGCAGCAGCCATCCAGTGAGGCTTTCCAAACCTCCCCAAGAGCACGAGGGATTCCAAAACTATCAGTACATGCTGCAAACAAATATCATGACTCAAATAAATGAATAACAAGAGCTTTTCTTTAAAAAGAAAGCGAGACAGACAGGCAAGGAGCATACCACACTTGCTAGGTGGAATGCACAGGGCAGAATAAGGTCGGTGTAATAGAGTTCCCTCTGGACACACACAGCCCTCTGAAAGGCCTGTGCATTGCTCTGGGACAAACTCAAACTCTTGGTTTGGGCAGGATGGGGCAGTGCAGGCAGGCAGACATGCTTGGTACCGCAGATTTTCTGGGCACATGAATGCTACACAGGAAAACATTAGAGAACATACCAATAAATGGCATTTAACACCATATACAAATGTGGAAACCATTGTTCCCTAAAGCCGTGTTGATATGCCTTAGTAACTACATACGGCAGAAGTCAGAGCTCCTCCATTCCATGCAGATGTTGAATTTGTGGCAGGAAGCAGCATAAGCAGCCAAAGCAACACATGGATTATTCACATACTCCACATCTCTCACCCACATCTCACAGAACACTGCTGGAGGAACCTGCAACGCAAAAAACATTCAGAAAATGTAGTGCATAATCACAGGTTTGGTATTGGTGGGATGTGGATGTCGTGTGCCGTACATAAGGATGGCAGATGGTGAAGGTACGGTTGCTCAGCATGCTCATGCACTGGGAGCAGTCGCCCGTGGTGCAGTTGACCTCCCTCCGTCTGCTGTGGCTGACGTAGCTGGTGGTGTTGGGAATCTGCCAGCTATCGATGAACACGGCCGGATCCTCTTGCTCAGGCACAACTGTACCATTAGACAGAGTCAGATCATTCAGAGGATTACCATCACAACTACCTGGACAGGGTGACAAAGAGAAAGATGAGAGACGTGGAGAGTGAGGAACATGAAGGACGTAGATGGCATTAAAATATTATATGATCAAGTAGATGGCATTAAAATATGATATGATCATTTTTCCAGTATGTATAATCTTTGGTTATTGGTTTCGTACCACACAAGCCCATTGTGGGGAGTCTGTTGTTATAGCTGTCCATCTCAATCACCATCATGCCTGTAGTGTGGAACCACTGGATCTTCAAACCAGCTGGACTTCGGATTAGATACATGTTTCCCGTGTCCAGAATCTCAAAACCAAACTTCTTAAAACGTGGCTTTGCATACCTGGAGTTCACATATAGCTAGAAAAAACAACCCATTGTATATTTTGAACATCTTTCATTCATATCTGCCAGGCTGGCAGATAAAAAGAGGTTTAAAATCAATTACCACTACAAAAGTTATTTCAAGAATTGCAAACAGATGGATACTCACGCGTCTCTGCAGACGATTGATGAGCACTTCGTTGGATTTGTGAGTAATGTTTAAAGCTGCCAGACACAAATTGGTAAAGTTCCACACAAGCTGGAATCAAATAGAATGATATTATAACTTTGACATATTTTTGGTTAAAAAAGGACACATAAAGAGCACTAGAGTTGTGAGGAGCTATCCGGAAGGTTAGTCGAAACAATGGAGATGAGCATATCTTACAGTGTCATCTGGTCCAGAACAATCTTGTACCAGGATGCTGACCGTCTCATTGGGAAGCTGAGCCACCACATATAAAGCAGCTTTATAAATTGCAACACTTTTCCCATCAAATGTGATCAGATTAAGATCGGGAAACACTGAACAACGACCTACATGCCAAAATTTAAAAAAATATCTTAATAAACATTCAGTAAACAAATGACAGAATAGAAAAGATCATAGTAATGTATATAATGCAGGTGTTCCTCACATGGACAGTCCCATCGTGGACAACACTTATCACCATTGACCAGTACGGCAAAGCCAAGCAGACCACAGTTTGGAGGTGTAGGATCATATGGGCAGCTCTGAGACTTATTGAAGAGGAGCAACTTGCCACTGACACAAATAAGCTTTGTACATTCATCCACTACCTCTGAATATGGAGACTACAGACACATACACACATATTATTTATTATTTATTTATATATATAAACCTATATATCTCACAAAAGTGAGTACACCCTTACATTCCGGCAACCATTTTTGTATATCTTCTCAAGGGACAATTCTATAGAAATGAAACTTGGATATATTTTAGAGTAGTCAATGTGCAACTTGTATAGCAGTAAAGATTTACTGTCCTCTGAAAATAACTCAATATACAGCCATTGTTGTCAAAAAAGCTGGCAACAAAAGTGAGTACACCCTAAGTGATAACAGCTATACGTCATTTAACCATGCAAAGCCACATGTCCTATTCATCATGTTCATGTTTTTGTCTGCTTGACAGGACTATACAAATTTGTGTATCTTATATTAGAGCAGTTAAAATTTGGTGATTTGAGTACAATTCTCTCATACTGACCACTGGATGTTCAACATGGCACCTCATGGCAAAGAACTCTCTGAGGATTTGAGAATTAGAATTGTTGCTCTCCACAAAGATGGTCGAGGCTATAAGAAGATCAGTAACAACCTAAAACTGAGTTACAGTACAGTGGCCAGTGGCATACAGAGGTTTTCCAAGATGGGTTTCACTCGGAACAGGCCTCGCAAGAGTTGATCAAAGATGTTAGATCCTTGTGCTGTGCTTCAGGTGCAGAAGCTGGCTTCGAAAAACAGATGCATGAGTGCTGCCAGCGGAAGGTCAACTTGTCAGTGCTCCGACCATACGCTGCACACTGCAACAAGTCGGTTTGCATGGCCGTCATCCCAGAAGGAAGCCTCTTCTGAAGCTGGCTTACAAAAAGCCTGCAAACAGTTTGCTGAAGACAACCTGGCCAAGAGCATGAATTACTGGAACCATGTCCTGTGGTCTGATGAGACTAAGATAGATGAGGCTGATCTGATGAGGCTCAGATGGTGTCCAGCATGTGTGGCGATGCCCTGGTGAGGAGTACCAAGAAAATTGTGTCTTGCCTACAGTCAAGCATGGTGGTGTTAGCTTCATGGTCTGGGGCTGCATGAGTGCTGCTGGTAATGGGGAGCTGAGGTTCATTGAGGGAAACATGGATCCCAACATGTACTGTGACATTCTGAAGCAGAATATGATGCCCTCCCTTCAGAAACTGGGCCGAACGGCAGTTTTCCAACATAATAACGACCCCAAACATACTGCCAAGATGACAACTGCCTTGCTGATGAAGCTAAAGGTGATGGAGTGGCCAAGTATGTCTCCAGACCTGAACCCTATGGAGCACATGTGGGGCATTCACCGTGTGTCTAACATCCAACAGCTCCATGATGTCATTATGGAGGAGTGGAAAAGGATCCCAGCAACAACCTGTGCAGCTCTGGTGAACTCCATGACCAGGAGGATTAAGGCAGTGCTAGATAACAATGATGCCCCTACAAAATATTGACACTTTGGACACAGTTTTGACATGTTCACTTAGGGTGTACTCATTTTTGTTGCCAGTTATTTAGACAATAATGGCTATATGCTGAGTTATATTTAGAGGATAGTAAATTTGCACTGCTATACAAGCTGCACATTGACTACTCTAAAATATATCCAAGTTTCATTTGCGTAGTATTGTCCCTTGATAAGATATACTAAAATTGTTGCTGAAATGTGAGGGGTGAGGGGTAATATATAAAAGTATTTTATAATTGACTTACAGTGCATACTCTGCTTGGCTCGAGAGCAGTAGTTTTTGGAACTGCATGCGTCAGGCTCGTCATCCAGTGCTCTGTTTCTATTGTGTAGGGCAGACTGGTCATCACAGATGAACTCAGTGTTGTTTGGGCAGTGTCTGGAGCAGGTGGCATGGCTGTGACACTGGTATGTTCATCCACCAGAGGGCGCTCAGTAGAGGCACTTGCACTGGTTACAGGACTACTCTCAGTGACAGTAGAGGAAGAAGGGGGCTGTGTTGAAATGGTAGTCTGGGTAAAAACTGATGCCACACTAGGCACTGGAGTTGTTCCAATTGATGACAGCAGTGTTGTGGTCGGACCAGTTTCAGTGGTGTACTCTGTAAATCCAAAGGTGTACTCAGTGATGTCAGGAGTGTGTGTTGGAAGTGTGCTAGAAGTAGCAACAGGCATAGTAGAAGTAGTTGTGTCTTTGGAAACAGTGGTCACTTTATCAGTAGAAGTGGTTGCAGGTGTTGTCAATGTTGTTGCATTCCTAGTTGGAGGTGAGATACTGGTTGTGGCCACAACTCGTGGAGTTTCTCGTCGTGTGGTAGCCACAGCCACCCGTGAAGTCAGGACTGGTGTGACACGGGTTGTGAATTTTGGAGTGATTGTGGAAGGAAAGGTGCTGGACGTCTCATGGACCAGTGCTGACGTTTGGGTTGTCGCGGTGGTTGACAGCACAGCTCTATCTGTGTCAAGAGAAACCCTAGTTGTCTCAGTGACAGAATGAATACTCAAAGGTCTAGCTGTGGATGTTTGAGTGGTAGAAATAATCTCTTTCTCAGCTGCAGTAGATGTTAGCAGAGGTGTCTCAGAAGTGATAGTTGTTTCTGTGGTTTTTGTTGGGGCTTGAGATACTGATGTTGCCATTGTAAGTATGGATGGTGAAGCTGGAGAAATCTCAGGCAGTGCAGATGTGGTGGTTGGAGTTGTCATAGAGTAAGGAGGATGAAATGGTGATGTGCTGACTTTGTCTGAAAGGAGAGCAGTGGTGGAAACTAAACTCCAGTGAGACTCTGTAGGGCTCAGCGTAGTAGAAGCAGAGACATCTCTAAAAGTTGTCTTGTCAGTAGGTGACACATGTGATGTAAGCAGTGTTGATGTTTCTTCTGTAGGTGCTGAGATGAATGGGATGCTGGTGTAGGTGGTAAGTGGTGTCTCTGCTATTCTGGCACTGGTTTGGGTTGTTTCTGGTGATCGAGTTGATGTGGTTTGAATCACTCTCCAATCTGTAGGTAATATTATATCAGTTGTTGCAACATCAGGATAAGGATATATAACAGATGTTGGCTGATAGGTTGTTTTTGCCGTGGTTTCTGTTGGCACAAATGCAGGAGCTTGAGTGGACACTGTGGTGATGAAGGCTGTTGGAGCAGCTGTGGAGACAGACACTGTTGTTTTTGAAGTTTCGGGTTGCTCTGAGGTTGATTTTGAAGCAATAAAAGGTGTAGTTTGAGTTGAAGTTGGTGTTGGAAAAGCAGAACTTGTGGATTTTACTGTAATGTGAGTGGTTGATGCTTCAATATCTGTAGGGGAAGTGGAAATGGTAGTGATGTCCAAAGGAGTAGTGTAGTGTGTTTCAGAGGTGCTCTCTGGGGTTCCCACAGTGTGTAAAGATGTGGGAAAGGTCCATTTTTCTGTGGTGACAGAGGTGCTTGATTCTAATATAGGTGTTGTAGTTGATGGTGAGGTGGACTTTGTTGTGCTGATGGTTTCAACAGGAAACTGTGTACTGCCACTAAATGTCACAGAGTGTGTTGTGGCCTTTTCAGTAGATATAAAGGCCTCTGTGACTCTGGGGGTCTCAGTACTAGAGGTGAGAGGAGAGGACACTTTGACTGTTGGGGAAGTGGCGTCTGTGGAGCTTATGCTGGTTGAGACTGGAAGCACAGGTAGAGTGCTTACTCTGGTCGGCTCCTTACTTGAGGTAGACGACAGAACGGGACTAAAAGTAGACGGTGAGGGGATAGCTGTGGTACGTGTGAGAAGTGTCAAAGACTCTGTTGGCCTGCTTGTTGTAGAGGTCTCTGAGAGAGTTTCTGTGAGAGACATTGGGCTAGTGTGCGATGTGGAGGAAGTGGAACTGTGGGTGATGCTTGGTGCTTTAGTGGTTCTCTCAGTGGAAGCCAGTGGGCTTGGAAAGGAAGTGGATGTCGTTAATGTGGTAATGGTTTCCACCACCTCAGGTCTGATGGGAGAAGATGTAAGCTTTTCAGTGCTTGGCATGTGTGCTGTAGGTGTGGAAGCAGTAGCGTTAGACCCTGACACTGTTGAAGAAGTGAGTGATATAGAAACCACTGGACCACTCAAGGTAGAATGCTCTGAGGAGGATGTTGATGATATTGCAGTACTGGGTGGCGTGAATGGAGGAACAACAGCAGATTTAATGCCTAAACACAAACACAATATTTATTAGACACTGCACAGAATATCTCATTTAATCTGATATAGCTAACTGTGTAACTTTCAGCTAGCTAAACTGAATCCTGGATTTACTATGGCAATAAAAAAAAAAGCTAAATTATTTTTAAATTGCTCCTTTTACAACTACTGGTAAGAAATGTTTTTCTCAAAGATTGTTAGCATTAGTGCTGGTTAAAATGGAATTTACGAAGTTGTAACTGAAAGGTAACATAAGCTGCCTTAATCAAATCATAAGACAATGATTGTGGACGTTTATCTCAACCTATCATTCACCTCATTAAAATAAAAAATGTCAGTGATTTTATTTTACACTAGCATTAGTAATAGAAGTAGCACAAACGCTAGCTTACAGTCCTCCATAAAGACACATCTGTGAGTGACCTCATCTAGAACCATGTGACTTGGACACTGAGGCAGGCATCCCTCGACCCTACAGAAAGGTACATGCCAGTCATATCACTTTACACAATTTAGATACTTGTAAATATTTGCAGAAAACAAATGTGTGTATGTTTGCATGCATAAATGCGTGTGCTCTTACTTCAGGATACTGGCACAGCTCAGACCTGATGGGTCACTGCATGTCCTGAAGCATGGACTCACACATGATTCATACCGCCACTGACATCGAGGACCCATTGGATACTGTGGTAAGGCGCCTGTAGTAAAATAATGATTTGAAAAAAGCAAGTCGTAATTTCTGTGTGATTATAAGCAAGGTTGTACATGTATGTAGCCACATGCTGACCTGTCAGTTTGAATAGAGTAGCTCGGCGGTACCGATCTGAGTGACTGTATTTCATGAGTTGGAGTCTGGACAGCATGAAATGCAGAAAAAACCCTGGCTTTGCCAGGGACTCAAGAGAATCAAAGCCTGAGATCCAGGTGTCTCTATGAAGAACAAATGTAGCTGCATCCCAAAATACATCACTTTTTTCCCACTTCTGCAGTCTCAGCTGACCAGTGCGCTCTGCTTTTAAGAAGTAGTTGGGTCTGTCTGCCACCTCAAATGATACCAGAGATGTGTCTGCAGCATTAACAACATACCCATTAAGAAAAGCAAAATATACAGAATATACACAGAATAATACACCTAAACTAATACACCTAAAAATATATATTTACAAAAGTGACTTGAGCATTTTTATATGTTGATTGCGTGCTTTTGTCTGTCGGACTGACCATGTGGTCTGGTTTTGCTGATGCCTGGAGTCATCATGAACAATGTCAGGATCTCATCAGTACTGGTCAATTCTCTTTTTGGAAACACCAGTCCACTTGTCTTATTGGCTGCCAACAGTGTTCCTCTCTCTCTGTAGGTCAACAGCTTCAGTGGCCCTTTCCCTAAAGCTACGCAGACGTGCATTTCCACACACACACACAACTGTCAAAATTAAAAATCTCTCAGACAAATACAAATATTATCATCAAAAAACAACAGATGTACCTTTGTTGTAGTATTCACAGTCATAAGCTGTAAGAGGAAGAAGATAGTGTTACTCATTATACAGTACCATAAAAACCAATCATGTGATGAAAAACTGGGCTGAAGTGTCACTCACGACAGACAGAAGGGGAGCGCCAATCAATGGTGACGCCCTTTTGGCAGCAGCGGTGAGCATACGCTGCAACGCTCGTGCAGAAACACTCACAGTCTCCCCCACGGTTGCAGCCGCAGGTGTCCACCAGGCAGTTCATATAGAACCATGTGACATCTACCTACAGAGCATCAAACACCTTTAAACACAGAAACCCTCTCTCACTCACATGTACATTTTGACTCGGTGTGAATGTGAGCATTAATGTCTGCTGGTTATCTGTGATCAGCTTACCACAGGGTGGCAGACTTGGAACACTTCACTGAGCAAAATCCCACACTGTCTTTTAGCAAAGGGCTCTCGAAGAGGATTCAGATTGCAGGGGTGCCTTATATCAGGACTGTTCACACACTGATGGGACATTAACACACAAACAGATACATTCAGTGTAAAGACTTTGATTAGAGTTTTTGATTTGTAGCTACCGCCAGATTTGAGACATTCTGAAGGGCAAAAACACACGTTCAGTCATCTAACGAAGAGAATTAGATAAAAGTGTGCATTTTACACTACTGGTCAAAAGTTTGGAATAATTAAGATTTTTTTAATGGTTTTGAAAAATGTATCTTATGCTCACCAAGGCTGAAAACAGTAACAGTACATATTATAATTTAAAACAAAAGCCATCAAAGGAATAAATTACATTTTAAAATATATTAAAATAGAAAAGTTACCTTAAAATTGTAGTAATTTGGCTGGGACATAAATGTTAATTTCACAATATTACTGTATTTAAATGACATTATTATTTTAATCAAATAAATGCAGCCTTGGTAAGCTTAAGATAATTTTTTGCAAAAACTTAAAAAGTCCTAATTATTCTAAATTTTTGACTGGTAGTGTATGTGTGTTTATCTGTTTGGCATGCCTCTGCTGCTGTCCAGCTGTTGCCAAACTCCTGGGGTGTTGACGAATCAATGTTCTCTGGTGTTCTCATCTCATTCGCTGTCTTCTGATCAAAGTTCCCACAAAGACCAGTAAGCTTGCCCTAAAAATAGCAAAAACACACAAATACACACTTGTAAAGTAATCAAAATTGATCTGGAAATGACTGATTCGCGAGACAGAAATCAGTTACACCTTCATTGTGTGTGTTTTTTTTTTACCTGCCAGCGTGGTCCAGCTTGTATATGTACAGTGGTTTTTCTGTCCCACAGCACTGTGAGGTCTTCCCCAAGCAGATGCACAATGGTATAGTATCCTGCTTGCCATATATATACTTTCTGTCTGTCGATCACACTGGATGGGTTCTGCATGTGAAATATGTCCGCAGATTATTATTATGTTAAAGTACCTCAATTGCTTGCACCAAAACCAATGTTTCAAGAAACATAAGACTACAGATGCAACACCATCAGCACTATGATGCATTAAATATTCTGCCAAAGTATATTCACTCCTACTCAGGGATGTAAAGGAATGAGCCGAATATGGTTGGGGCACATAAAATTTATTAGGTGACAACTGTAGGCATTTCTTTTAATTCAGGCATAATTACACTATTTTATGGTGTAATTATAGTTTAAGGTTTTATACAGAAAGAGAAAAGCTCACTCACAGGTGTGCCTGTGTCATCATCAAACACAATGAAGGAGCGTCCCAAAGAGATGAAGAGAGATTTCCTGCAGATCACGCCACTCTCAAAGCAGTCAACATTCTCTGCTGTCACAGTCATCATTGCATCTGATGAGCTCTAACACACATGGGAGCACACATTAGCAGTCAACAACAATACATTTTTATAAGAATATGAGATATGGGAATATCTGGATCTGTTGCTAAAAGCTCACCTTGACCAAGTACACCTTGCATGCACCAATATAATCAAACAGGAACCCATCAAATGTTCGGTAGTGTCGATCTCCATAAGCCGTGCACATTGATGGACATGGGCGGAACTCACACTGAAACGTGCCATGCTGACACACACTGAAAAATAATAACATTCAGACATGAGAAACAGTTTCACTACACATTTTCTCTCTTCCCTTTTCCCTTGAGAGATGCAAGTGAATAGGTTTGTGCTGAGTTTCAGTGACATTTTATGTCTCTACCAAATTTACTACAATGATATCTGTAAAAAATCGGAAAATTACATTGTTATGCACAGTGTTGGGGGTAACGCATTACAAGTAACGCGAGTTACGTAATCAGATTGCTTTTTCAAGTAACTAGTAAAGTAACACACTTTTTAATTTACATGAAAATATCTGAGTTACTTTTTCAAAAAAGTAATGTCAGTTACTTTGTTTTCCCATTTATTGACTGACAAGTCTCCTGTCCCCATATTGGGAGAAATCAGAAGTGCAGAGGAGTTGTGTGTGCTGTGTGAACATGATGTTACTGTAGTTCTAGACTAAATGTGAATGTGCATTAATTCATCCCACTCGCAAAAAACAGATTTAGTATTCATCAAAATGAATTAAAACAGTGAAATGCAAACTCAGAATATGACACAAACCTGCAATAATTAAATACGTTAAATAACACAAATGTATCTAATCCCATTTTATTAACCAATGTCTTTGCTGCTGACCTTTGATGATCCAGTTCAACCATACTAATAAGCAAAAATGACTTTAGATAAACTAACAATTGTGCTTCACCTGCGTTCTACTGTACAGACGTGAATTTATTTTTCCTTCAGCCTGAGGTTTATTCATTACACTTTTTGGTGTGAAAGGGCTTTTACATTTGCTATAAATAGAACTTCTTATATTAAAAACAATCAAGCCCTGCTCATATTTAAAAAGTAACGTGAAAGTTATGCAAAAGTAATGTAACGCATTACTTTCCATAAAAAGTAACTAAGTTACTTTTTTAGGGAGTAACGCAATATTGTAATGCATTACTTTTAAAAGTAACTTTCCCCAACACTGGTTATGCATAATTTTCCTCATATTCATAATCTAAAACAATGAAGTACCAAAATTCAAGTGACCACATAATCTTCTTTGATATAATATTTCTTGTAGTACAGGTGCATCTCAATAAATTAGAATGTCGTGGAAAAGTTCATTTATTTCAGTAATTCAACTCAAATTGTGAAACTCGTTTATTAAATAAATTCAATGCACACAGACTGAAGTAGTTTAAGTCTTTGGTTCTTTTAATTGTGATGATTTAGGCCCACATTTAACAAAAACCCACCAATTCACAACAAATTAGAATACTTCATAAGTACATTTTTAGTGAATTGTTGGCCTTCTGGAAAGTATGTTCATTTACTGTATATGTACTCAATACTTGGTAGGGGCTCCTTTTGCTTTAATTACTGCCTCAATTCAGCGTGGCGTGGAGGTGATCAGTTTGTGGCACTGCTGAGGTGGTATGGAAGCCCAGGTTTCTTTGACAGTGGCCTTCAGATCATCTGCATTGTTGGGTCTGGTGTCTCTCATCTTCCTCTTGACAATACCCCACAGATTCTCTATGAGGTTCAGGTCAGGCGAGTTTGCTGGCCAATCAAGCACAGTAACACCATGATCAATTAACCAGCTTTTGGTACCTTTGGCAGTGTGGGCAGGTCCAAGTCCTGCTGGAAAATGAAATCAGCATCTCCATAAAGCTTGTGAGCAGAAGGAAGCATGAAGTGCTCTAAAATGTCCTGGTAGATGGCTGCGTTGACTGTGGACTTCAGAAAACACAGTGGACCAACACCAGCAGATGACATGGCAGCCCAAATCATCACAGACTGTGGAAACTTCACACTGGACTTCAAGCAACATGGATTCTGTGCCTCTCCACTCTTCCTCCAGACTCTGGGACCTTGATTTCCAAATGAAATGCAAAATTTACTTTCATCTGAAAAGAGGACTTTGAACCACTGAGCAACAGTCCAGTTCTTTTTCTCTACAGCCCAGGTGAGATGCTTCTGACGTTGTCTCTGGTTCAGAAGTGGCTTGGTAGCCCTTTTCCTGAAGATGTCTGAGCGTGGTGACTCTTGATGCACTGACTCCAGCTTCAGTCCACTCCTCGTGAAGCTCTCCCAAGTGTTTGAATCAGCTTTGCTTGACTGTATTCTCAAGCTTGCGGTCATCCCTGTTGCTTGTGCACCTTGTCCTACCCAAATGATTCCACAGTAATGACCCTCTGTGACTTACCCTCTTTGTGGAGGGCGTCAGTGTTCGTCTTCTGGATCATTGCCAAGTCAGCAGTCTTCTCCATTATTGTGGTTTCAAAGAACAAGAGATACCCGGAATTTATACTATAGGGATGGTCATTAATTGAAACTCAAATGTAAATATTCTAATATTTTGAGATACAGATTTTTGACTTTCATGAGCTGTAAGCTCTAATCATCAAAATTAAAACAAAAAAACTTTTGAAATGTTTTACTTTACATGCAGTGAATCTAAAATATATGAAAGTTTCACTTTTTGAAATAACTTACAAGAAAAAATTAACTTTTTCATGACATTCTAATTTATTGAGATGCACCTGTATGTAGTATAGCAAACTGACTGGTGTAAAAACACATAGAAATGAATGCACAGAATGTGAGTTAAGGTAATCTCACCACTGATGGCAGGGGGACGATACTCGGTCTCCTGGATAATATTCTTTCCCTTTCCACAAACACGGACATGCATGTGGCTCGAAACATCCATCACCATGCTTGAGGAGCCTGAAATACACACATTTACATTTACATTTATGCATTTAGCAGACGCTTTTATCCAAAGCGACTTACATTGCATTCAAGTTACAGTTTTTTTTTTTTTTTTACATTTTATCAGCTCTTGCTTTCCCTGGGAATCGAACCCATGATCTTAGCGTTGCTAGCGCCATGCTCTACTATTTGAGCTACAGGAAACAGTGAGTTTGTTTATGCATGCAAGTATGCCATGCAAGTATAATTCAAGAGATTCTGCCTGAGACAAGAATATTTGGATGGGTGGAGGGTTGAAAGAAAAATCTGACTGGTGACATGAGAAAAGCAGCCTATTCTCATTCTCACAGATCCAAAGAGCTTCTCTCTCTCTGATAAAGATCTTGTAATATTGCAGTGAATCATTTCCATTGGCCTGAGGGTCTCTGAGAGTTCCCAGCACACTGTCCGTTAGAACTGAGTAAACTTACACCCCAGATAGACAGGCGTTAACAGCTCTCTTTATCCCACAGCCAGAATGCTGGATCACTTACTGCCATCAAAGAATGCGTGATCACCTGCCCCTGTTCTGCATGCATTAATTAAGAGACAAAGAGATGGATCCATAACTAAACAATCACGCACTCCATTGCTCAGCAATTATTGTCATGCACCAGTGACGCTGTTCTCTCTCTGTACAAAACAGACTTGAGAAAATAAAACCATGACTCAAACAAAAACTCAGAGGGATGAAATTACAAAAACACTGAAAAGGAGGTTTTGTGTGCATGATTACAATAATTGTTTTCAAATGACTAATTTTTAAAAATGCCTTTGTAAGATGAGTAAACTGAAATGCCTTATGTTGGATTGAGTACAATTGATGAGGTAGAATTTCATGAATACGAGTGGCCATCATTAACATGCATTGACTGTCAACTTCTCTTTATTCTACTAGATTGAAAATTGGATGGAAAAGGAGCTGATTAGATGTTCAATACTGAGTATTCTGAATGCAAACAGTCAGTCCATCGAGTATGAGATAGACAATAGGGCAGACAATATTAAAAGTTCAGTGCACACACAGCCTAGGTCTTGTTTCTTTTAACTGCAGCAAATAGATGAATATTTTGATGTTTCTGGTTGAGGGCTAATGGCGGCACAGGTATATCCCAGCCAAAGGCTCAGTTAGATGTTGATATGTGGATAAGTTTATACTGTATGCTCATGGTTTGACATACACCAGCTGTGTGTACATCTTTACACAAACCCAGGCCTCTCACACAACACATAAAGTAGTGCATGCTGATAATTATTATAATACAAACTTTCTCCAAGCAAACCACTGACTGGAGACTTGCCACATTCTCATATATTGAACTTGTATGTTTTTGCTGAGTATCAAATATGTTCACTCCTTTCAATACCTTCTCACTGTCAACAACAAGTTAAACGCAACACATAATATAAAAAATACATTAAATGATTAAAACAGACTTTTTTTATGAACTGAAAACAGAAACTCAAAAAAGGTAAAGCAGACAATTCACTTCAAACTAGGCTAGTTCAAAGTCAAAACTGGAAGTGCACTGATAAAAATCAAAGCATAATGTCTGGGTGAAAATGCTGTGAGTACCATTGTATAGCTATGTAGAGACTCAACTGTGGCATCATTTTCACTGTGGAAGCTCTGATCTCAGACCCAGTCAGATGCATTACACCTGAGAAAAAGTAGAGGTCATCTGCATTGATCCCTGACCTTAACCTTTAGCCCTAAACCTGACCCTAACCCTAAGAGAGAAAGCAATTGTTCAGAAAACCTCTATATTCACACAAGCTAAAGGTTTATAGCATAGCACAGCAAGAGCATAGAAACATAAAGCTGCCTTTCTTTTCTTGTAGTTTCTTTTCTTTTCTTTTCGTCTTGACAAATGAAAATGTGCTGATTTTGAAGTATGGACTACAGGAATGTCTTTAAGCAGCTTATCAGTTATTTGATCCAGCTGTGCACCTGTTTACTGTGTAAATAAGCGTTGCTGCCATTAACCACTTTGCTTGGGGGTGGAGGAGGGGTAATTACTCCCTCTCATTAGTGCAGGAATTCCCCAGCTCACAAAAACACTCCTATACCTGCTGCTCCCATGAGGGACTGGGGTATCAGCATCACCCTTAGCTTAATGGACAAGAGAGAAACAGGGTGAGGAGTCGACCCATGCTGAAACATCTTTAACAAACTGACAAAAGTTACAGAAACAAATTCCTCTTCGTGGCCACTAACTAATCTGAGGTGTGTTTCTTAATAGCATCATTAGCCAGCTATGGTTGTTCTGTCTGTACTAGCATTTGGTACCAAGTTCAACAATTTGGCATTTCTCATAACCATTGATCCAAAGAACATTCTCAAACAGCATTGCAAACGTATGTGGTTAGACCTACAGCACTCGATCTGTGGTTAGAAGCATAGTATTTTGTTAGTGTAACATGTACTTTTAAATACATTTCAATCTATATATTTTAGCAATTTCACAATCAGTGCCATTTTTGGAGAATGCACATGTGCATGAATGCGTAGGAAAACCCCAGAGTATACAAATATTCAGTTGGTTCAGGACCATGTTACTTTGTTATTGGTAAACATTCATGACTAACTAGTTTATTTCATAGTACAAAAAATTAAGCAGAGAGTTACACTGTTGCACACTCCAGAATGTTTGTACCATTCACGTGCACCAACAAACATTCTTCAGACTTTAAAAACTTTAAAGTGAAAAAAGTATGAATACAACTAATGTGGGAACTTTAGTACAAGACTACAAGGTAGAAGCATACCCGAGAGATGTGATAATGTATAATAACAGAAAGAAAAAATCATATCTTCAATAACTAGAGGACTAATTTTCTGGGCATGAACAGGTGCACTGAGGAATTCAACCCGCTTGTAAGGTCTAGCTCATGTATCAAACGCAGCTAACACACACACTTTATACTGTTGGTAGTGAGACACTACGCTCTGAATGAGACGGGCTGTGACTGTGTATGTATGTGTTTGTGTGTAAAAGAGTATGGCTGCTGGAAAGTCCCCGCAAAAGGTCTAGAGCATCAGAAGACTCATGACAGTGTTCCAGAGGGCAAACAATCAAATACTTTACATTCTGCCTTTTACAGTCACTCCAGGTGCTTTCAGATGTACGTATTACAGTAGACTGACCATCAGCAACGGATTCCTTCCACATCTCTTTTTGGTTTTAGCTAATCTATGCTAAATATGTCAAATAAATTAATGGCTCACAGAAGTGACTTGGGGCTCAGAGAAATAACTATGTTTTACTATTTGAAAACCTTGAAAACACTTATTGCGCACAACGCAGTTACATGGGTATTGGTAAATAAACACTAAGGTTTGACGGTAACACTTTACAATAAGGTGTCATTTGTTAACATTAGTTAATGTATTAACTAACATGAACAAACAATGAACAATGCATTTATTACACTAGTTGTTAATCTTTGTTAATGAAAATACAGTTGTTCATTGTTAGTTCATGTTAGCTCACAGTGCATTAACTAATGTTAACAAACACAACTTGAGATTTTAATAATGCATTAGTAAATGCTGAAATTAACATCAACTAAGATAAAAAAAATGCTGTAGAAGTATTGTTCACTCTTAGTTCATGTTTACTAATGTTTTTAACTAATGTTAACTAATGAACCTTATTGTAAAGTGTTACCGGTTTGACCAACACAAAAAAAAAACATGCCCGCATGAGGTGACTTCTAGTCCAATTCAAAATATCTAAACATTATTAAATCAAGACACATTTACTTGATATGCAAAATGACATGACATTTTTGTCTTGTTTTCTTGAAAAAAAAAAAAACTAAATTAAGTGAGTTTACACCTAAAACAAGAAAAGAAAATGAAACAATATAGAGCTAATTCAGAGGAAAACATGTTTATTTTTTCATTTTGCTTCTCAAATAAATGTCTTGATTATAGATTTATTTTTTATTTTTTTGCAGTGTAATATGAGTTTGCCACCCATTGTAGACATTGCTTTTGTTAATTTATATCCTATATTCAACATCCTGCTGCTACTATAGCACTCAACTGCAATGATGTTAGATCACATATAGCACATTTAATCATTTCCAGACTTATCAATAATCTCATCACTACTTCACATAGTGGCATAAGGGGCCTTTGTGCCATATTTACACCAGCCCAGATGCCAAACTATCGAGTTGCAGGAATTTATTAAACACTCATGACAGAATCTCAGCCATGATATTTCTTTCCCATGATGCTCTTGACTAATGTTTTTCTGTTTAAAAGGTCAATAAGTCAGAAGAAGGTGAATCACACACACACAGCCATCTAAAATATCACATCCCCTCTGTGTGCAGTGGAGACTCTAGTTGCTCTCAAGATACATCCGTGACCTCACAGCCCTTTCACTACGTGACTGATGAATGTTCATGAGTTTTTCCCTTCGTAGTGAGAGTATTAGATTGCCTTTGTAATTGAGCAATGTCTGAGCATTCACAAACCAAGTGTTATACTCATCTGAACCTCAGAAACAAGTCTAAAAATAATAATTATTAAAAAAAAATCTATCAAATGTGCAAAAGAAAGAAAATCAACAGCAATTTATCTCAGAGAAGAAAGCAGTCAGCACACACTCCTATCAACCGCAGCAACAAAATCAAATAGGTCGAGAACAAAATATGAGCTGCTTTAGATCTAAATTTTTTCACAAATAATGTAAAAAAAACTAAAACCAGAACTCTCTCTTGCTGGTGTTGGTAAAAGGATAACTGAGACGAGGTCTTATCATGCTGTTATGGCTGAGGATGGCTTTAGGAAGTTAAGCTTGTGATATGGCACTTAACCTCGGTTTGCTTGTGTAGACACTAGCATTAAATGTATCAGATGACAAAAATCCATCTATAGAGCAAGAGTCGTGCTCTCTGAGGCCCCTTTAGTGGGAACGTGACGCGAGGGGGAAAAAAGAGGGGGAAGTGGAGTTGAGCGACAAAGAACTCTTTTCACCTGTGGTAGACAGCAGCAAAGGTTCCCACTGAGTCAGCGGAGACCCTTTAACTGATCTGTATCAACATCATCACCTGCTTCGGCAGACACCATCCGAGTGAGACCTCAACATGTAGAGCAGAATGTCATCTGTCCGTGAAAGTGCGCCTGGGAGTTTATGCGCTTCTGAAAATCTACAATACTTTGCTTGGAATGTCAGTGGTCTGCATCTGCCCGGTTTTGTAATTATGTGGAGAAAATATTTGAATGGAATTTGATTAAGAACATTATGTGACACAGATAAACTAAAAAAAATCCCAGTGTATGCATGTGTAATGGAAATGAGTAGTTCCTGACGATACTCGGGAGCGATTCCACCCACTAAGCTTAGCCATGGATCACTGCCCCATCACACACGTAAATACACATAAAGCCATTCACCTGCTAAATCCTCTACATCACACACAAACACGGAAACATCTAACCTTTTAAATATATAAAAATAAAACTACCAATACAGACGAAGGATAAACAAACTCAGGAACATTTCAAGAGACTTGTAAAAGTGTAAAATGCATTTGGGAAACATTGAATAGATGACACCAAAAGCAATCACATTAAAACTCAGTAAAACTCAAATGTAATAAATGGTACAATAGCAGCACACTTACAAAAAGCACCATGATAGTCCCATGTTTTTTGGACATGCTACTATAATACCATGGTAAACTTTCAAGTGCCTTCACAATAAAACCCATATAGCATGAATTAGTTTAATTAACACTTTTATCTAAATTATGTCTATATATTATGTTTTATCTATACTATATTTTATCTGTATTATAAATATGTGTGTAGGATTCAATGGACACAAGTCCCATTAAAGCAAGAAATCCACTACATATACAGTACTTGTATCTTTTATTTTAATAGAGAAAAATCTATGGAAATTGGAGGCTCTAAACTTGTCATTTTAAGTTCCTTTTGACTGATTATTGGACATGCTTGTTTTTCATCTATGTATTTTTGTCCTGTCTAGAAGCCCATTTTCTCTATGTGATGATTGGGTGAGCTCTCAAATGTGTGTGACTTTGCAACAAACAGCCAGTTATTCAAACAATAAAAACAGTAATATTGGGAAATATTATTAAAATAAAGTAACTATTTTATTTAACCATTTTTATATACTTTAAAATGTAATTTTGATAGCAAAGCTGAATTTTCAACAGATATTACTTCAGTCTTCAGAAATCATTCTGATATGCTGCTCTAGAAACATTTCTTATTGCTGAAAACAATAAGAAATTTCTTATTACTCTTGTAGTTCCTTTTTTTTGGAAAATGTGATTTTTCAGGATTGCTGAAAGAACCAATTCTCACTATTAACTAGTTGCTTATTAGCATGCCTATTAATAACATATTGGCTGTTTATTAGTATTTATAAAGCAGCTATTCTGCATGACCATATTCTACATCCCTAATCCTACCAATAAAAAACTTAACAACTACCTTACTAACTATTAATAAGCAGCAAACTAGGAGTTTATTGAGGCAAAAGTCATAGTTAATGGTTTGTTAATAGCGAGAACAGGACCTTAAAATAAAGTGTGACCAAATCTTTTGTAACATAATAAAAGTTCCAAAAAACTTTTTTTCCAAAAAAATGTGTACTGATCCCAAACCATTGAACTGACAGTGTTTGAAATAACAGTCTTTCGTAATGCATTCAGTTTAGTGTTTATAATCTTGTCTCTTGCCTACTGTCATTTGTAAATATTGCGAGGCTCCAGTTGCCACTGGTATATGAATATGGTCTACCATAGTATGTTTTTGTAAGTGACAACAGACACAAGAATGAAGACAACAAAGACCTCACTCACCCTGCAGGACAGACGCAGCCAGGCACACACGGCTCGTGAGTGGAGCAGGTGAGATTGAGCAAATACGACTCACAGGTCTGTTCACAGGCTAAACCTTTACTGGCCGAGTGGCCGTCTACTCGGTTCCCACAGTCCTCATAGAACTGCCCTGGTGGGCACAGGGTATCTGAGAGAGAAGAGAGAACACACACTGAACTCCAGCACTGTAGATATGAAAATTCAAACAAACTGCAAACACTACAGACATTCAAAGAGGTTCACACAGATAAATGACATCAAGATGCTGAAATACAACACTCACCAATAATTGAGCTCTGGGAAACAAGTTTTCCATCTTGGCAAATTCTGTAGATCGTAAAAAAATATTTTAACTGATGTGAGGCAGTGAGTCTATTGTACTAGGCTGCTGTTATACTTTACAGTATATATATATATATATATATATATATATATATATATATATATATATATATATATATATATACACACACATACACATACACATATACACACACACATATACATACACACCAAACCAACAGATAAATAGATAGATAAAACATTGATAAAACACAAAACACTTATTTTTATTGGGAATGTGATATAATGGAAAGTTTGACAGTGTGGTGATGTTTAATATGAGTGAATAAGACGATCTTACTGTACACCTGATGATGTCAAGATCACATCTCCAGGAGAATAGTCAGCACCAAGAAAACTGCATGGACATTCACTCCTGTACCACAAAATATTAGAAAAATATCTGACTCAGAATCAATACATCATGCCATATGCAAGAAGAAAATCTACCTGAAATTATATACAATTTAGTTAACTAACACAATGTCTTAACCTAACGTTGAAAGCCACAATGCTGCATAACAGCACAGCCAACCACAAGATGTTTACTGTACAGCTGTAAGGAGTGAGGATAATGGAAATGTTTCAGCTCACATGACCTATGAGACAATAAAATCTCCCTGAGCTGTTTCAGAGAGTTGAACTAGTACAGTAGTTGGGTTAGAGGTGAGAGACTTGTCCACAGTGCTGCGGTTGAGTCTGTAGTAGAGTACGAGGCCAAAGTCCTCCTCTATCACATCCCTGACTTTCTCTCAGCCTCTGCCAGCGTGAGTGCTGTAACTCTAGCACATGCTGAGTATGTGGCAGTGGGACACGGGACATTTAAGGGAAGTGAACCCATGTGAGGGTGAGGAGGCTAAAAGCGTTATACAACACCTGAGGTTGTCAGGTCCATAACATTTTACAGCCTGCTAGAACGAGGACTGCAAATAACTTCACTCTCACACACTCTAAATAACTCAATCTAGGTCTAAGTCAGAGCTTGTGTTAGAAAATTAGGAGGGTGTTGATTTAGCATATTTTCTCATGATTTCACAAATGAATTTCATAATCCTTGACACTGTCCATGGATAACCTCTACTATGTGAATAAAAATGATTTAATATTATATACAAAACAGAAGTGAATGGAAAAAAGGTGGAGTTGAAGCCACTGTGGAACATGTGAACATGATCCTCAGGCACTTTCATTCAGAACTCCATTCAGTTCTAACTATGCAGCAAATATAATGGATATAATGGATCATTCTGTCATAATTTAACCACCCATGTGTTGTTCCAAACCCAAAGAAGAATTTTGAAGCATTTCATAGTGATAGTCTGCTAAGCTCCAAAAAAGCACTATAAAGCACCATAAAGCAGTACATTCGACTATATTTGAACTTTTACCGTGGCACACAGGTGTGTGTATGCATGTTGAAGTATGTTCCTTCCGGGCACACGCAACCCTCCTCACACTCCTCGCCACACGGCTGAGGGAGAGACAGAAACAGGCAGCGACGCTGACATGACGACACACAGACTCCATACTCCATAGAAGACGGACACGTGATGGCTGCAAAAACATACACATAGACCACACGCATATAAATTTTTGTGTTTACAAAGACCTTTTTTACATTTACAAATTTACAAATAGAAACTTGAACTTTCTATTCATCGTAAAATCACAAAAAAATGTATCACGATTTCCACAAAAAGCAAAACTGTTTTCAGCGTTGATAATAATAAGAAAAGTTTCTTGAGCACTAAATCAACATATTTGAATGATTCCTGAAAGATCATGTGACACTGAAGGTTGGAGAAATGGCCACTGAAAATTCAACTTTGCCATCACAGGATATATTAAAATAGAAAACTGTTATTTTATATTTTATTAGTATTTCACAATATTATTTGTACTGTATTTTGATCAACCAAGTATATGACGCTTCTTTCAAAAACATTAAAAAATCTTACTGACCCTAAACTTTTGAATGGTAGTGAATGCATGTGTAAGTGTTAGACTGACCACACTCAGGCAGGTATGAGCGGAACTCAATGATGACCCCTTGTCTCCTGCAGGTGCGGGCGTAGTGAGCAAGGATGGAGCAAAGGCACGGTGCTCCACATTTGCAGACGTCTGCGCGACACTGTAGCTGGAAACCCACCGGACTTACATACTCGTGACAGGCAGAAAACACCTCTTGCGTCAGCACATCACACTTCTCCACTGCATAAGTTGCTGAAATCACACAGACAGACGTTCAAGCCATAGAGATCCCCTCAAAACCTAAAGCTTAAAAAGGTTATGCATAACAAGGTGAATGTGCCACCTGCTTGCTGGTGTGTGTCACAAGGGTCAAGTTGGGGTAAGCTGGGCCGCGGCATACATGCTGAAGACACACGCCATGCATTTCCAAACAAGTATGGTGTGCTTTCAATCATGCCAGAGGGTGCACTAGAGTAACACATCAACAAAATTCACTTACAAATTGAAGAAATGTTGGAGAATAAGTTGAAAACAAACAACTGGGAGAAAGCAGAGTGAAACCCACAGGAAGTCATCCTGAATGTTGCCGTTAAAGGTTCCGCAGAGCCCCACAGTATCATCTCTCCACCGCTCCTCCAGCTGCAGGTAAAGCCTGAACTCCCTCCAGTTATACTGCAGCCGCAGACCCTGCGATGACTTCACCTGAACAAACATGGACGACAGCTCCTGGATCTGAAACACATCTGAGAAGAAACCACAATATTAAACAGATGAAGGACTATACTGTAAATAACAGACACAAATTTTAAACTTTTTAGCATGTGGTTTTGTTGTGTATAGTTCACCCCAAAATTAAAATTGACATCATTTACAGTACTTTCCCTCATTTTTTTCCAAACCTACACAACTTTTTTTTTTTTTTGCTAAACATCAAAGGAGATATTTTGGTAACAAAACAATTTTGGTTACCACTGACTTTCCTTGTATGGACAAAAAACACTGAGACATAATCTCAAATTATCTTCTTTTTTGTTCTACAGAAGAAAGAAAGTCATGCAGGTTTGGAAAGACATGAATGTGAGGAAATGATAATAACATTTTTGTGTAAACTATCCCTTTAGAGAACTACTTTAAAAGCAAAACACAAAATCAGGCATTATGGATGGACATCAGTGTGGTGGATGTGTGTCTGTATGCAGATTCAGCTGAGGAACACATTCAAGGTAAAAGCACAAAACACAAATATATTAATCTAATATAAGAGTATGTGGCAGTACCCTCTCAGAAAAAAAAAAAAAGATACAAAAGCTGTCACTGGGACGGTACTAAAATCGCACCTCTTAAGCATTAAAACGTACCATTTATTGGAGGTACTAATGTGTACCTGTAAGGTACTAATATGCACCCTTTAGGGATACATAAGGTACAAACGTGTACTATTTAAAAAGGTACCACCCCAGTGAGAGCTTCTGTACCTTTTTTTTCTGAGAGTGTACCATGGTAAAGGGGTAGCATCACATGGTAATATTAAGTCATTTTAAAAATTATACCTGAAATTCATGTACCTTGATATTTACATGGTACTCCAAGGTGCTTTCTACAATGTCAATGTCTGAAACCCATGGTAGTACTTTTTGGTACATTTTTGCAGTTGTTGTAGTACATTTACATGCCAACATCAGCTGTAGTACATTACCATCTGAATACGGCAGTGAGATCCTGAACTGGCTGGCCAGAAAAACCTCTCCACTATGGCTCATTGTGATCTCAGTACGTGGATCTTCATCAACCATCAGGTTGACTGACTGAATACAAGCACCATCCAGATTCTGCAGACATAACAAAGCAAAACAAAATCAGAGAGTCAGAACGTCCTATACCAGCACACACAATATCAGCAGCTATAGAACTACTGCATCGAACACAATGGATAAATGTCTGCACAGGGACACAAACCTATCGGTCCATCTGTTTCAATTTTGACTAATTCAGTAATCATGTCGTTTAGGAATTAAGCATTTATGCTTGTGAATGAGTTACTGAGAGCTGTTCACAGGAGATAAACCACTCGGACTCTGAATCGCTCCATTCAAGGAAATGATGGACGCTACCAACAGGTGCCTATGTGAGGATCTTTCACCGGTCGCTTTACTGAAATACATCTCTCGCTCTCTCTTCTCCCTCTATCAGCAACTACAAAGTCTCTGGCTCTGTCATTCAGAGGCTCAGATAAGCAGAATAGCTTGTTCAGAGTCCAGACAGTGACACTATACACCAGACTGCTCTCCGTATGTTGAGTTTTAGCATCAGCAGGTCTGGGCTTCAGGAAAGGAAGGCTTTGAGGGAGAGAATCTCTTCATGTTTTGTATCGTTTCATGTTTTATCTGTCAAAGCTAAGCAGGGTCTAATCACAGTACAAGCACATCTAGGACTTTGTTTCATCTCAACCCAAAAAATGAAACTTTAGGATGTGCAATTATTTGTGCCTAATCTACTGACTAATTTAACTATTCTAGCAACTAATTTAACTAACAGACTAACAAGCACAGCTACTCTAACTGCTAATATGCCAATAGCTTGAATAATCACACAAATCTAGAAGCTGTAATCTTAAGTCTGTCTACTGAAGCTGTGTTCCAGCCCCCAGATTACTCTTTAGATCACCACACTAGAGCAATTCTGGAACGTGATGAATAAAGCGTTGGCATGCTACATCTGGCATGCCTTAAGTCTCTTCTCTGTTGTGTGCTAATACTCGAGGTTTGTGTTGGTGCGGAGAGCATGAAAGTGCACAGGGACTTACGGCTCCACAGGGTGCATTCTGAATGGTCACAGTGAACTTGCCCGAGTTTCTGCTCTTGGCTAAAACATACTGGCACGTAGCAGGAAATGTGTAAATGCGGCCATCAAACGACTGGAAGAACATATCTCCTGTCACAGAACATTCCCCTGTAGAACAAAAAAAAAGTAAATCTCCGTTCAAACGTTTGGGGTCAAAAAGATTTTTTAATGTTCTTAAAATGTAATATATTTTTTGCAATTTACTCCTGTGATGACAAAGATTCTAATATGCTGATTTGCTGCTCAAGAAACATTTCTTACAATTATCAATGTTGAAAATGGTTGTGCTGCTTAATATTTTTGTGAAAACTGAGACTTTATTTCGGGATTCTTTGATTAATATAAAGTTAAAAAAATATAATTTAACCAATTTAATGCATCCTTGCTAAATAAAAGTATTAAATTCCTTTAAAAAAGGAGTAAGATACAGTTAGTATCAGTGAAATGAGAAAATATGGTTTCAAAAGAAGAGAATGAATGAAATGTGAAACAATTACAACAGACATCATGACGTAAATATAAAAAAAAAGATTAAAAAAAAGATAAACACCTGGGCAGCTGTTCTCAGTGCAGTTCCACATGCCCCCAACACATGTGCTGAGACAAGAACAAAGATCGATACATACGTTAACGCAAACACAAGCATCAATGCATCTTCAGTCAACCAAGTATGCATTGCATAAGATGATTTAGTGTCTGACCAGTTGTTGCAGTCTTCCTGTATGACATGTCCGGAGGGGTACAGCATGCCATGGTGCTCACAGGGACAGTCTGATGCCTTAACACACACCCCATTCTCGTAGATCAAATCTGGAGACAGTGAAATGATTTCATTATCTTCAAACATTCACATATGAACACCGCTTGTGATTAGTTCATTTGGTGTTGTTACTACTACCATCAGGACAGTAGCAGCCATCCAAACACTGCAGCTTGCTGTCTATACACATGTGTTCGATCTTGCAGTGCATGGGACAGCAGGTTATACACTCTCTGAAAAGGAGCTCAGTGGGGCAATCAACACCTACAGACAAGAACAACACATACTCTCACAATATGCAAAAAAAATTACACTTAAATGGTCAAACTGCAAAAGCACTCAATTTTTATTTTTATCATCAACATTTATATTTATATGATTATCATTTATATATATTTTGAATGAACTATACAACGGGAATATCTTCAAAAAAAAAAAAGTAATTCAGCACTCTAGAAACTGTTAAACAATTTGAAAAATAAAGAAATTAATACTTTTATTTGCAAGGACATACTGTATAACTTGATCAAGTGACAGTAAAGACGTTTATTATTGTCACAAAACGTTTATATTTCAAATAAATTCTGTTATTTTGAACTCTCTATTAAACAAAGTATAGTGAAAAAATTTATCATTGGTTCCAGAAAAATATTAGGCAGCACAACTGTTTTCAAAATTTATAATAAGCATAAATGTTACTTGTGCACCAATCCAGTGAAAACTGGAATAATGGCTGGTAAAAAATTTTTTTTTAAATTACAATTTTAAAAATATATTAACATATTATTAATAAAAAAGTATTAAATTCTACATATATTTGTGTGAGATAATTAACTTTAAAAAAAAACCTTCCCAACCACAAATATTTGAACCAAAGTTTAGAATAAAAATAAACAATTCTCACACCAATTGTTCACTAAGATAAACTTTAGATTGTTTAAACTTGTCAAACAATGCAGCAGCCTTCACATAAATATAGAATTAGTCTATGTGGTCACTGGTCACAGGTGTGTGTACATTGGCTATTTTAGATCTGAATATTCATTTAGAAAGAATTTAGACTCGGAAATATGTGTGTTACAGTACATTTAACACCTAGACAAAATATACTCAAATATCTCAAACATTTGTGCATTTGCAACGTAACCTACTGCAAACAGGAAATTGTGATCTCCAGTTATGCAGCGGATGTCCAGCATGGGCACATGACCTGGCATACTCTGTGAAAACCTGGCACACAACATCACCATTGGGACCAGACCTGCACCATGTGAAACGATTATACACACACAAGAGTTATATAGTGCAATAACATCAACAGCATAAATATCTTTAGGATAACACCTTGGAAAGTAATGTCAGCGGTTTTGCAATGTAAGTTTAAAACTTTCCAGTAGGTGTAGTAATGTCAGTAGTTCAGTGACTGTTATGACAGTACTTACAGGCAGAGGTCATTGGAGCAACTGGCCATGTAGGAATATGGACTGACAAACTCATGGCAGGACTGGAACGGTTCCTTCAGTAGGGTGGCACAAACTTCCTCCACTTTCTGCAGTGAAGAACCAGAGTCCTTATTCACCAGGTGTATCATGGTAAATGAGGCTTTAGTTGGTGTGGGACAAGAATATATGTGTGACAAGAAAGTACGTGTTTTTGTGTGCAGTACCAATAAGACCCGAGGATTCTGCATGGCACATGGCGATGGGTAAAGAGAGGGAACAACAGGACACCTGCCCAGCTGTGGCTCCTCCTCTGCCCAGCTGTTTCCAAACATAGCTAAATCCTGCGTGAAAACACCTGTAGAAAACTATGCATTTAAGTGATGCATAATGCGTTTATGTGCTTTTTTAAATAAACATCAAGATTTTAAAATGTACATGGGAAAAAAAACAAATGGTGTAGAAGCAACAGAAATTTCTAATACTTTTCACATTTAAAAACACATGAAACTTTGCAAGAAATATAATTTTTCTTGTAAAACATTTTCCAGTAATCTGTGTTTTATTTACAACTATGAAAAAATAGCCTGTGGTGTGACAAATGCTTTTTTTGGTAAAAAATATTTTATACATAATAATTTTGAATTAAGAATATATAATTATATATATAATTTTTAAATGGCATTAGACGCAATAAAGCATGTCACACCACAGTTGACATTCCAACTTTCTATAAATATTTCATGTCAACTATATTAATCTTCATCAAATATTACTTGTTTGACTAAAGAACTGAGCAAAGTATTAATTATGATTTGATTTGAATTGCTATATACACAATACTGTATATCACAGGTAATGACTGGCATGATGTAAAAGTGTAAAATATTATTAAACTATTTTTGTATATTGCCAAATAAAATCCGACAATTAATTTAATCTTGCTGATGTTGTCCCTTCCCATCACACAGTTTTTTTGGGTTTTTTCAAATGCCGAGAATCTGTAACAAATCAAGTAAAACTTGCCATAGCTGGTCTTCAGGTCATCCTGAGTGTCAGCATTGAAATTGCCACAAAGTCCACAGGTGTGTCCTACAAACTCAGGACTCATCTTGATGTACACGGAGCCAGTGAGCCCCTGCCAGGCCAGCGTGAAACCCTGTGGCTGTGAGACTACAATATAGTCAGAGATGCGCTCCAGTTCAACATCGTGGATGTGATGGGGCAGCTGCACTCTACAGAGAGAGAATGTTCAGTCAGAACTACACTCACACACACATAAATCACTGAACAGATTCTTTAAAAGAATCACTGAGATAGCACAGGTCAGGTTGAGGTTAAGTGACAGGGGATGTGGTTGAATGTGAATGTTCATTACCTTTGACCCTTGAAAGTAACACTGAATTTCTGTAACCTAATCTCCCCCTCCCACGGCAGGAAGAGGCTGATTGAACGTGTGCAGGAGTACGGGAAAGAACTGCATTCTGGGTCATTATGCACCTGCAGATGAAGCATGATATAAAAATCTTGCCATATTAAGAAGTGAAAAAAGACCTGAAACGAAGCTAAATTTAAAGTTAAAAAGAATTCCAATGCTAAAATAGAGCGGAAGTAAACCAGATTATCACTAACAAAGTGTCTGCAAATATAGTGTGCAGCTCTTAAGACGCTTCCTCTTCACCATCAAAGAGTGGAGTCCTCTTATCCTGAGCAGCCGGGCCAATCCTGCTTAAGTTCTGCATTACTGTCGGCCATCCCTTTCAATTCATTGATAAATGATATTGGCACTTAAGCTAATGGCCTAAAGAAACTCCTGGCTGAGTTAGCTCACCTCCTCTGGATTCCCATCAGTGAGTCTGGGAGAACAAAGCCAATTCTGTTTTGGCCCTGGCCGTAATTACTGTATTAAACTGTAATGGGAATAAATGACCATAATAATGAGATCACTTTCTCTATGAATGCCAATAAATATTTTCCTCAGGCAAGAGCTGCGCAGTACACACACACTTACGGCATCTCTGATGCAAAGCAGAGAACAGCAGCCTGCTTAAAACGAGCCACATCTAAAGCTAATACACTCTCAGAAAAAAGGTACAAAAGCTGTCACTGGGTCAGTACCTTTTCATAAGATTCACCTTTGTACCTTATTTACCCCTAAAGGGTGCGTATTAGTAATTCAAAGGTACATTTTAGTACCTAAAGTGTACACACTGTATTAGTACCTAAATTATTTAGTACATTTCAAAAAGGTGCTGCCCCAGACACAGCTTTTGTACCTTTATTTCTGAGAGTGTAGCTGAATACAGTCAGGTGGCAATAAAGGCAACAAATCACGATTTGGTAAAGGACATATTTTCTGGTAAACAGCTAAAGGTGGTTATGTTGTAGATATTCACTGGCGAAGGCTTCTAAGCTGAAACGCCATGATAGATATTTTTTTTAAATATAATAAAACGCTCTTCACCACAAGTGTTGCTCAATCCCTCTTTTCATTGTTGTTGAATGGTTATAAGTGACAAAAGTATACTGTAGCAAATGTTGATTATTGTTATTATACACAAAATGATAAAAAATAAAGTGAAATAAATATCCTTTTATAAACATTATTATAAGAGATCACCTGTATATGCACACTTGACCGAGTGCTGTCTTCACAGTCTCTCAGTAATGTGTAGCTGCATTTCCCAGGGTAGTAGTAATAAAGTCCATCAAAGGTTTCATAGTTGTATTGTCCCCACGAGCGGCACGTCATTTCTCGCTCAAATCCTAGGTTGGGAACTGAAACATTTTATCTATTATTTGTCATGCCAAAACTCAGAGAAGAATCTCAAAATGAGATTAAATTGCATGATGCACAGTACCTGTCTGGCAGTGTGTTCCAGTGGCCTGGTATAAAGTGCAGTTACAGGAGTCTGGATGGACACACCAACCCCCATTCAGACAAGGAGATGTACACTCGCCTATATGACACAAATAAAGCTCATTAAATAGTGTGTGTTTCAGTGCATTTAAGCGTGCGTTTGGTATCTGGTAACTGAAGTGCTCATTGAAGCATTAAGATGAATCCCGCTCTTGTGTGTAATGATGACACTCATCAGCCTGTTGAACAGATGTCTAGTGAAAGGGGGCAGCCCCTTTCTCACATTTCAATTGAGCATAACTCTTATTGTTTGGAGTTTATCATTACAAGAATTAGGTTTATGCATCACAAGCTTGCACACATAGTAATCATTAATATGATATAATAGCTTATAATTATTACTATATGTAATGCGCAAATAAAGATAGTATCACAAGCAAATTCTTGTACACCCACATTAACACACACACATCAACAAACAGTTCCTTACAGATGAAGCCCTAAACATATGTGCAGGTGTCAACAACAAAACATGCAGGCAAAAAAAAAAAAAAAAGAAAAACACAGAGCATTGTTCAACGGGGAGAGTGTGCACGAAGACCCAAAATATACACAAAGAGAGCACCGGGCCTTCTGAAGTATTGTAACATTCAGCTCAGTTCTTACCGGTGGCTCTGCGGGGTGATGGCTTCTGTGATTCTGTTTGTTCTGTTGATGATGTGTTGCTCTCTAAGGATCTCTTTAAGGAAAAATAATAAAAAATTTAAGTTAACACATTGGTTGTCCGGGGAGTTTGTCAATTACTGAAAAGTTATTGCCAACCAAAGTTGAAGTTCACATTCAAATGTATTACAAATGCATTGTGCAATTAAAATGTAATGTGTATAACTCATTAAAAATGATTATTGAAATGTCATAAAATATGTAAGAATATCAATGTTGTAGTATGCATACAATGCCTTTTTTTTTTTTTTTTACAATATGTAACAGGGGGCCCCTGGTCTGTAGCTCTACCCACCAAGGGGACCTTGGAAAGACCCCTGTATTAAAGTCTTTTCACAATAAGGATAACAATGAAGATTTCTATAATAGTGAACACACCAGCGGACTATAACATTCTGCTGGAGCGCCTTGATACAGGAAAGATTCTTAGGCTGACGATACACGGGGCAAATTTTTGAGCAATTTTTCTTGGGCACTTTCCCATTGAGAATGGGTAACAAATCAATATCTGGATTGGTTGTGGGCCCTGTGTCTCACCTGGTTGCCCGTTGACGGCAACATTGCTCAAAAAGTTGCCCAGTGTATTCCAAAGTGATTCCAACAATATCCTTCCTATGTGCCATTATCGTTATAGTTGTGGCATGGACTCTGCTATTCTTTTACATTTAGAACGATTTTGAAAACTAGATCTTTATAGTTACCGATATCGTAGCCTACTTGGTGTGTGAACGGGCTTTTAGACTGAAAGAATAAATTGAATTGTCAAAAGGCCTAACTTTAAGATTAAATACAAAGGCAGTGAGGATTTTGTGTAACAAGCTTATGTAATTCTAACTGTTCGTTTTAATTAGTTGACTAATTAAGCTTAGGCGAAAAACGCAAAGTCTATCCTTCAACTACCTTAATTTGTTCTCATATAGGCTATCAGATTAATTAAGACCTCCATGAACTAATTTATCTAGAGACCCAGAAGCCGGACGCCACAGGGCAAATCTGAAATTCCAATCAAAGTCTTCATCTAATAGTAAATCATTGTTCGCTTGTACAGAACCTGGAATACTGCGCATAGCACGGATAAGAGTTTATTATTACCGCTGGAGGGGGTACATGAGAGCGATTAGCAATTCACTTCACTTCAGAACGAAATCATTTTCTTATCTGACCGAAACCGTCTCTATTCTGCCCGCTTTTCCCCATCACACCTGATATCTGAGAGTTCAATAATTTTATGTAGCTTACGAGGCTGCAAGGGAGATGTATTCTGACATAATGAACGGGGCCAGTGTGTCTCGGTGAATAGCGGCTCTGGGGAACAGCTTTACCAATCCTGAGCGCCCAGCGGACACCTGAAACCGCTTTACTGCCTCCGAAATGACGGCTTTTGTCCCAAAGAACTCAACAAAGCCAGCACTGGGGGATGTGTTTTCAGTGTGTGAATTAAACAATGAATTTCAGGGGGGTCAGCTTCTTTTAAAAGGAAATTTGTTTCATGGCATTCAGCTTTTAATGTTGTGTCATCTTTTCTAAAATCTTTGTAAAAATTATTTTATTTATTTATTTATTTTATTATATATATATATATATATATATATATATATATATATATATATATATATATATATATATATAATTTTTTTTAAGTCTACCAGGGGGTGGGTTCTAAACTTGTACAGCTGCTTTTTGTTTTGTGCTGCTGCTCCATGAAGAAAATTCAATAAACAGTTGTTAACAAAAAAAAAAAGAAAGGAATTTCTCAGGGCGCAATCTGTCGCGTCCACCTTGTGCACCTGACACAATTAACCAAATGCAAAATACTTTTAAAACAAACAAACCAAAAACAAATTCTATGTTAGCCTATTGATAGGCCTATAATCTATAATATTAACAGCATGACAGTAGGCCTAGCTATTTCTGTTTTGTAAATGTCAAAGGCAAAGTGCTCGAGCACTTTAGTTTTCATACTAATAAAATGTACCCTGACAAACGTGTAGCCTATTTTAACATTTGTGGCTAGTACTAAAACGCTTGAAACCCCTGTAGAAATTAAACGTAGCCTACATACGCTTGCATTCTGGCCCTCCATAACCCAGGGATTCAAGTCTTAATTAAGGGGTCAGGCTCCCAAATCCGCACAGAATTTGCACCTCTCTTTTCTTCTTCAATTACTGAACACATGGCATCAGTGAATCGGTGGATGTAAAGACTGATGCCATCGTTGTTCAAATCATAGGCTCTTGAAAAATTCTCTGAGCAAGGGGAGACATTTAAAAATGTTGTTGCTATTATAATAATCATTTTTTAATAGGCTAATTGTAATATCACATATTGTAATTTAAACCGCATTCATTTTTAGCATATTCCACTTTAATTAGATCCTAATTCATTCAGGCAGGCTATTCTCACCATAACTTGTTTAACAAACTCGATTTTATCATAGATCAAGAAAACACGCCTTTTGCAAACACCTTGTTTTTCTGTAATGTTATGCATTTAACCTCATGGCATTGCATTTAGCGCAGGTTTCCTGTGCGCTCTCTCAATGCATCGCTTCAGCTCTCCTACCTGCTCCGTTTGGGAAGCGGGATCCCATTTCTCCAGCATTATCCTGCTGCTTTCGCTGCTGCTGGGACACACAGAGAACAAGGAGCGGTTTGTTCCTCACACACAGCTAATCAGCACTTGTGTTAGACAGAAAAGCCAGAGACTCAGGCGTTTCGACTGAGCTTTGTCAGCCTGTTTCACAACTGTTACAGACCTCAAGACCTTTCATGTGATTTCATCAAACATGCGTGAAATTAGCGCGAGTTAAGTGTCGAGTCAGGATGTTAACATTTTAAAGATGCTTAAAATGTGCAAATAATGTTTACCATTACAAGCAAACAGATGTAGAATAGAAAAAATAAAATAAAAAATCCTTTATATAAAAAATAATAATTAAATAATAGGCCTCCATTAAAAAAAAAAATAAAAATGCATGACTCACATCGGATAGACACGTAGCCTAAATGTAAATAGCAATACTCACTTTTCAAAATCATGCTGGTGTGTTAAATTCAGACTTTCAGAGCCCCACGTGATATGTGCTGAAAATAAATAAATTACAATCACATTAGTGCTGCACTATTCGTTCATTACTAGTTTTTTTTTTTTTTTTTTCATGTAGGCTATAAGACATTTCTGTATCAAAAATGTAATAAACGCTCGGACTATTCATAAACAACTATAATAATATATTTTAAAATATAAAATTTACATAATTATATATTATATTTGATGTAAGCGTTTTAATAGCTACATTAAATTAATAATCTTTTTATCTTAATCGATTTTTTTTCTTCTTCTTAAAATAGTAATTAAAAATAATAATAATAATTAAAAAAAGATTAACAGAACATCTTTATACTCACCTAAGAAATTTAGGCATATAGACCACTATCATTTTTTTTTTTTAATGTTTATGTAGGCTAGTGCAATAAAACTCTTTGCTTGACAATAATATATAACTTAATTATACAATTTAATTATCTAAATGTATTTTTCCTCTGTGTAATGATCAGTTAATCGGAGAAGAACATGCTGCTTACCTTGATATATTAGGATAAAGAATAATAAATAGAGTAAAAAAAGTTTCTTTCCGGGAGTTAAAATAGGATCCATCCGTGACTCATGTGAATCACTTGAAATGGAATGAGATTCTCCCCTCTCAGTCTTCCACCGATGGGCACTACCGACGCATATTCCCGTCTGACTGCAGCTGCTCCTCGCGCGCATCTCAGGTGCTGAGGATAACGCCAGTCTCGCGCTCGCCCGTCATTAGCATAATTTATGCTAATGAGCAGCACTAACGCATACCCACAGCTACAGGGAGAGCGAGAGAACTGGGGGCTCGGCTACAAGAAGAAATATATTTCTATTTTCTATATATTTTCGATTATATTTATTTTTTCATGATACAGTGAAAGTGAAAATCATTTTGATCAAAGTGCTGATGAGTCCTGAGAAATAGTAAATGAAGGTTTTAAACGATTCGTTCTCCTAAATAAATAAATAGTTCTGTTGTCATTTATTCATCCTCGTGTTGTGACAAAACCGTTTAATTTATTTATTTTTTTCTGTGGAACAGGAGAAGATAGGCACTTAGCAGAATTAGAGGTCATCATTGACTTTAATTATATTAAAAAATCCAACAAAAGTGAATGGTAACTGAGGTGGTCAGTGCATTCTGTTTAACTTCTGCATAATAAAGAACATACTTGGTATCAGTGATGAGAACATAACGTGCAACTGGACTAATACACATGTGCTGTGAAGCCAAACATGGAAAAGAGTGGACAGATTTCACTCTAGATGTGAAAAGGGGTGCTGTCTAGCATTAGAACAGTGTCACAAAATAAAATGTGCACATTTAATCTCACAGTTTGGGGGACTTTGAAGAACTTAGCAGGAGTTGGAGTGCAGAAAAAATGAAAACAAACAACAACAAAAAAATAACAGATATTACTTTATATTCATTTAAGGAGTTTCAGATACAAAATTATGGATTTTTAATTTTGTTCTTTTTCATGACAACTTGCAACATCATTATAATGAATAATTACTGTATAATATGGGATTGTTCAAACTAGACTATAATGCCACACAGATGAAAGCATACTGCACTTCTTTCTTTGTACTGACCTAGATATTTACATGCCAGCTCCTTTTTAAGATAAGAAACTTCATAAAAACGATCCTGAGCTAACTTGTGAAATAAAGTGGAGTAATTTGACAGTAACATAAGATATTTTGAATGTCTGTGGTATTAACAAAAGAGATCATCCCCAGTGTGTGAGGAGGTAAGTTAAATGCCCATGGTTTGTTGTAAACTGCCCTCTCTCACACAATGTGGCCATGAACAGGACAGTCATAAACAACTCCTTTCACAATTTTTATGGCCTGTTTGGCTGTGAGCGCCCTCCAGTGGTTAGCAGAAAGCTAAAGACAGCAGCATTAATGATCCACTGAATGTATCCGAAAGATGGCACACCATATGTCTCATAGAGGAATCCTCCAATGGTTGGGCCAACAGTTCGTAAAAGAGACTGCACCGACGCACACAGACCCAGCATGGTTCCTGAACACACCACACAAACAATTTTTACATTTAGTGCATTATGAGAACATTTGCATGGAAAACATATATATTATATATATATATATGCATATGTATGTATTGTATTCATTCACAAGGGCATCTTGTTCAGTCTAGCATGTGTGTTTGTGGGTTACCTGTGTCAGATGGAGACACACTCTTGGTCAACATGGTGTCTGTGATGACATTGAAGACACTTAGAGAAAACATCATCGGTATCACAATTAAACAAAAATGAAACACGTTGGTCATCACAGCCTGAAAAACATACAAAACACACATATATTTAACATACACACCGTGAGACCAGTCACATAATCCAGCTTCCATGTTTAACTGACACAACTGTTATGCAACTAATACGAAACAAAAAATTTAATTGTTTGCAATATCAGCTTACCTGTGCAAGGCCCACTAAACTGGATATCCCAACAGAGAGCAGCAGTAAAGAAGACTCTGAAAATCTAGACGTAAGACGCCCAATTACAGCACCTTGGATCACCTTAAACAGCAAGACACCAGTGTCACTTATTGCCTCAGCACAGCAGTGCTTCAATCCAAACCTACTTATATAGCATGTGATTGATAAGAAGTGTGCATGTGTTTATACCATTTGTACTACGCCAAAGTAAGCCATCAGATAGCCATTCTGCTCTGCCTTCAGTTGGAAGAAGTTTATGGCAATTATGGAGAACATAACTTGAAATATACCTATATACAATAAAAACAACAAATAAAAATATGTAAAACAAAACACAAGGCAACATTTAAAGTCGAAATTTTATTCTGTACATTGAGAAAACATTGTCAAATGTGGGGGCTCTATTCATCGATTAATTGATTGATTGGATGGAGGCATATATGAATGAGAGTTAACTAAATGACTAAATGATATGCTAAATTCAGCATACATCACTAGAGAGAAGTCTGTCCTTTCACTGAAAAATTTGACAGTTTTGACATTTTAATTAAAAAATTAACTTAGTTTAAAAAGTTTCTTTTTTTCAAACATATTGTATGCATTAACTAATTGTTCACCAATTAGAAATAAATGGTGAATTTTCATTTAATGTCCACTTTAAGTATGCTTCCAATTTAGGGGTATTTAAGTACGTTTAAAGTCACAAATGCTAATAGTTAAATTGTTCACCTGCTGGCAATCCAGAAATAATCTTCACTGTGAAAGTCTTTGCAACGCCTGGAAATTTCATTAGTCTTGTGATCTCCCCCAGATTAAACACAGAATTTGATGATCCCTTCTCTAAACAAAAATAAAAATCATAATAATCACTATATATATTATATATAATGTAATTTTTAGTAATACATAAAATTATTGTAATGCTGAAAAAAAAATATACAAACTCCATTTAACAATATACGATAATCAGATTCTTAATATAAGACTTTTATACAATAAAGTTACAAATGGCTACTGTAAGAGCATTCCTTCTGTGTCTAACTGAGTTGTGTGTTTGTTTGCGTCCATACTGTTACTCTCCGGCATGGTTTGTATTTTGGTCTGTTTAGGGATGAAGTTCAACACCAGCAGCAAAGAAACAAAACTTCCGACAGCTGCAAAAGATGCTGCAAACTTTTCCCTGCAAACCACACAAAAACACACAACCACTGGCACTTAAATCCTGTTTTACTGGATCAGTGCTGCTTTCATTTTATCTTCATGTGATACACAACACGATTAGATTTTGCAGTTTTTCCAGAGTACAAATGGTAAAGTTTTGTACTGGTGGACAAAAATACTCAGAGTTTCTTTTGAATTTGTATTCATCAAATAATCCTGAAAAAACTGTATCACTGTTTTCATGTGAAACTGTATTCATGTTTAATGTTTCCTGAGCGCTAAATCAGAATATTAGAGTGATTTCTGAGGATCATGAGTGACTAAAGACTGGAGTAGACTCCAGTGGACTACTGGTAGCGTAGTGCAGGTGGTGTAGTGTGTCCTACCCAAAGCGTGTGCTGAGGGTCCCACCCAGTGATGATCCTGCAATCATGCCAATGCCAAAGCAGAGGCCAAGTTTCCCAAGAGCATCTGCTCGCTTCTCACTCTCTGACAGATCTGCTACCACCATTTGAGCTCCTACACACAAATACAAATGCATTGACATACCTGTATATTGTTTGATTGAGTTACATATATGTAAGAGTGTATGAAGCAGGTGTTACCTGGCAGTGCATGCATGAAAACAGCAGGCAGTTTATGCACGAAAAGCATAAAAGTGTTGTCTGCCACCGCCAACAGTAGGAAATAAACCACTGACGCCAAGCAAGACACCGAGAGAGCTGCACGTGCTCCGAACACATCTGCGAACCTGACAACAGACACAAGACACACATGTGAATAAAATGTGAATAAAATACACAGTTGGTCTATGACTGAAGTAAGACATTAAATAAATGAGTCATTCTCAAAAGGCACACATAATTACAAACATGTATCCTATTATCCTCCATTCATTCTAACTGCTTACCTTCCATAAATAGGGCCTCCAAGCAGCTGAATTACTCCAACTGTGGTCTGCAGATACCCGAACCAAATAGTATCGAACCCGAGCCTCCTCGCCAAATACTGTTCCACAGAAGACAAAACTGAACAAGCAAGGCAATCCATCCAATTCAATTCAATATGTGCTTTATTGGCATGACAATTGTTACAATGTATTGCCAAAGCCTATAACTGCTTTATTTCTGTCTGGTGAGAGCCTGGATTAGACTAGAATGGGCCAAACAACATGGCCAGCTTTAATCTGCTATACATTAACATTCATTTACCAGTTGCTTTTATCCAAAGCAAAGAATGAAGAATATCACAAACAAGGTGAATAATAATTAAAAATTCTCTCTCTCTCTCTCTCTCTCTCTATATAATATTATTTATATTCTAATACCTTATCACAGAAGTTATATTAAAAATATAAAAATGTAAATATAATTGGTTCACATTATCAAATAGTTTGTTTGCTGGAATGTCCTGAGTCAAATGTGAGAACATAGTCAAAACCCCTGCAGATATACATTCCTGGGCTCAGCAAAATCGATTCAAAGGAGCTTTTATTTAACATCTGAACCCAAATGAAGTCGAAAGACGAGACGCACCGGTGTTATGGAGAACTGGAGGAAGAGCCAGGTGATGTCGAGAGCTGCGATGAGGTAGGTGATGTAAATCACTTTCTGCTTCGCCGCCGGCTCCATGCTTCAAATCAAATCGTTGTATCAGATCTCAGCTCCGGGTTTGTATTCCCCGATAGTTCTCCTTCCGCACAATCTGCTGCTTAAACGGGTAAATTAAGAGCATCTGCTTCCACTGAAACTCCGACGAATATACAAGTACAAATTATAAATCATAAAGATTTACGGCTTTATCCCGCTGTAGTAGCGGTGACAAAGCATAAATTTAATGTGAGGGAAAGGTTAAACCCAGAAACGCGCAGAGCTGAACTTCAACCAGTCAAACTACCAACAGGTTAAAGGACTTTGAGCCGTTTCAGTTTCGCCGAAGCTCTGCTCACTGCGGCGGGAAAGGAGGGGTTTATACGGGTTTAAAATAGAAGATACATATTCTATTACTATTTATTTAGACGTAATAATTTATAAAGATATACAAATCTGCAGTCGTTTCATCTCCGCACAAGACCACGGATCATTTTTACCTTGTGAGTGAGTAATGTCCGACTACACGTTATTACCAATAACAAGTAGGCTAACCGGATTAGGTTATAAAGCGTATAAAGTGTAAAGCGGATAAAGGTGTCTAAAGTGCTAAAATAAAACCATTAATACATAGTCCTCGCCATTTTTGTTGTGGATAACACATCGAGGAAATTCCTCCTCCTCTAGTGTCGTGAACACTGGAGGCGTGACTAGGTTAGCCGGCAACAACCTACTAACGTTACATATATTGTGACTAGATGTCGCGACGGAAAAATAATTGCAGATGAACGGACACCAGAGAGACTGAGCAACAGAGAGCAGGCAGTACTTCATATCACAAGAGCTCATTCATTGTTGAGACTGAGAGCGGTGCAGTACGCGGAAACTTTACTAAAGCTCGCTTCATTTTTACGTATTGAAGGCAAGAAATATTTAACAGGGAAGAAATATTGCCTATTGCTATTGACCTGATTTAAAAAAAATAGTTACCATTTTGGTCACATGTACTGTCCTGCAACAAAGAACAATCCAATTTGTTGTAGGCTACAACCAGCTTTCCACCAAGTAGCCTTCATATAGTAGCCTATATATAACACACAAACGTTTGATTTTCTGTTAAAGTGGGGCTTTCGGTTGACTTGTATTTTATATATACAGAGCTAACTTTTTCTTTTCTTATTACATGTAGTCCCCGACTCCCCCAGACAGAAATCACCACAGTAGTGTGGAATAAAGTGCAGTTTTTTTAATCTCAATATAATACAGAGTTCATCTGTATGGTTCTCTATCATGACCAGCAGAGTATCAATGACATAACAATTTTTAAAAATCTGTGCAGAAAACTGCAGAATATTAAAACCACACAAGCAAAAAGTCCCTGGAACAACACTTTGTGAAAAAAATAGTTTGAAAGTTCAGTCTGAACAAAATATATTATGTACAAATATAACAGTTTAAGTGCACAAACATGATACAGAGTCACACTCTGTTAAAACATTTTGTAATAAATTATCAGTAGGCTTATACTAATAATTGACTGACCTCATTCTAAAAGGAAAAAAAAATAAAACATTTACAATCCAGGAATAGACAGGTCAGCATGTATCTTTACTGAAAATAAACAATTCCAGAGATAACCAAAGAGACTGCTTCTGTTAAATGCTAACGTATTGTACTTATGGTCCATTTAAGGTCAAACTTTGACCCGTGACATCTGGAAATAATAGATATATTAAAGCCAAAGACCTGAGAACAGCTAGAGAACACAACAGCTCAGACACAACCTACAGCATATCTCTTAATAATGTCACTGCACATTGTCAGCAATTTACCAGCCTACTGGCTCATACCAAGGTTAGTTGCTATGTTAAATCACAGAAGAAGTGTTTTGAAAACCCATCTTGTCTTTAATAATGCTGCAGTGATATAGCAACATATTACGGTCTAATGATAAAGTCTCATGTGACATGTTCACGTCTATATTTCTATTCATGCCTAACTTCATTTCACTTGTAGTCCATGTCTGAGGAAATGTCGTTTTTATAATGTTGTATTAGATCCTATCAGCAACTCTCACAAAACATCCCTGCAGCTACATTTCTGTATTTGATAAAACGGTAATTAAAATGTTTACATTTTTCTTCATACTTGTATGCCTTTATAAACAAACTTCTTAATAAATACATTTTTGTTTTTCCTCTTTAAATAAAACTCAATTTAAAAAAATAAACAAAATGGTAAAAAGTTTTTTTTTTACAGCAGTGTGGCAAATTATAAGGTAGACGGTCAGGCCTTATGGTAGCCATTTTTGGCTTTTTTTAAAGGTTCAAAGTTCTCATAAATAGTAAGTGCAGCGGTGTTCTGGTAGATCAAGTCCACGTTGTTTCCAGTCCGAGACTTGATGATGTCCATGGCGCACTGGTTAAGAAACACATATTGATCCTGCAAAAGTAGAGAAGGTAAAGGCCTGCGCTGTTAGAGACTAAAATGCCCATTATGGCTTACAAATCATAGGAGCGTATATTATATATATATAGAGAGAGAGAGAGAGAGAGAGAGAGAGAGAGAGAGAGAGAGAGAGAGAGAGAGAGAGAGAGAAAACTCAAAAACTGGTAATGAATGTACCTCTGTTTGAACCATGAGTGGTCTGTGCATGCGTAAATCATGGATGATCCCATATACATCTACTACACCATCCCTCTCAATCTGAAAGATTAACCGATCAATGGCAATGAAGGTTCCCGTGCGGCCCACACCAGCACTGTAATATGAAAACAAAAAATATGATGAAAATTACATTTTTCTTTGTGGGAGTATAATAATATAATGGTGTTGAATAGACCTGTTTGTATATATTGAAGAAGAGTTCAGGAACTATTCAAGTACCTGCAGTGCACAAGCGTGGGTGAATGTCTTGAGTACTGGTCCATGTGTTCTCGGACCAGGTGTCTGAAGTTGATGAGAAGCTCAGTGGTCTCAGGAACTCCATGGTCTGGCCACGCAGTGAAATGGAAGTGACGAACTGATCGAGACTCTGTTGTTTTCACCTGTTATGCAGGAATCATTCTTTACCAGTGACAGTACTTCACATGAGGCTTAATGTTATAATTAAGACATATTGCAAACATTTTAAGGAGAAGATAATTCTGACTTTCTAAAATGTGTTATACTTGTATAATTAGTTTGATATTTATATATAATTTTTAAATGTATGATAATTTCCCAGCCTAAATAATAGGTGTATAAAATAAAACAAAAAGTATGGGCACCAATGCAGTAGAAAAAATAAAACACTAACAAAAATGTGGTGCAGTTTATAACAGTTACAGCATGTTCCTGTTTCTAGTCATGATTTAGTGTAATATGTGGGTTATTTAGTGTTAATACAAATAGCACCTGGGTCTATCTGTAATATTAATATGGACTTACATTTTTCACTTCAAAGTCACGTAAAGTCCAGTCTTCCAATGGAATCTCGGAAATATTCGTCACTGTCAGATTGTTAAAATGTTTTCTCTCTGCTGGCCAGTATTCTTCACATTTTACCTGAGAGACAAAAGATTGTGACAGCATTTATATAAGCTCATTATTAGTTCAATACCTGAGATGAGGCATTACAAATGATCTCAGAATGCTGAATGAGGATATGAACATTGAATATGTAGTGGTCAAGTGATATGTAGCATAATCTGATGATAAAATTAACTAAAACATAAGGAATGAAGGCTCTAACAGGTGAGATCACAGAGAAAGTGAAGCATGGATGTATACTGTACCCGTCCTTGCTCATTGCATTTGGTGAGCATGACAATAGTGTGCACGTTTTTCTCCCAGATCAGTCTCCAGAAGTCATTGACAGTGCAGGGCAGTGGCCCTTGGGCTGCGATAAACTCCTTCTTTGAAGTGTAACCCTGGAAATATCACTCAGTTAGTGTGACAATTGTGTAAAGAGCTAAATGTCATATTTTGTGTAGTTTCCCCCTTCCTACCGGCATGTAGCTGGCATTGATGTAGTCATCAAACGGGCTGCTGAGCACAGAGAGCTTGACACGAGATGAATCATCTGTCAAGAACACATGAATTATTATGAATATGGGCTACGTGTCTAGAACAGAGTGGAGGAAACTCAGTGTTGTGTAACTTCACAAAGGGAAACACTTGTGAGTCCTGTGGTTCTTACATGGCAGCACATTGTTATAACGATTCTTGGCTTTGTTTTCAGGGGCCTGAGCAACAGTCTTCGGCTGATTTATCCCAACTGGCCTTAGATCCTACAAACACACACATACATTTATTTAATCTTGTGTTTCTATTGCTTTTATTACATTTACATCACAAATATTTAAACATCTGTAATAAAGCATTTGTTTCTCTGTCAGTAATTCAAGAAGAGACGCAAGTGTATGTCACATATTTATGAATGAAGAGGAACACAACACAGTCAGAGCAAACAAATCAGACACTGCTACCACAGTATTTAGATCGTGGCATACTGATGGTATGGAATCTAGGTGCAATACTTGCAATACCAATTATTATTTAGAGTTGATCAGTTGTAAATATACAGAGAAGCCAAAGATATAATCACCTCAAATTCTTCAGCAAATCCACAAAAGGAATCAGCTCTTTGCCGCCTATAGTAAGCCTCATAATCCTCCACCTTTATTGGATCACTCCTATGACACCATTAAATAACACATAAGAAATATGTATTTTAACAATACAATACGCCACATAACATTGTATTTATTAAATATTTAGTAGCATAATGCAAATAAAATTATATAAACATATACTTTACAGAAAAAGGGCAAGATTTTACAATAAGGTTTTATTTGTTAATGTTAAATTACACTAGTTAAACTGTACTAACAATGAACAACACTTTAAGTGTTAATGTTAATCTAAGCATTTATCAATCAAAAGTTGTATCTGTTAACATTAATTTAACATTAAACTAATAGTTTAGTTAGCCTAATTCATTAAATAATGTTAAAAAATTAGACCTTATTGTGGCTTTGTTCTGGGATATCATTATTGCTACTATGATACAATATTTCATGTTCTTTCCAATATCATAAATCATTTTTATTGAAGCTATGTAGTCATAATTTTCAGCCAAATCATAAATACGTATGAAAATTTGTGTAGACAAACATGTATGATTACTTACACTTTGTTTCTGTAAGAAAACAAAAGAAGAAACATATTAAAAGGTTAATTTTATATTTCTTTATTTATTGTTTGTTTCCAATGTGTATTATGCTGTTTTGAGGAGACTTGTATACTAACCTTATAGAGTGGATAGGAACACTAGTAGAATCATCTTTTCTTTGCTTCCTGTGATATTGAGAGCACACATGTAATTATCTAGTTGCCACTGTCTATTAATACTTAAAAACAGAACTGAGGAACATTCTGTAAACAAGCAATACATATATTTACAAACCTAAGTTAGATGAGTAAAATTGTGGTGACACAATGTTAATTTTAAAATCCTCTAAATCTAACATCTCTATCACTATGAAAACACTCCAAACATCAAGAATCATGTATCAAATCTGTAAAATGTCTTACCCTCTACAAACCACAACCATGATGATGATTACAACAAGAAGAGCAGCAACACCGGCTCCTGCAGCTGCTGCTCCAATTACCACTGAAAGATGGAGAAAGAATAAAGTTAACTCAGAAATTAATTTATATAATTTATGTATACACTTTAGAAATGCAGATGGAAATATATATACAGTATATATATATATATATATATATATATATATATATATATATATATATATATATATATATATATATATATATATATATATATATATAAAAGTTGTTTTGGATAAAAGCGTCTGCTAAATGACTAAATGTAAGTGTATATAAAACTGCTGGTGCTTATGTATACATAAGACAGGTGCACTCATTATAAATAAGTCTAGGATAAGTAAAGGCATCCAAATGATGAGTTCTTTTTACAAAGTCAATAAAAACTAAACTAAATAATAAAAAAAAAAAGTGTTGTTCTTAACAATACAAGATTTTTAATGCCAAACATAGGCAAAGACCAAAAAATGTCTGAGAACCCCAGCTGTAATCTCATCTAAATGTTTGCTCTGGATGAAAATGTGCTTGTCAAACAGTAGGCTTTCACATTTGATTTAAATGATGCTTTTGAAGAATTCTGGGTATTTGAAACATTCATAAAATTCATGTGACATGTTACTTTGAAAACGCCAATGCAATTAAGTTAAATATTGAGAGAAAGTGTCCCAGTCTTTACCTGGGTTCTCTGGCAGTGTGACGGACTTCGGTAAAACTCAGATATGGAGTAGTATGAATTAGAAACATCCACTAATTTGTTATTTATCTCCAGACGAGTGAAAGCAATGACAGCAAAACTGCAAGAAATCCAAACACATAACAGCATAATGCAGAAGACAACAACCAATGCAGTAGTGCAGCTGATGGAGCTGTGAAAGGCAGCATTAGGAACAAAGAGCAGTAGTTCAGTTTAATTTAGTAATGGAAATCACCATTGCATTGTTATAATGGATTTTAATGTATGCAGCACTGAACTTAATTCAAAGTTTGGGAAGTATATTGACTTACTTGTAAGTGCCTTTTGCATTTAGTTCTCCGTTTTGGTAACCTTCCCACTCAGTTTCATCTCCAATGATGATTGTTTGTGTCTGTGCATTTCTAGACCCTGTTTGACCCTGTTTCCTGACAACAGCCAGGAATGTGCTGCACTTCTTTGCTTTCCAGTCCTTGTAGGTGTTCAACAGGCATTGATCAAGCTTTTTCTTGTCCGAGCAGTCTGCAGGAGGTGAAACCAAAGATTTGACAATCTAACTTTTTTTTTTTTTTTTAAATAATATACATTTATTTGCATACATTATTAACTTTAATGCCCCCATATTATATTATATATTGACAAGCAAAAAAGTAACTATGAATAAATAAATAAATAAAATAAATAAATAAATAAATAAATATACAGTGCCCTCCAAAAGTATTGGAACAGTAAAGACAAAATTGCTCTGTTGGCTGTGGATTAAAGACATTTACAAATATTATTTAAAGATGAATATGAGACAAAACTACAGAACGTCACATTCTATTAATGGGTGATTCAACACAGATGTTTTACCAGCTAAGAATTCAGCACTTTTAGAGTTTCATCCCTCTATCTGATGTGAGCATAAGTATTGGAACAGTTGCCTCACAGGTCTTTCTAAGTGATCAGCTGTGTCCTGTTGCATTAATTCTTCAAATATTAAAAGCAGGGAATGTGTCGTATCAGTTATATCCATTACTTCTGCATTCTGAATCTTGCATTCGATGATGACACACACAAACCAGGATGAAGATGAGGGAGCTGAATTTGAGTGAAAAGCAAGCAATTTGGATGCTAAAAGAAAAGAGGAAGTCAATTAGAGCTCTAGCAAAAACAAAGGGCATGGAGAAATCAAGAGTTTGGAAACCACCAGCGACACCAGCAACGAGCAACTACCTGATCGGCTGAGAAAACAACAGTAGTTGATGACAGACAAATCATAAAAGCTGTGAAAATGAACCCTAAAAGATGTGTCTGTAAAATCACCAACAACCTCCAGAAAGCTGGGGTGATGCTCTGACAATCTACTGTCCTCAGGAGACTTTGACACAGAATAACAGAGGCTACACAGCAAGATACAAACCTCTGACCAGCTCCAAAAATAGAAAGGCAAGATTAGAGTTTGCAAAAAAGCACAAAGGTGAGCCAGAAGAGTTTTGGAACTGTGTTTATGGACCGATGAGACAAAGATGAACCTTTATCTAAGTGATGGGAAAGCAAAAATGTGGAGAAAAAAAACGCAACTGCAAATAATCCCAAGCATACAGCCTCATCTGTAAAGCATGGCGGAGGTGGTGTCATGGCATGGGCATGCATGGCTGCCTCTGGAACAGGCCCCCTCAACTTTACTGATGACTTAATGTATGATGACAGTAGCAGAATGAATTTGGAAGAGTACAAAAGCATCTTGCCTACCAATATTCAAGAAAATGCCACCAGATTCATTGGGAAGTGCTTCATATTGCATCAGGACAATGACCCAAAACACCCTGCCAGTTGAAGAGGAGAGTAAAGGCAGAAACTCCCCAAACAAGCAAAAATTGGAATTGGTTGCATTAAAGGCTGGGAAAAGTATTTCAAAGGATGAGACCAAGAGTCTGGTGAGGTCTATGGGTCACAGACTCACTGCAACTAAATAATAGCTTTTAATCTTTTATATCTGCCTTATGTTCAACTGTCCCAATACATATGCTCACATCAATGAGTGGGATGAATTCTAAAAGTGCTGTTCTTTTTATTTGGTAAAACATGTATGTGTTGAAACGGCTAATAATAAAATATGACATTCTGTAGTTCCTCTTCAGGAACTCGAGCTGCGTCCAAGAACGCTGGAGGCGTTCCCCTAGCGTTCTTGGACGCAGCGTCTCGTTCCCTTGAGGAACTAGAGTTACATACGTAACCGGAGACGTTTTGTCTCATATTCATCTTTTCATCATATTTGCAAATGTCTTGACTCCACAGCCAACTGAACAATTTTGTCTTCACTGTTCCAATACTTTTGGAGGGCACTGTATATATGATTTTTAAAATTTTTGTATGTTTTTCACACTTAAAAGATTCAGATCATCAAACAAATTTTAATATTTCACAAAGATAATGCAAGTAAATACAAAAAGCAGCTTTTAAATGATGATTTCATTTATTAAGGGAAAAAAGCTGTCCAAACCTACCTGGCCCTACGTGAAAAATTAATTGCCCCCTCCTATTAAATCATGGAAGAACTGTGATTAACCACATTATTTTAGAAAGCAGAGTTAAATTTCACTAGCCAAACCCAGGCCTGATTACTTCCAGACCCGTTGAATCAAGAAATCACTTAAATAGAACCTGTCTGACAAAGTGAAGCATGTTTAAAGAGCAACATATCATTCCGCGATCTTAAGAAATTCATAAACAGATGAGAAACAAAAGTTTACATGTATCAGTCTGGAAAGGGTTAGAAAGAACTGCAGGCCTCACTTGCCTCAATTAAGGTCAGTGTTCATGATTCAACAATAAGAAAGAGACTGGGCAAAAACAGCATCCATGGGAGAGTTCCAAAGCAAAAGCAATTGCTGACCAAAAAGAACACAAAGGCTCGTCTCACATTTGCCCAAAAATATCTTGATTATCCTCAAGACTTCTGGGCAAATACTCTGTGGACTGATGAGACAAAACTTGAACTTTTTGGAAGGTGAGTGTCCCGTTACATCTGGCGTAAAAGTAACACAGCATTTCAGAAAAAGAACATCATACCAACAGTAAAATATGGTGGTGGTAGTGTGATGGTCTGGGGCTGTTTTGCTGCTTCAGGACCTGGAAGACTTGCTGTGATAAATGGAACCATTAATTCCCGCTGTCTACCAAAAAATCCTGAAGGACAATGTCCGGCCATCTGTTTGTGACCTTAACCTGAAGTGAACTTGGGTTCTGCAGCAGGACAATGATCCAAAACACACCAGCAAGTCCACCTCTGAATGGCTGAAGAAAAACAAAATGAAGACTTTGGAGTGGCCAAGTCAAAGTCCTGACCTGAATCCTATTGAGATGCTGTGTCATGACCTTAAAAAGGCGGTTCATGCTCGAAAACCCTCCAATGTGGCTGAATTACAACAATTCTGCAAAGATGAGTGGGCCAAAATTCCTCCACAGCGCTGTAACAGACTCATTGCAAGTTATCGCAAACGCTAGATTGCAGTTGTTGCTGCTAAGGGTGGCCCAACCAGTTATTAGGTTTAGGGGGCAAGCACTTTTTCACATGGGGCCATGTGGGTTTGGATTTTGTTTTCCCTTCATAATAAAAAACTTCATTTAAAAACTGCATGTTGTGTTTACTTACTTATAACTTATCTTTGATTAATATTTAAATTTGTTTGATGATCTGAAACATTAAAGTGTGACAAACATGCAAAAAAAAAAAAAAAAAATCAGGAAGGGGCCAACACTTTTCACACCACTGTGTATATATATATATATATATATATATATATATATATATATATATATATATATATATATATATATATATATATATATAAAATGCTGATTTTTATTTTTTTTACCAATTAAAAATATCACTTTTCCACAAAAACATAAATATTTATCAGTGATAAAAAAATAAAAAAAAAAGTTTCTTAAGCACACAATCAGACTATTAGAATGATTTCTAAAGGATCATGTGATACTAAAGAATTAAGTAATGGCTGCTAAAAAAATTTGTTTCGCCATCAAAGCAATAAATTACATTTTAAAATATATTCAAATAGAAATAGTCTTTTTAAAATTGTAATAATATTTCAAAATATTAAAGTTTTTACTGTATTTTCTAAATGCAGCTTTGGTGAACTTAAGACACTTCCTACCAAGTTTTTAAAAATTAAAAAAAAAAATCTTACCAACCCCAAACATTTTAATGGTACTGTAAATTAATATTTTTTTCACTACCCAGTTATTAAAGAGACTAATGGAGAGCCATTTTGCTGAGTAAATTGTAACAAATACCAATTGATGAATTCAGAGAACTTAAAAGTCTCAGGTTTATTTGACATACCATTAGTGTCGGAGTAGACAAGCACACCATAATAGAGCACAGGACCGTTTGAGTCATTAAAGATGTCCGACTGAAGATTCAAAGTAAACTTGTTGTATTGTAGCTCAGATATATTCACTGATGTTATTTTAGGTATAACAGGTTCTATAAACACAAACAAAAACAAGAAGTATGTGATATGCACCCACATATGAACACAAAATACAAAAGAAGTAACTTTCCTTACTTGTGATTCCAGTCATACAGGTGATCGATTCCACAGTGCTATTCTTCCCACAACCAATTGTCCAGAGCATAACTTTGTACAGAGTGTTGTACTTGAGTCCAGTGAAGGTGTGGCTTAGATTGAAGGTCATTTTTGTGTCAGAGGAGTTCAGCTTAAATTCAAAGCCTTGGTATTTACCAGGAGGAGAGATCCATGAGACGTTAAGCATTGGAAAGGTTAAATTAGGACCCATACAGTTCACATTCTTCACTGGAGCTGCATCTGCACACGGTAAAATTGGAATTATTTTATTTAATATTATTTGAATTAAGTCATTTATAACAATATCTAATGAACTTCACCAGACTAAAGAGTTTCATGATTATTGTATCAGCATTTTTAAAGTAGACATGTCTGTGCGAGGTGTAAAACTACACCGCACAGGAAATAACTCAGCGCTGAAGGCTGCAAATGGCTTTTTTTCATACAGTTCTGCTTTAAAACCATGTATAACAGTATATAGTGTTTATACTAACCTGTGCATACTTGCTTCCACACAGCTTCTCCTTCTGTGTTGTCAGAAGTGCTGCTCTGCACACTGATGTTATAGAGTGTTGAAGGCGTCAGACTGTGTATAATCATGCTGTTATTTATAGTGGTTGTGTTTTTCTCTTCCTTCTCACTGTACTCTCTTACTAAATATTTTGGGACCCTTTCCACTTTTGCCCAACTTAGAGAAATGCTATTGATTGTTGTGGAACCAACTTCTAGGTTTTGGACAGGATCAGGCTCTGAAAACAGATGCAGGGAGAAGGATGAAGACATTAGAGGAGAGGAAACCCCATCCTCCCTCCATCCCAATAGCATAAAACATAATTTTGTGATACAAATGTGGAACAAATGGAAATTAAAGCCAATATTTACTGACATGCCAGTGGTATGTACTACTTTTTGAACACATTTTGGAGCATGACCGTTCCAAAGTCACATGATCCATCAGAAATCATTCTAATGTTCTGCTTTGCTTCTCAAGAAACATTTCTTATTAACTGCTGAAATCAGTTTTAAAAAAGCTTAATGTTTTTGTGGAAACTGACACATTTTATTTGTCAGAATTCTTTTATGAACAGAAAGTTCAAAAGACATTTTGAGTCTCAAATTTGATCAGTTTAATGTGCCCTTGCTCAATATTGTTCGATTCATTTCTATAAAAAAAATATTTTAACCACAAAATGTGTATATCTTGGAATATTATTTCAATGTAACTGATCGGTTCTATAATTTTGAAAGTGCAGAACTCACTGGTGGTTACATGAACTCTGATAGAGTCACTCTGGAAACCCATCGGGCCTACAGTAGCCACAGAAACATTATAGGGTGTTCCAGATTGCAAGCCGTCCAAAAGGAAAGTGTTTTTAGGAGTGAGATATTGACTGGTATTATAGCTGGGCCAGTAGGTCAGGCTGTAGTTGAAGCTGCCAGCTGTCATGCTCTCAGCTTCATCCCATTGAAATGACAATGAACGATTGCTCTTCAACAAAATCTTAATCTCTCCTGGTCTGTTTGGATCTGCAACAATTAGAATCTATAAACACTACGGTCCACAATGGTGCATGCTTACCAAGTCATGAGATGTCCTAACACATGATTTCCTAACTATGTTTGGAGTTGAATACTTACAAGTTGCCATTTTTACTGAATGAGATGTTTCCCTGAAGTTTACTTTGACAGTCGTGAGTGTGACTGTGAAGACAGTTGCTGCTTTTAGTTGACTGAAGGTGTGATTGTGTTCACTGCTACTGAGGTTTTTAGAGCTGCTCCATCCTTCACTGCTGATGTTCAGAATGTACATGTCCAGCCCACCAACAGGATGATCCCACGTTACCAAGAGTGAGTGATTAGAGCCTTGATTATCTAGTTTGGGAATTACTGTAGAGGGCTCTTTGGAGAAAAGAGAGAGAGAAAAAGAAAGTAAAGTGGTCAAAAAGAGAGTATGTTCAAGTTTGAGTTCACTTTTCTTGTCATTCAGCCCTGACATGGGAGAATTAAATTAAGTTTCTCTCACAGGTCCAGGCAACAACAATATAGGTGCATCTCAATAAATTAGAATGTCGTGGAAAAGTTCATTTATTTCAGTAATTCAACTCAAATTGTGAAACTCATGTATTAAATAAATTCAGTGCACACAGACTGAAGTAGTTTAAGTCTTTGGTTCTTTTAATTGTGATGATTTAGGCTCACATTTAACAAAAACCCACCAATTCACTATCTCAACAAATTAGAATACTTCATAACACCAATAAAAAAAAAAACATTTTTAGTGAATTGTTGGCCTTCTGGAAAATATGTTCATTTACTGTATATGTACTCAATACTTGGTAGGGGCTTTTGCTTTAATTACTGCCTCAATTCGGCGTGGCATGGAGGTGATCAGTTTGTGGCACTGCTGAGGTGGTATATGGAAGCCCAGGTTTCTTTGACAGTGGCCTTCAGCTCATCTGCAGTTTTTGGTCTCTTGTTTCTCATTTTCCTCTTGACAATATCTCATAGATTCTCTCTGGGGTTCAGGTCTGGTGAGTTTGCTGGCCAGTCAAGCACACCAACACTATGGTCATTTAACCAACTTTTGGTGCTTTTGGCAGTGTGGGCAGGTGCCAAATCCTGCTGGAAAATGAAATCAGCATCTTTAAAAAGCTGGTCAGCAGAAAGAAGCATGAAGTGCTCCAAAATTTCTTGGTAAATGGGTGCAGTGACTTTGGTTTTCAAAAAACACAATGGACCAACACCAGCAGATGACATTGCACCCCAAATCATCACAGACTGTGAAAACTTAACACGGGACTTCAAGCAACTTTCCTCCAGACTCTAGGACCTTGGTTTCCAAATGAAATACAAAACTTGGGCCACTGGGCAACAGTCCAGTTCTTCTTCTCTTTAGCCCAGGTAAGACGCCTCTGACATTGTCTGTGGTTCAGGAGTGGCTTAACAAGAGGAATACGACAACTGTAGCCAAATTCCTTGACACGTCTGTGTGTGGTGGCTCTTGATGCCTTGACCCCAGCCTCAGTCCATTCCTTGTGAAGTTCACCCAAATTCTTGAATCAATTTTGCTTGACAATCCTCATAAGGCTGCGGTTCTCTCGGTTGGTTGTGCATCTTTTTCTTCCACACTTTTTCCTTCCACTCAACTTTCTGTTAACATGCTTGGATACAGCACTCTGTGAACAGCCAGCTTCTTTGGCAATGAATGTTTGTGGCTTACCCTCCTTGTGAAGGGTGTCAATGATTGTCTTCTGGACAACTGTCACATCAGCAGTCTTCCCCATGATTGTGTAACCTAGTGAACCAAACTAAGAGACCATTTTGAAGGCTCAGGAAACCTTTGCAGGTGTTTTCAGTTGATTAGCTGATTGGCATGTCACCATATTGTAATTTGTTGAGATAGTGAATTGGTGGGTTTTTGTTAAATGTGAGCCAAAATCATCACGATTAAAAGAACCAAAAGACAAACTACTTCAGTCTGTGTTAATTGAATTTAATTAATACACAAGTTTCTCAATCTGAGTTGAATTACTGAAATAAATGAACTTTTCCACAACATTCTAATTTATTTAGATGCACCTGTATATAAACAAGTCAATTTTTGATTAGTGATTAGTATATCGAGTGCAATTACAATAAATCAGACAAGAAGACAATAAACACAATATACAAGACATATACGTATTGTAAGACACATTAGAAATACTCCGGTATGGTCTTCCCAAAGGCAGTGATACAAAAAGTGTATAAGAGGGGTGAGTATGTGTAGGAGTACATACTTGTTAAGACAGAGATGTTCACTGGTTGACCCAGAATGCCGCAGGCGAAACTATACACACTGAACTGACACAGGGTGCCAGGCTGCAAGTCTGAACTATGATGTTGTCAGAGAAAGTCGACAAGTTCCGACTATTTTCTGTGCAGTTGGACACGAAAACTTGGTAGGAAATGCCATTGTTGTACTGCTGAGGATGGGACCAGCTCAGCTTCACGGCAGAAACATTCAGAACATCAGGGGTTACAGAGGAAACCGGAAACGGCTCTGGAAAACAAACATACAAGTGACCGTAGAGCAGATGTGATAGCATGATATATGTAGCATAAATGTATTAAGTACTGTGTTGCCATATGCAGTGTGGTTACTTACTACTGCAGGCGGTTATATACTGGAGATCAGACTTGGTGCTGTCAGCAGTCTGTGTGGCAATGCTGATATTGTATCGACTAGCCGACTGCAGTGACAGTAGCTGCACTGTGGTGTTACCCACAATCTTTTGGTCAGCTGTGCCATTAGGGTGTGTGAAGTTGAGCTGATAGGAGTAACCGTGTTGCTGAACATCATGCTGCTGCCAGCTCAGAGTTATACTGGTCTCTGTATATCCAATTACTCTTACATCAGTTACAGCAGTAGGTTCTGAAAACCAGTCACAAAAAAACACATACACATCAGCAATGTTCTGTTCAAAAATGGGTCGTAAAGCACCAAGGGTCCTATTCACTAACTAACTGCATTAACCACTAATATAGCATACAATAATAAGTTCCAACATACAAGTTCCTTAAAGGGACAGTTCACCCAAAAATGAAAATTATGTCATCATTTATTCACTCTCATGTCATTCCAAACCCATAAGATTTTCGTTCTTCTTTAGAACTCAAATGAAGAGATTTTAGTTCTTTTCATATACTGTCATTTTTATCCATCCATTGCACCCGAAATTTTCAAGCTTCAAAAGGTTAATAAAAACTTCATAAAAGTAATCCATACAAATTGAGTGGTTTAATCCAAGTCTTCTGAAAGGACATGATCACTTAATTTAGGCTTTTATTCACATATGTGACCCTGGACCACAAAACCAGTCATAAGGGTCATTATTTTGAAACTGAGATTTATACATCATCTCAATAAATAAGCCTTCCATTGATGTATGGTTTGTTAGGATCGGACAATATTTGGCTGACATACAACTATTTGAAAATCTGGAATCTGAGGGTGCAAAAAAAAAAAAAAAAAAAAAAAATCAAAATATTGAGAAAATCACCTTTAAAGTTGTCCAAATGAAGTTCTCAGCAATGCATATTACTAATCAAAAATTAAGCTTTGATATATTTACGGTAGTAAATTTACAAAATATCTTCATGGAACATGATCTTTACTTAATAGCCTAATGATTTTTGGCACAAAAGAAAAATCGATAATTTTGACCCATACAATGTATTGTTGGCTATTGCTACAAATATACCCCAGCGACTTATGACTGGTTTTGTGGTCCAGGGTCACATATAAACACTGATCAACATACATAGAGTGAATCAAATTTGGTAAATGGAATCTCAACCATACTTGCTTGGCATGTGAGAACCTCATTGGTTTTGCACAATATCACTGCACAAGGCCAGCACAACACTAAGTTAAATCTGTTCATAAAATAATATATGTACAAAAATTATGAGAGAATATTAAAAATAGCTTTATTTGAGTTTCTAAGATGAACAAAGATCTTATGGCGCAACAGGTGAGTAAGAAATGTCTGAATTTTAATTTTAACTATCATCTTCTTCCAAAGAACCATCGATTTTAATTAAATGACAAAAAGACTGCACAAAGACATTTCTTTCTTTTTCAACAATGCAACATTAAAACCTTCTGGATTTTCATCCACCATATGAAATCAGATACCCATCTACAGCAAGCAACATGGATAAGTCTACAAATGTGCATTGCTTACTTGTATATATAGTGTTGTACTGAAGAGAGCTGAAATATCCCATTGCACCTACAGTCCTCACACTGATGTTATACTGGACACCTGCACTGAGTCCCGTTAGAAATCTGTAGTTTTGGCTGCAGTTCAGCACGCTGTTGTTGTATGACAACTGGAAGTAGTGTGATACTGAGATCATGTCAAGTGGTTGAGCCCAGCTGACGTTCAGTGAGTTTGTGCTCGGATCTATCTCCAATTTGCCAGGAGGAGTGGGCACTGGAATGACAACAATATCAATCACAGCTGTGATACGCACACAGGCATAGAGCTCCACCTATAGGCCATCATGTGACATTCTCATATACTCGTATGTTATAAAATTATGAAATCCATGAATGGTTTTATGAAACTTTTGTAGCTGTAACACAAACAGCTAATAGTGACCTAATACCCAAAATTCAAACTTTTATTTTATAAATGTCAAACCGTTAGTAACATATTGTGCAAAAGTATTAGGAAACTGCACAGTTGTATAAACAGTGCAATACCCTTTCTTGAAAAATAAACTTTAGTACTATTTTCAGTGTAATATGCCTGGTTAAAATAGATTAGTCAGCTCTTGGTTTCTGAAAGCAAATGCCTTACTTCCTTTTCTCACAAAGTGCATGCAAATCACTATATGATGATACAACAGTATGTAGTGTGTGTTTTGTGTGTAGGGCTTGTACATACATAATTCAAAGTGTGTGTTTGTTTTGGGGTGTGTGAAGGGTCTTACAGGTGGCATTGGATACACTATCGCTGTTCTGCCTTATGGGTCCACTGATACTTGTGACAATGACATCGTACTGAGTTCCAGGTGTCAGGTCTGAGAACACCACGGTTGTCACATTCGTTTGTTTTTCTGACTTTAAAACAGTTCTGTTCAACAGGATTTTGACATTGTAGAGACTCACAGTGCCATCAGGCGGTCTCCACTCCACTCTCATGCTCTGAGTAGTGCCAACCGCAGATATATTGGATGCTTTACCAAGCCCTGATAACACCAAATAAGAGAGGAGGAAAAACTATTCAATAGCACAGACCAACAGACAAAACTGTAAGCAACACAAATGGAACGTTATGATACAAAGCCATTAATGAGTTACAGTATAAAAGGAACAAGTGTTTGAGTAATATGTGAATTGTAATACCTGTAAATGCAGAGATGGCTACAGAATCAGAGCTCATGCCATTTGCTACAGTTTGCACAGTAAAGGTGTAGTTGTTCCCGGCGACCAGGTTAGCGACACTTGCGTTCTCACTGGTACTCTGTATCCATTGTTCACCATTTACACTCACATTATACTGATATGAAGATTTGTAGTCACTCTGACGAAGCCATGAAAGGCGCATCTCAGTGGTGCCAACAGGAGAGGCTGCTAAATTAGTCACTGGCAGTGGCTCTGAAAGAGAATGCACATAATCATATTCTGTACTTATTACATATTAATGCGTGTGAATTAAAGTAACCAAAGACTTAGGCAAGGTAGAAGCCATACTGAATTTAAAGTGAATGAAAACAAGGCTTTTGAGGGACAGACTTGCTGCCTTTAAAATGGTATGAACTGTATACAGGTCTAGATCACATGTAATTTCCACAACTCACAACCTTTGAAACTGTTTTAGGAAGTTTTGTCCAACTAAAGTGTTTTTAAAGATGTTACAATCCATTGTACACACTGTACTTCAGCCTGACAGCCTCGTTTCCATTCCTGTCAAAAGTTAATTATGCTGCTACCTTCACAAAAGTCTATTAGTAAAAGATTAATATTAATATTCTGGATCATTTGGATAAGCCAGTCATTATTTTAATGTTCTGTCTAAAAGACGCTAAATGGCAGATAAAATTGTATACTATTTTGTCTAAAATTGAAAAAATTTAGGCATCTCAACATTATAATATATATAGTATAAAATAATGAATATTCATTTTGAGATTTGCTATAGGCTACTTTTCACTGTTAATACATTATTAGTGTTTTTAAAGATTAATTGGTATCAATCTGGTATAGGGACCAATTCTCACTATTAACTAGTCGCTTATTAGCATAGAAGCGAATTAGGAGTTTTTCGAGGCAAAAGTCATAGTTGATGGTTTGTTAATAGCAAGAAGTGGACTTTAAAATAAAGTGTGACAGATAAACTTAAAGTGAGCTTTAGATGAGGGGGTTCAAAATGTAAAAATAAGATAAGCATGCACAAAACAAGTATGCACAAATAATTATCCAAAGTTGCCTGATAAATGTCTATATTGATAAAAATCTGTAGTGTCGACAAATAACCAATATGGTAACAATATATTGTATATTCCTAGTATTAGGCATATATTAAAAAGGTTACCACTTATTATATAGTCTATATACACAAACACATAAAGAGGGATAGCAGCACTGTAACATTAAAGCATAATGCAAAATGCCTATTACTTGCCTGAAAACCTCATTACACAAAACTTACACTAAAATATTTAACATTTTACTGTATGATAGTCCATCTACAGTTTGGAGAGAGATGTGTAGTATTTACACTCACTGGTATTACACTGTATGAGCTGTGAGGGTCCAAATATGTTGGTAGCTATTATGAGTGCTCTGACGCTACAATTATACTGAGTGCCAGGCTGCAACGGAGTAATCTGATAACTGTTGGATGTGGTATTGAAAGTCTGATCAGGTGAAGAGATGTTGATACTGTAGGAGAACGGGCTGAAGTTCTCATTTGGGGAGAGCCAGGTTAGATTGACTGAATTGGTGCTCACAGCAGAAACTGACAGATGTTGCACTGCATTAGGAGCTGTGGAAACACAAACATGCTTATGCAACCATACACCCTGTAAAAAATATATTGTAAATCTAACTGTAGATTTAATTAGCAGTTTTTACTATCAATAGCTTCTGTAAAATGCATGCTGTGCTGTGTGTTTTACAGTACCTGTATATGCAAGGAGGTTTACATATGAGCTCCTGAGATTTTTTACTCCTATGGTGACCACAGTGATGTTGTACTGACTGCCGGGAAATAAATTTGTGAGTGTCACATTTAAAGAGTTGATATGACTCGAAGTTAGGTTGACCCTTGGCTGGTTAGATCTATATGACACTTCATAGGACACAGTGACTCCATCCATTGATAAGGGTTTAAACCACAGCAAAGAAATAGACACATCTGTCTGTCCGCTCACTTGGAAAGCTTCAGGCGGGTTAGGCTCTAAAGGGAAATATCACACACAAATACATGATGGTTCTGCAGATGTAGGGTTGTGTTTGATGTTATGGTGATGGAGATGGAGAGTGTGTGAACTTTTCTGACTCACTAGTGGCAACCGACACTATGTTAGAGCTGTTTTTCAGGACTCCACTGGTGGTGGTCACAGTGAGGTTGTAAACATGTCCTGCCGTGAGGTTACTGATGACTGAAGAGTTGATGGGAGGGTTATTGCTGAGGGGTGCGTTTGGCTCGGCACCAGATACGCTCACTATATACGAGTCCACATGACCAAGAGGGACTGCCCAGCCCACGGTCAAACTACTGTTACTGGAATTCAGCACAGTTATATTCTCCACTTGTGCTGGATCTACACAAAGGTAATCAGACTTTCATTAATATACATACACAACTGTTCAAAAGTTTGGGGTCAATATTTTGGTCAATAACCTATCAAGAAAGGTTGTATGAATTGATCAACATCAAAATATTTATAATAAAAAAATAAAAAAATTGATTTTAAAGAAAGCATCACAACTATTTTCAACGTCGATAATAAAAGAAATGTCTTGAGCACCAAATTAGCATGATTTCTGAAGGATCATGTGACAGTGAAGAAAATTCAGCTTTGCCATTATAGGAATCAATACATTTTAAAATATATTAAAATAGAAAACTGTTACTTTAAATGTTAATAATATTTCACAATATTACAGTTTTACTGTTTTTTGATCAAGCAAATACAACCTAGGTGAACATAAGAGAATCTTACATAAAAAAAGAAGTCTTACTGATCCCAAACTTATGAACGGTAATGTAAAAGTAAACACACACAAACCTTTGATTTACTCCACAATACAATAAAGACACCTTTAAACTCCCTGTTCTCTTCTGCCTATAGCACTTACTTGTGTTTTGGGAAATCTCAGCAGTACGCCCCTCAGTGTGGTTATCAGAGGCCACTGAAGTGACACTGAAGGTGTATTTGGTGCCGGGTGCAAGTTGTGAGATTAGCATGGAGGTTTGGTTAGTAGTGAGAAGCAGGTTTACACCCCAAACTACTTTATAATACAGGCTGATGCCATTTTGAAGTGTCCAGTTCAGGTTCACTGAGCTCACAGTGATGGAGTGCACAGACAGGTTACTAACAGACTCAGGGCCTGTCAGTGCAAGAGAGTGGACATGTGTGAGTGTGAGAAAGTGGACATGGACATGGACAAACCCCCCAAAAAAGTCTGTCATTATTTACTTACTCCCATAAAACATTTATGCTGATTTTTGCTATACAATGAAAGTGGAGGGTTACCAAAAGCTGTCAAGCTCCAAAAAGGAAAAGTTTTCAAATGTAATTTGTGCATGCACATATTCCAATATGATTTGTAGCAATCAGTCAGGTCGCATGCAATGACCAGTGAATTCGGCATCAGTTATGTCAAAACTTAATGCACAACAATTTGAATATGCATATGCACAAGTGAGATGTGAGAGTTTCAACGGAGGGAAAAAATTTAAACATTTCTAAAAGTTTTGGTTGATTCTTCACACAAAGCTATCATACTGTATGACGCAAGTCATATGGTGTTTTTGTGTCCTTTCTGGAACTTGGCAGACTCTGGTCATCATTCATTTCACTGTATGGAAAAATGCCCCAGACATTGTTAAATATCTTATTTTGTGTTCAACTGAAGAAAGAAAGCCATGAAAGAACAACATGAAGGTGAGTAAATTACATTTTTCATTTAGAAATTAAGGTTTTCAGTAACATTTAAAGCCGTTAGGTATAATGCATTATAAAGGGTTATTATAATGCATTATATTAATTCATAATGTGTGTTGTAATACATTATTTCTTGTCATAAATAATTATAACCAAATTTAAAATGCATAGTATAACAATTAATTAATAAGTGTTATTATAAGGTGGCCAAAATTTCTCAAAGCGTTGCAAATGAAAAAACCCATGCAAATAGAAAAAGCACCTGCAAATTAAGAAAACATCTTCAATTTGACAACACATGCGCTGCAAATACTCACAACACAAAGAATAAAGCAGCATGCTGCAAAAACAGAAACGCGCTGCAAATAGGTACAGACCAACTCGGAAATGTTAAAGGGAACCACAAAGTGACAAACATGGCTCATACGATTCTTTATAGCTTTTTTTTTTTGATATTATTAGCCTAAATAATCTGAGGAAATACACAATTACCGTGAAAGGTTATGTAAGCTGGCTAACTTACTTTTACAACTTCCCTTACAAAAAAATAACCATAGCCTATGGTTTTACTATTAAAATTAATTAATAAATACATTTATTATACATTTATTATATAAAAAATAAAATAAAAATGGTTACTATAGTTAAACCATGGTATGCACAAATTAACCATGGATTTACTACACTAACCAAAGTTTAATCATGGTATTTGTACAACTCTGGTTAAACAAATGGTAATCAATACACCAAAAAAAAAACCTTTACATTAGTAAAGTGTTATCAGGTTTTCTTTAATGCAATGTAACTGTACACATTCATGTTTTTAGAATCACTGTGCAATAATCACATATCAAACATGCTTTTTAATTATTCATGTTTTATTCAAATTAAACAAAAATGCTACTCTATAAGAAGGATGGTGTTGTTTCAGCTGTCTAAAACACACCATATCCAAATATCTTTTTATTTTAAGTTAAGTTGATACGTTATAAATTATTATTGATTGTAGTTGGAAAGGACTTACGGAGAGTAAAAGACTGATTGATCAGTGGAAACTGGCCTGTCCAGTTCAGATACACTGAGGTGGCGTTGGAGTGCGTGATAGTCAGATTGCTGGAATTGTCTGTTGTGCAAGTAGAGAAATATTGAGAATGAATGACTGAAAGAATGAGAAAAGTGCATGAAAAAGTGATATGATGAATGTGATTGAGAGTGAAAAAGACAGAAATAATATTTTCATCCTTTCCGGGCAACAGTGGCCTTAATGCTCAAAGCCGTTATAAAAGTGGTAAAGACTTACTGGTGGAGAGGTTTGCGCAGCACACAACTGAACAGTTGATCTTGAAGTAATACGTGTTTCCTGGCAGCAGTCCAGTTACTGTGATGCTATGCTGAGTGTTTGTAATGCTGGCGTTCTGCACACTGCAGGAGGAGCTGTCTCCTACAAACATAGTGATGTCTAAGGTTGTGGGGGTTGTCTTATATTGGCACACTGCACCTAAATAAAGACACAAAACCAGCATACGATAGGTAAATGCCCAACATTATTTGATGATGCAAATCACATCAAGTGTTTAAGCTTAAAAGTACGGGTAAACATCATTGATACAGACTGCACAAATAAAGACCTATTTATCAGGAAAAGTGAGTTTAGAGATGATTATACTTACATTCAGAGTGCCCACGAGGGATCTGGGGAAGAAAACAACAACACAACTTTGTCAGATGTATTACAGTTTCATTTTGCTTGCTGATTAGCAACACATGAATCCACAGCAGTAACAAGCTTAAGCAAGTTTTAAACTACAAATAAAGCACAACTTCTTTGACAACCACCATTGTGCAATATCAGATATAGATCTATTATCTGCACCACAGTGACGTCAGATGAGCTCTATATGAAAAAAAGAGGAAGTACACACAGCGTAGTATAATGTTACTAAAAAAAAACTGAAGTTAACGAACAGTCTTTTAATGCACATGTTGAGCCAATGCTGTGTGAAGTCCAAGCAAGGCTGACAGTTCTCTTTACCTGCATTAAAGTTCAACTAAACTTAACCACAAATCAAAACATCATTCTTCCTTTCAAGTGGATTATTTGGCCATCGGGGAATCTAGAAACACATGCACAAGCTATATTTACCTATCACTAGTGAAATTAGTTGGGCCAATTAATTACTTTATAAAGCTAAAATATTTTTCTAAAAGGATAAATTGTGCTACTTGGAAAAAGCTAAAATATATTAAAAAAAATTTTGATTAACACTTTTTGGTCACCGCTTGATTCCCATACATTAATTTCTTATTTCACATTATTGACGAGTTCAGTATTATTCTAAAATGTGGGGAATAGTAATAAGGATGAGTAGGTGTATATAGATGTAAGTGCCTGGCATGATATGCTACTACATTTCTTTATTCTGCCCATTTCCCTTTCCTAGTTCTTCTGAGCAGTATTTTCATTGGCCTATTATGAAACTGACACCCACCGCCTGACTATGATTGGTTGCTTATCTGGGACATCTTCATTGTCAAATTTGTAAAGGAAATCTGATCTTTTTTTTTCTGCTTGAGCCACAACTTCCGTATTGGTAACAACAATACTTTCATAAACACATTTTTTAACTCTGTGGTTAGATTCTAGGCACTAAACAACGTGTAACAGTAAGAATGAAGAGAAAGAATACAAACAACACCAACACATTTCATCTATATCATCTCCATCCTTAAATCTAAAACCTTTGGACAGCTTATTTTGTTTGTAATAACAGTTACTGGTGTTGACAGCGTGTAACTAATACAGTCTCTTTGATAGTCCTCATCTGTGCTCACACATGACTTAAAACAAGTGTGGCATGCCTGCTGACACCACACATACAATTTTGTTTTTATTACTGAGATAAAGACACCTTAAATTACAAGAATTTGTTTTTGTATATTATAGTCATCATCTAGCATTAAAAAGCCATTATTACCAGTAAACCCTAAACTGCAAATGATCAAACCTCTGTTTTGTTATACAAAAAGGAACAACAATTAGGAGAGAATGGGGTAGATGAGCCTTTTTTTTTTCTTATGTGGTCCTCAAGATAAGGGAAAATGAGGCAGAAGTACAATGAAAGTATCTAAAGTAGGATGTTGAAGCAAAACTGAATTAGAATGAAGGAATCACTGAAACCAATAAACATTTTAGTCAAAAGATTCTTGGCATGGTAGTTTTTTTTGTTGTTGTTGCAATGCCGAACAGACCATTAGGGACAACAGGTGGAAACATATATCTGATTATAATGTGATGAAAAGCATTTTCTGCTTCTTGTCAGAGAAGGATCTGGTGCACTTGTACACTGTCCCTATCAAATAAACTACAAATAATTGATATACAGTGAGGAAAATAAGTATTTGAACACCCTGCTATTTTGGAAGTTCTCCCACTTAGAAATCATGGAGGGGTCTGAAATTGTCATCGTAGGTGCATGTCCACTGTGAGAGACATAATCTAAAAAAAAAAATCCAGAAATCACAATGTATGATTTTTTAACTATTTATTTGTATGATACAGCTGCAAATAAGTATTTGAATACCTGTCTATCAGCTAGAATTCTGACCCTCAAAGACCTGCCTTTAAAATGTCCACCTCCACTCCATTTATTATCCTAAATTAGGGTGCTTTCACACCTGCCTCATTTAGTTCGGTTGAATCGTACTAGAGTTCGTTTTCCCTCTTGGTACGGTTCGTTTGGGCGGGTGCGCACCAAAAGCGGACCAAACAAGCGTACCGAGACCCAGCTGAAGAGGTGGTCTCGGTCCGCTTCCAAACGAACTCTGGTACGGTTCGTTTAAGGTGTGAATATGAACCGGCCTTGATCCGATCCAATTGCAGAAAGCACGCTCAGAAAACACACAGCTTCCGCATATAGTGCTGTTGTTTGCATTTCAATCGCTTAAATCACTCGTTTTCAAACCGCAATGCTTAAAAACGCATGCAAATTATGAGTTTTCGTGACCATAGCGCCCACAGCAACGTGACATGAGCGCACTAAATAGGCTAAAGCTTGCCGCAAAGCCCCGGCAAAAGTTACTATTTTCCCCAGACACATTCATTGTAAGGAGATATTTGAATTATTTATTAATAAACTAGTGTTTTGTGAGTCAGTGTCACAAAGATGAAGTTAAAAATCCTGACTCGCCATCTCCTCATTGGACGCGCCTTTAGAAAGAAATGCATCTTTACGGATTATAATGTAAGAGTTTTTGTTTTGGATATGCTTTATTTCGTTTTGTAGAAATTCAAAGCTTTCTATAGATATATTCATCATGTCTGCAAGGAAAACATTCAGTTACGGTTCATTTTTGACGGGAAGCGCATCCAATTAGTTTTCTTTATTTTAGAAAGGCACGTTTTCTTGATATTGTGAGTGCACACAAATAAAAATATACCCTTTACAGTTCCGAACGATGTATTATTATTACCTTTTATGAGCAACAATTACGGCGTATTTGTATGATGTTCTGAAGCGCGCTTCAGCTTCCACTCTCCGCACAAACAATTGGATATGCGCCTAGCGCACATTTATCTATGTAAATGTTTAAACTAACATTTTGACATGCTTTGAGTATTTCATGTCTATAGATTTTATTTTTGGCAAGTCGTAATTACAACATTGTATGACATTGTCTCATATATGATGCTCATAGGTTTCTTCATATTGCGTTTTTATCTCATGACAGCAAATCAGTAAAATAATAAAAATTGCACTACGAAAGATCTCCATGATTAGCCTGTTTTTGCACTTCCTGTTTTTCCCTGCTTGAGAATTTCTGTCCAATGAACGGATGACCTTAGCACACGTGTGGTTGTGTTTACAATTTCAGGTTCACTTACAAAAAGGGCAGTGTGAAAGCGAACGCACCAAACAAACAAAAAAAAACATTCTATTTGGTCCGGACCAAAGCAAGTGAACTATCGGACTTTCCTGGTGTGAATACACCCTTAGATGCACCTGTTTGAGGTCGTTAGCTGCATAAAGACACCTGTCCACCCCATACAATCAGTAAGAATCCAACTACTAACATGGCCAAGACCAAAGAGCTGTCCAAAGACACTAGAGACAAAATTGTACACCTCCACAAGGCTGGAAAGGGCTACGGGGAAATTGCCAAGCAGCTTGGTGAAAAAAGGTCCACTGTTGGAGCAATCATTAGAAAATGGAAGAAGCTAAACATGACTGTCAATCTCCCTCGGACTGGGGCTCCATGCAAGATCTCACCTCGTGGGGTCTCAATGATCCTAAGAAAGGTGAGAAATCAGCCCAGAACTACACGGGAGGAGCTGGTCAATGACCTGAAAAGAGCTGGGACCACCGCTTCCAAGGTTACTGTTGGTAATACACTAAGACGTCATGGTTTGAAATCATGCATGGCACGGAAGGTTCCCCTGCTTAAACCAGCACATGTCCAGGCCCGACTTAAGTTTGCCAATGACCATTTGGATGATCCAGAGGAGTCATGGGAGAAAGTCATGTGGTCAGATGAGACCAAAATAGAACTTTTGGTCATAATTCCACTAAACGTGTTTGGAGGAAGAAGAATGATGAGTACCATCCCAAGAACACCATCCCTACTGTGAAGCATGGGGGTGGTAGCATCATGCTTTGGGGGTGTTTTTCTGCACATGGGACAGGGCGACTGCACTGTATTAAGGAGAGGATGACCGGGGCCATGTATTGCAAGATTTTGGGGAACAACCTCCTTCCCTCAGTTAGAGCATTGAAGATGGGTCGAGGCTGGGTCTTCCAACATGACAATGACCAAGCACACAGCCAGGATAACCAAGGAGTGGCTCTGTAAGAAGCATATCAAGGTTCTGGCGTGGCCTAGCCAGTCTCCAGACCTAAACCCAATAGAGAATCTTTGAGGGAGCTCAAACTCCGTGTTTCTCAGCGACAGGCCAGAAACCTGACTGATCTAGAGAAGATCTGTGTGGAGGAGGCCAAAATCCCTCCTGCAGTGTGTGCAAACCTGGTGAAAACTACAGGAAACGTTTGACCTCTGTAATTGCAAACAAAGGCTACTGTACCAAATATTAACATTGATTTTCTCAGGTGTTCAAATACTTATTTGCAGCTGTATCATACAAATAAATAGTTAAAAATCATACATTGTGATTTCTGGATTCTTTTTTTAGATTATGTTTCTCACAGTGGACATGCACCTACGATGACAATTTCAGACCCTCCATGATTTCTAAGTGGGAGAACTTGCAAAATAGCAGGGTGTTCAAATACTTATTTTCCTCACTGTGTATATATATATATATATATATATATATATATATATATATATATATATATATATATATATATATATATATATATATATATGATGAACTAAACCAGTTGTGTAATATCACATTAAAATACCAGTTTACACTTTGGAGATTTAACTTAATTTCAGTACCTTATGGTGGGGTAAGTTAAAACGCTGGCTCAACTTACCCCACAGCATTTGGCTCACTTTGCCCTATAGCTGCCATTTTGGAATAAACTAACTAGCTTACCAATTCAAGCTAATATTTAGCTAAATGATTTGCATGGTTTTATAGGTTGCTAAAATCACTAATATGCATCATAAATATTTTTAGACCTGGATAAAATTGCCTTTGATATAACATCCATAACATCTGTTAAACAGTTTTTAAAGTAAATGGGTGCCTTCTACTCCTCCCATGTGTTTATCCTTTTCACAGTCCAAGATACAGGGGTGGGTCAACTAACCCACTGGCTCAACTCACCCCACTCTCCCCTATATTGTTGAAAACAATCAATAGACAAGAAAAAGGACGCTGGCCATTTTGAACACACATAATTGAAAGCAACAAGAACACAGTTCTCATTGAGTGTGCCAGTTGGGACAGGCATATACAGAGTCTATGGTGAACTATGCTTTTTATGAAGGCTGACTTCAAACACTGCTGAAACGCTATACAAACACTGTACCATCTAGGCTTTGGCTTTATTCATTCCTGGTAAAAGACATGCAGTATTCTTGATTTCATGTCAAAGCCAAAATAACAGACATGGCAGAAAGGAAATTCAGTTGTCCATTAAGGAAGTTATGTAAACTTAAAATAATAAAACGAATTAGGAACTTATGTGCAAATGATATCTAACTAGCTGTTGAAACTAAATCGTTAGTTTCACATGTCTAGTGATGCATGTAAATCACACGCATCAAAGTCAATGGACCCTTTTCACATTTCCAGGTTCATCATAGTTGGGTGAACTTCTCTGAAATGTCAAAGAGAAACTAATTTTAATTTAAATCATTTTTGCATTCTCATTTGTTCTAACAGCAAAAGATAAAATCCACGATAACATTTCCCAAAAGAGGAAAAATAGCTTTATGTTAAAGTTTTTATGTTACATACTATAAACGTAAAATACTTTTTAAAATGATCTTTAATAATTTTAAAGAAATAATATATAAATAATGAATTTAATATTATGAAATGTGCTCATTTATTTGAAGTTGATTCTCAAAAGCCTGTGATTTTGAGTAAGGCCTGTCTGTATTTGACTTTAAATGATTTTGTACAATTAAAAGGCTATATATAGCCAGACAGTTCAAGTAGGAAAAAACTTTACATTAGCAAAGCTACAGCTCACTGAACAAAGCATCCAAACTCTTAATAGCTAGCCTTCTTTACATTTTTTCAGTTTAATCAGTTCCTCAATTCAAGTTTCCTTAAAATAATGAGGGAAACATATTTCTTTCTCAATATTTTCTATACAACACTGAACCACAATTTCTTTAATAAAATACACACACTATTTTTAATTATTACCTTAATTTTTTTCAATGGAAATTACAAGACCCATGATTAATTTTTACAGTGTACAATATACCCAATATGTTACCCTAATACCTGCAGCTTACATCTGTACTAATGAAAATGACAAACTTTGGAATTGAAATAGCCTTTTCCCCCCCCATTTTATTTGATAGTGCAATGCTCATACTCCCACACTCATATGTTTCTATGGACTCTTATCTGCAGCCCTACAGATCAGCCCTTCCACTAGCCGCAGGAAAAAAGCCTTACCCAGAATGCACTTCACTTCCGATGACTCTAGTATATAATGCTTTGGTCCAGATATTACACTATGAAAAAGAACTAGAGGAATACCTCAACTGTACTACCAAACAATTTTGCACAACATACACAAAACAAAGATATACACAGGCCTTCTATGATATATACAACTGCTACTACCAAAGCACTAAAAGTAGAATTCATATTAGGCCTGTTAGTTCAACTTCACAAAAATCAGACTAAAGCATTTACCATATATTTTTTTAAATGACAAGTTATTACTTTGGTCCAGCTTTTAAAGTGCACGTGACTAGACTAATGGTACTAAAATTTTGATAAAATGATATCTAAATGTGCTTGGTAATACACAGCTGCATGGGGAAGTTCAGTACCAAACATGACGTTCAGTCTTTGAGGTTAAACATGTTTCAGCAATTTTCCTGGAGTCAAGCTGAAGTTGTTCTCTGAGAATGTCCAATGTGTGTCAGAATATCACAAAAGCCTCAAACTTCTTCATTTCGAACTGAGACAAGAGCTGTTTCAGCAATACACCCTGTGTATTGCTGAAACGCTGTGTTAGATGACTGTTCCCATCTAAAGAGGGTCAGAGAACTCAAAATACACACTGCACAGAGATCATCATCACATCTGTCTGTAGAAACAAGTGTAAACACTCTAGGGGTGTTATTAGAGCGCCCTTTAAAACGAGGGTAGCATTACTGTAATACAGTACAGCCTGTCACACGTACTAGTGTATGTACAGAACATTGAGAAATCAAACAAAACAAATTGTTTGTGATGTGTTTGTGCTTAAGTTCCACTCCACATTTGCATCACTACAGATTGTATAAGAGCCCTGCTCTTCCTATTGAGCTCCAAGGCCTTCTACAGCCTATTAAATGCATGCAAATACACAGCGACAGACACCGTATTTGCATGTTGCTGTTACTTCTCCGTCTGGGCAACATACAGATAAACCTACAATCTTTCCCCAGCGACGATGAAAGGCTACCTCACATAACACACCTCTGAGTGGGTGTTTTAAATTTCGGTGTGTGTATGCCTGAGAGAGAGGTGCACGTACAGTATGTTTGAACTTCTGTATAAATGTTTTTTACTAAAGACTTCAGAGTTTTTCTTGACAGAGTTTGAGATATGAAGGGTGAGACGTAGTGTAGACAGGACAGGAAATGAGACATAGACAGACTTACAACTATGAATAACAAACTGATCTGAAACTCCACCTAAGTGTTTTTACAGAAGAATAGAAATACATGCAATATTCATCTAATGACCAGTTGTACACAATACTTGTCACATAAAATACGGTCATAATTGTTGTAAATTAATTATACATTGCCTTGCCTATTCTTTGCAAAAGTGCAGCATAATTCAACAGAGCAGCATTCTGACAATTCAACTTTAATGGCATATTAGCATAAATGTTAAATTATCTGTTTATTTATGACTTACGCAATTTTATGATGCCTGACATTTCAAGTTTGTGCGCATTTCAACTAGCTGTGACATACAATAACCCATTGAATGTGAATGAATGGACCAAAATTTACATTGAACACAGAACTGTGTGAGTGTGTGTGTCTAATCTATTCCACCCCGGAATAAGCCAGAATCCTTCTACAAGAGGGCATTATGTAAAACTGGACACAAGCATGTTTGGGGAGGCACAGAGATGAGCTTTATCTCACAGATTTCCAAACTTGGGGAAATGTACTGAAGTTCCAAACTTTAGAAATGAAGCACGCTTTCAAGTAAGTTGCACAATTCAGGCAGAGCTTCTGTTTTATTTACTTTCTTGTTTAACCAGCAAGCACCTCTGAGTCTCAAAGCTACTCAAAAATGTAGCTAGTTAAGCTATCAAGAAATGTACAGATACAGTAGTATAAAAAGCAATACTTCATATTTTTACATAAAAATATCAATTATTGTAGGCCTGTATTAAATAAATAACTGTAATTTCATCTAATGCGTTTTTTTTAAAACAAAGTCATCTTCTAAAGACAAAAAAATAAAAAAATTATACGAGTGGTTTAAAAAATAGATAATGTGAGGACACCTAATTTTAACCTACAGCCACTATACTGTAAAGACAAAGCATTTCTAAAATGTACACAAAGATGTTCACAAAACATTATGCACTAAAAATGAGCACATAAAACATTACAGTATGTTTAAACTGTTAACATATTGTACAGTACTAATTAATTTAATTTAATTTTTTTACATTTTGTGGTGGAGACATACCATATGTGATATGTACCATGTACATAATAATTCATAAAAACATGTTTTGATAGTCATTTAGAAATGTCATTTGTTTCAATTGGTCATAGGTAAAAATTCACTTCATCCAGTGTTTTTTATGTTTTCTGTATCTACCTCAGAAACATCATCTAATATAGTTAGTGAGCTGTATGATTCAGACTGAATTGCAAAACCGTTTCACCAGTTCACTGAAAAGAAGCAAATTCATTCACAAATGTAACATTGTTGTGATTCTAAACAGCTGACAGAAAAATACTAGACAACTTGACTGTGGAAATATTGTCAGGGTAAATGTAATGCTGTGGGAATTTTAGGAGTAAAATATCTTGTAATTAACATTTTTCACTTTTTTTGTTTTTTCAGTGTAGTTTTTTTATTTTATTTTATTGTACATAATGCACACCAAATTCTTTGAGAATATATAATTGAATTAACATTTTAGCCTGATGGGAAAAGCTCTAGTATGGAAGACAGATAGAGCAAAGAATTAGCTCTGCTTAAATAAAATGTTTTGTATTTATTTTAAAACAAACAAACAAATAACATGACAATCACATCAAGAGCAATATTACCTTCAGCTCAATATTCTGGGTATAAATGTTTGATGCTTGAACAGAAATTGCATAAACTTCACTAACACACTGAATAATTAACAATAATAGAATATTTCTCCTATGTCTACTTTTATTTATTAACTTTTAATCCATGTGTATACGTCAGGATTTGTATAATATGCACGTCAAGTTATTCATCCATACAGCCAAAATGGCCAAGTGCATAGGCAAAAAATGTCTCTGTTAAAGTACTTCTTCAAATAGCAACACCACCCATAATAATGGTTATCACTACAGATGGCTGCAGTGATTAGAAATGAGACAGGGAACGGTGGTGATCTAGACCGTTTTCTTTTCCCTGTTCCGCAGCTCTACGTCACAGTTTCCCCTTTTCTCCTCTGCTGCCCACAGCGGTTTATTCTTCCTAAATGGGCCGGGCATTATTTTCATGAGACATTCATGCAAAACACTGTACTTTCCTGGTGGTGTTAATTGCTGCACATCAAGGATTAATGCCATTTGGCACGCACATTTGCGCAACAGGAGAGAACAGAGATTTCCTCTATATCAGGCAGTGGAATCATCATTTGGTTTCTTGTGAATCTGTGCAGGCCATTCCTTAAAATCACAGGCCTTATCTAGGTTTGGACAAAACTGTCCATGATGTCTCCATCCAGTTACACCAGCAGTTAATAAGGTTATTGGTGTAAGTTTAACAAAGGCACTACTTCAAAGGCAACGGTTATATAGCCTACAACACATAAGAAGCAAACTTCATATGTAAAACGTGATATCATATGACACTATCACATCTGCACATGGAGAAATTGGGGTCAGAATCCTGTATTTGGGTGAGGTTATTGAAAATAAGAGAAACACTTATTCAATAAATCACCGTCAGGACAAAACCAACCCCCAAAAATTCCTGCTGTCTGTCAGCTTGCCAGTCTCTATCTGTCACACCAACGCAAACCGACTGAGATGAGATGAATCTAAGAAATTTGCATAGATTACGGTTGCACTTCTTGTTAAAGAGAACATAATGGAAAATGTTCGCACATAGCCTACCTAAATTCAACCTTAATCATTAAACCCACTGATGCCAGATATCTTAGAACAGCCATATTCATTAAGCAGAGGCGGAAAATATCAGTTTACTAACATTACTATTGTGCACTAATCTGCAGCTGTGCATGCGGTCAAGACTTTTGGGGAAGAGTTTGTAAGCAGGAACAGAAGTTATTTACAACTTTCCATGAACCATGAGAAAAAGTGTCAATTTGCCTATATTTCCCTTTCAAATAAACTCAAGATAATAGTGTTGTTCTTGTTATTGCATACAAAAAGCATGTTAGCACATATCGTGCAATAATATTTAAAAGTAGAACTAAACAGTTCCAAAACGACGTTAAATTGTAGTTAAAACTCTTAAGAGAACTTAAGAAACTGATGAGGTTCAGTCACACAGGATGTCATACAAGCAAGCATGATTTATTTTAACAGAGACACGAACGAAACTAGTAGCTGCTACTGTAAAGAACCAGATTTGAAAAAGGGAGACGAACGCGGATCTAAACATCTACACTTAACAAGACGAGAAAAAAAGAAAGAAAGAAAAAATGAGAAAAAAATAACTTACCGAAACGAGCACAGCAAACAAGACAGTTGCACGGAAGACACTGGCTTGAAGTAAAAAATGTTGACCCATAGTGGCAAAAAAAAACAAACCAAAAGATTTATGTTATTTCATAATTTGGTTAATTTCTCAGAGACTTTGTTATCTAGAAAAAACTGTTTCTATCGTGCAAGATGAAAACGCTGCTGAGGTGCGATGCTGCTCATTCCTGCTTCAGGTGCTCCTGAACTTTTTACATCTGGACTCTTTCTCTTCACTGAGTGATGGGGGCGGGACGAAACGATTAGCCCCGCCCCCGTGGTGTCTTTTTCGGCTAACAGCACCAGCGGACGTTCACCCTTTCTAAAATCCTGTTTCAGGCGTCAGAGCAGGCAAGGGAGGTTGAACCTTCTCAAAAATGCAATCAGATGGAACTTAACAACAATGCTTATGTAGCTAACCTTTGCTTTAATCAGTTTATGCATAAATATTTATAATGTTAACACATCATTAATTATCAAGAATATACTAAGATATTGGAGAGCAATTATTTGTGTTACTGAGAATTGTTATCAAGTAATACAACCTTTGTTGTGTTCATAAGTATTAAATTACATATTAGCTTCCTCAAAAACAAACAAACAAAATCTAATATATCCTTCATGGAACTGCAACTGTATAACCACACATAATAACACAATAATCAGTCACTTATAAAGCCATATGAAACATAGGTTTAAAGAATCAACATCAGTCAAAAAGTTGGCCTATGTGAACTCTGTGATATTTAAGTGACTAGTAAAGCCTAAGCCAGACAACTGCTGATTAGAAAAATGACACAACATTATTATTTTTTTGTTAGTGGCAATTTTGTGAGTAACTGAAGAAATCAAGACTAGCAGCACCTCAGAGCATTTCAAACAATACATATTTCAAAGCTTGCTAAAAAATCATGTCTTGCTAACCATCTCAATATTAACTAGTTCTTTAAATCTTCGTTAACAAAAAACTTCATCAGTTCATTATGTGTTTGTGAGTATTGTCTACTGATTAGCAGTGTTGCAAATTTTAACAGTAGTTTTGTTGCAAAGTTCATTCAACTTGTGTCATAATACTTAGCCCAGCAGTTCAGCCTTCCTGTTTGTCAATTAGGACTTTTGTGTTTTCCGGCTTCTAAGCACTACATTGAAAGATTACATTTCCATACTATTCCAGTAAGTTTGAGGTGTCATTCGGCCATACAATACAGCTGTTTCAAGAACATACTATAGTAGGCATATTTACAGTACTTGGGTCTTTGAATAGCCCACGCAGGGTTATTAGAGGCAGTGTCATCAACCATGATTTGTAGAGGCATTTAAAAAAAAAAAAGCTTCATAACATATCAATCCAAAGGCCCCTCCAAGCATCAGATCACATTAGGGGCTATTTACACAGAAATCCAGATAATCAAGAATTCAGTAACTTTTTTTCCACTAATGTAAGTTACTTTTTGTTTCAGCTGAACAGTTCAGTAGCAGTCTTGATGATTTGGTATCAGCCCCATACACAACAGTGTTTCATTGTACATGCTTGTGGGCGCAGTTTTCTCTGCTTTGTGTTTCACTGTTCTCTGTGTTGCAACAGTTTTTCTTTTTTAGGGGGGTCTCAGTCCTGTTCAGTGAACTATGCAGTCTCCTGGGTAACAGAAAGCAAGAAAGAGTAGGGCAAACGCAATGACTAAACAGGAAGTGGTCATACATACAGATCTCTGGTGGATGAAACAGTGAAACTCTTATCTCCCCGCTCACAATAGAAGCTTTTTTTTTTTTTACCACACTGATCACAGCACTAAACGCTTTTGTAAACTCTAACTTCCTTTACAAACTATGGGTGACAATTTGCTGTGCTAAAACTAGTTTGTAAAAGTTTATTACATATTTTTCAAGCCTAAGTGTAAATTTGACATGTTTTATAACAACAACAAAACCTAAATAGTGGTGCAAAACTTGCCACAACAATGGTAAGTAGTTGGCTTTAGTATGAGTTGTTTTTCTTTTTTAATTGTTAAGTGGATGTAGCTTGTTCTGGGTGATTATTTACTGGTACAGAATACTTCAGTTATGATATTCAGGTCCCTCATTCAATGTACATCTATGTAATTTTCAGGTATAAATCTATATAAGTAATAGCACACTGCAAAATTTGAGGACTCGTGGTGTTGGATGAGGTTAGGGAATCAGGGACATGTTCAAGTATCAGCAAAAAGTGCGTAACAGTGTGTGTTTTGAGATACATTTAAGTAGGCTATTATTTGGAAAAGTTTTAAATGTCATTTAAGGAAAACAGTGAATCAGTTCTTGAAAACAGAGGATCCTTGCTTTCCAATGATATTAAGTTGTTTGAAGTCAAGCTTGAACATAGGATGTATGTGTGTGTAAATTTAAGTAGGCCTAAAGTTAGGTTCTGCCAGGACAGTATCTATGCCACCCCTCCCACAGAAACAGAAGCTATACCAACCACAACCAGCCTATATTTATTTTTTCTCACAGCTTCCACCACTCTAACAGTAGCACCAACCACACCAACCTCTGTAAAGAAATATCACCTAAGCAACAGAAATACTATATATATATATATAAGCTAGATGCACGTAGGACTTTAGAGTCTCATAATCAAGGAGATGCCAAAATTCTACAGTAATAGAGTCACCCAAGGCCTCCAAAACTCATGCTGCGTTTGCGTATGATGACCACGGGTGGCGCTGTTGATGTGAGCAACAATGCAGACTATAGTTAAGCACCACTAGATGGAAGCAGGTACTTGCAGAATATGCAGTCTTTGGGATTTTAAAACATTGAAAAATATAAGAAATAAGGAATTGAAAGAAAGAAAGAAAAAGAAAAAGGAACCTGAATGAAGACATCTCATGATGTCAGATTCACAAACTGTGGCAGATCCTCTTTTTGAAGGTGCAAAACATCCAGTATGTGCTTTCATTTGCTTTAGGAAATGACGCAGTTGCTAATGTGAGTGCTGAGGCGACTGGAGAGAGGAGAGGGCACTAAAGCGCATCCCTATCCACCCCGAGACACGTTGCCTAGGTTACACCTCCAGCTGCCACCTGAAGCGAAGCATCGCACCATCCGCCTCGCGAAAGACAATACGTCACACGTCAGCACCTATTGAAAAGCACACAAAAGGGATCTCACGAAACAAAAATATACTCGGAAGAGAGAGAATATTAAGCCACGCACGCACTCAGACCCTCCTCGTTGTGATTGTCAGTAGAGAGAGGCGGGCCCATATGGAGGGCCGCTGCTCGGCTCTGCAGCGACTGCAGCGTCTCCCGCTGCCTGCTCTTCCTCCGCGCGCGTCTCCGCGAGCGCTGTGATGTGAATATTAATGATGCTGCGCGAATCTCCGCGCTCATTTCCACCGCTTTCACCCATCTGAGAGGTAAGAGCGCATCCGTATTTGGCCGTCTACGGTGCGGTTTGCATTATTATTCAGTGTCCATTTCATGCTGTGGAAGCGCGCGTCGTGTTTTTGAGGATGCTCAGTCGACGTGTTGTTCTCAATGAAGAGGCGAAACGAGTCAATGAGCGAGGTCTTTCAGTATGGTGCCTGTACGCATATTTATACTGGCTGTTTCGTTCTTAAAAACTACCTCACCTTTGGGACGTGTCATTCAGGCTATCACGAGTAAACATTTGGTGGTCTTTAGTTGGTGAACACAACGACTGGTGGTCAATTGAAGGCAATGGTCTTTATGTTTATGGGGACGAAAAACAGTATACTTATCAGTATGTTTGTAGTTAAAGAAGATAATTTCACAGAACCCATTGGATGGGTTTTTGGAGATAAGAGGGACGCATTAGTGATCCTTAAATGGCATTCAACAAGTGTAGACTATCTCATTCTGCTGTGTGCCTGATATTCTCCTGATGCCATCCTGTGTGTGTGTGTGTGTGTGTGTGTGTGTGTGTGTGTGTGTTTGTGTAACTGATTGCTTGCCTATGTGTGTGGGGGCTCTATGCAGTCAGACTATTATATTTTAAGCTTTTTTGAGCTTTTGTTTGAATAATTCAGACTTTGGGTCAATGTAATGATTATTAGTGCAGGAATTATTTTTAGAAAGGGAGGTTTGCTTTTAGACAATGTCTTAAGCCAATGAGACTTATATTGTATGGGGAGGGAGACTGGTCCAAATAATCCCGTGTCCATGATTTCAGTCTCTCGCTCTTTCTCTCCCATCTGTGGCCCTGTCTTTGTCATTCTTTCTCTGAAATGTATACAACCAGTTAATCACATCAGCTATGCATTTCAGAGTTGGAGAACGAGACGGAGAGGTGGGTTTTTTGGAACTCCCATTCATGGAAATCCAAAGGTGCAGCGCAATATTGGGCCCAGGCTGCAGAACAAAAACACACTGATTTAACTCATCCAGCATAAAGCGTAATCCTCTCATACGAGCAAGCACAATGAAACACCGGCCCTATAGTGTAGGGCTGCTGTTAAGCAGGTAATCTCTCTCTCTTGCACTCTGTTCTCTTTCATCAAAACTATTAACATAGAAAAATCAGTATTTCCATTAGATAATTCATTTCTGAGGAAAAATGTTTCCTTTATGGATCCAGACTTCTAATTTGTCCAAAATAAAAGGCCAACAGTTATTGCTGTCCATTGTTGTTGTTAAAAATCTTGCTGACATATTAACTTTGTTTTAATCTCAGACTATAGTTCATCATAGTGTGTAGGCTGTAGAGTCTGCCTTATTTTACAGTGTGGAGGCTGTGGAATATGTCTATGTTTAGTTTATGCTGTTAATATGTGTTTGTGTGTAGAGTTCCGGGTTGGCTAGCTAGAGATTACAGCTTTAAAAGGCTCAATACAATGAATTTGCATCTCAGTGGAAACTCTACGAAAAAATAAATGGATTTCATATTTGTTTCAAACACAAAAGGCAGGAAATGCCTATAAACGTTGCAGGAGCCTGATGGGAACTGTGTTTCTCCTTTTTATTCCACTATGGATTGTGTCTGCTGCATGATCCCTTTGCGTGTCTGTGTGTGTGGGTGTTAGAGTGTGTATATGTATGTGTGTGTGTGTGTGTGTGGAGGGGGGTGTTGATTGTGGTTCTATATAAACCATTTGCTGCTGAGTGTATTTGTTTCCATGGTTACCCCCATGCCAATGTAGATCACGTCATCACCAGACCAGACCTCTGCAGCTATTGTTTACTGATCGTAGAGGAGAAGACTGAATGTGTGTTCGGCTTTTAGATACGTTCCCCACAGACCTTAAGTTCTTCTTTGTTTTTTTGTCCTTTTGTCTAGCCTGTTGCTTACACTGCGTTTAATTCCTGGATGTCTTGCTTGGATTCATCATGTCTCCTGCTATATTCTGACCACCTGTCATTTTTCTGTGATAGACACACATGGAGGGCTATTTATTCGATACCGCTCAGTGACTCCCGTTGGTTGACTTGGCACGCAGTGTCCTCTGCTTGTATTGCCATCTGTAGAGCTCCGTACTGAGCTGCATGAGTAAGAATGATCATCTACTGCTATATATGTATATATTGACATCTAATGCAATGCAAATAATTTCTATTTTGCTAATTGTTCTTCTCACTGTTCCTAGTTTGTTTTAGGTCCTGAGAGAGGTGTTTGTCACTGTCATGTGAGCCTAACTTTGCTTTTTTATACAGTAAGTCCTTTATTGTTTCTTTATGAATTATGTCTTTTTTTGTTTTGTTTTTCACAGAGAGAATATTTTGGATTGTTGTATGGTTTATGAATTTTTTGTATATACACAACACTAGCACATAAGTGTTTTTAGTTTGTCTTAACAAAAGTTAATTTTTAATAATTAAGATATGTGTATAAATATATTTAAATATTAAAAACAGCTATAAATAATAGTAATAAGATATATTCATTTAAATAACAAGTTTATTATTGTTGTGTATATGCAGAGTTGTTCATTAAGAAAGGAACTGAGGTTGTAATTTTAAAATCTGATGTTTTACATTTGTGAAAATGTATGAGTCTTATAAATTAAGCAAAGTTTAATTCAGTTCATTCAATAATAAGTTTAAATTATTTGTATATATACTGCCATTCAAAAGTTTATGGACAGTGAGAAAATTCAGCAAGATTACATTAAATTGCTCAAAAGTGTTAATAAAGACAGATAAATGCTGTTCTTTTGAACTTTCTATTCATCAAAGAATGCTGAAAAATTGTATCAAGGTTTCTTCAAAAATAATCAGCGGCACAACTATTTTTAACATTGATTATAATATTAAATGTTTAATTAACATCAAATTAGCATATTACTATGATTTATGAAGGATCATGTGATACTGAAGATTAGATTACAAATAGTAAACCGTTATTTTAAATTGTAACAGTATTTACTGTATTTTTGATCAAATAAAAGCAGCCTGACCATAAGAGACCTGTTTCTGAAACATTTAAAAAATCTTACTGATTCCAAACTTTGAATAATAGTGTTGTGTAGTTGTCACTGACAAATGAATACTGGTTGTAATTTGAAATTGTTTTACATCTATAAAAATAAAGACACAATTACGTGAGAATAAATGAAAACATTCAGGCTTATCATAGTGATTAATGACACTTTTACTGAGTTTTACTGAGTAGAGGACACCAATGTTACCAAATCATTTAAAAACAAACAAACAAACAAAAAATGTATAGTTTTTCTCACTAAATATTTAGTTCATGGCCCATTTCATCCTTGGTTTCATTCAGATACCTGCCTGCAAAGGCTGTTTTTTCTTCATCTCTCTCTGTTATGCAGTTTGTGGCAGGGGTTTGAATGCTGATTGAGCAAGTGGCATGAGATGATTATGCTTAGGTTTGATGAAAGACAATCTGTGAAGGGTGTGTACTTGTATGAGTGTGTGTGCTCGTGTATCCTTCAACACAGCGATCTCTTCTCTTTATAGCTCATTCTGATAATTCAAGAGCATCCAGCTGCAGCATGAATAGAGTACAGGAATAAATAAATTAATAATATTCATCAGAGAATAGAGGTAAAAGAAGAAGAGGGAGGTAAAGATGGATAAAGGTGAAATGGATGGAAGAAAACCATTCGCATATGAGGGTCAGAGGTATGAAGAGAGAGGGGTAAACATTAAAGAAAGATGAAAGCAGAAAGAAATAGGGAAAAGAAGAGAGGAAAGGAGAAATCCAGAGAAGAGAAGTGATGAGATAAGATGAGATGAGGGTCAGAGAGAGATAAAGGAGTGAAAGAAAGGGGGACGGGTGTGTTTGTTGCTGAAGTGACTGTTTTTCTTTTAAATGCAGCCTCAGTGTTTGTGTGTGTGTGTGTGTGTGTGTGTGTGTGTGTGTGTGTGGAGCTAGAGTATTGATCAGAGTGATCCACTCCAGCACTGAATGTTGACTCTGCACTAAAGGTGACACACAGGCTTCTCTGTCTGACTTTTTGCTTTTACACACAGTACATGAATTACATGAATTAATATAAAAGCTTTATAATATTTTATAAATTTAAATGGTCACTGTTTAGGACAAAGATTAATGTACATCAAAATCAACACATGGCTAATATCAATTCATTCTTGTAAGAAAAACTGAATAGAGTAGATTTACTAGCAGATACAGTTATTCTCTAGAATCTAAAGACCAATTACAAAAGAAAATTGAAAAATTGATAATTGATATATCTTATGCCAAATTAACTAGTATTTTACATATTATTCATCAAAGTAAAACATTGTAGGTACGTTTTAAATTGAATGTAGTATCTATACAATATTCCAACAAAGCCTTTGACTAATGAATTGATTACTGGGTTCCATTTTCCTTTTTGCATGGATTTGTGGATCATGGATTTAACAAAGTTATATTGGCTGGTTTATTCATGGTTGAATCTCTGCTTTAACTTTGACAAAGCAGGGATATTGTACATCTTTAATTTTTGAAAAGCGATAGTCACTATCAGCGCATAGTGAAGTGATTAAATATTAAACACAGTGTGTCATAAGCATTTCTGCTATGAAAAAAAGAAAGAAAGTGATAAAAATTTGATCAGCAGTAACTCACAAATGATGTGAGAATATTTCAGTTTAAATGAGCTGACTTCAGCTCATTCCTTAACATATTTAGAAACCCGACAAAAGAATATGATTCCATATAGTCAATGGTTTTCGTTTCATGAACAAAAAATAAAGTAGAAGAGTAACAGTAGTCATGGTGAATGTAATGTAATTGGAATAACGTTACTCACTGCTGTTCAAACCTCAAATCTTTTCTTGATGCTAATCATTATGGATCTTGTGATAAGACAGTGCTGTTCACATTGTATATGGCATAACACCCCATGTTAGCGTTATGTCCGCAGCACTGTCTCATTTGCATAGTCCACCTCTAAATGTGTCATTCCTCCCACAGCAATGCCATGAATTATGAGACTGGACTGCAGAATCTGTAGTGTACTACTCTGTGATTACATTCAGCTGCATTGCTGCCATTGTAGCTTGCTCCTGTTTGCACTAAATTAGCTGTTCGTTTTGTTTTTGCTGGGTATTTTACACACATTTTGTGATCTTCTGTCTCTAGTAGAAAACATGGTTTTCTCTGTGTCTGTTTCAGCTGTTTAAAGACAGGACGTCTCAAGAGCAGCATGGCAGAAGCCCCCGTTGGAGAGGACACACCCAAAGAGAAGGAGAGTGCCACCCCTCTTACCCACGATCCCCTGCCAGAAGTTGGGGTTGCTCTATGGGGGAGAGTATTGAAAGCTAGTGTTACAGCTGGTGCTTTCCTCCTGCTGTACACACTGTCTCAACTCACAGTGAGTTTATGCACATTTCTTAAATAATTAACAAATAATTCCTTGACACGTACATATCACACTTTATGCAGATGTGCACATCATTAACTATTCATTGATTTTTATTGCTGTATGTGTTAGTTATGTCTATGTTCTGGTTTTGTCTATAAGTGGCAAATTTGGCTTTTAGCGGTAATTAAGCAGTTGATCATTTCGTTGTGTAGCCAAATAATTTCGGCTGTTTGAAACCAAGAATGTTTTAATTTTATAATAGCTAAAGCTTTTTGTCACATCATGGTTTTTGTCACACAAAATGTGTGTGCTTGTATGTCTTTACATTTGAATGTGTTTGTGTATATAAGTATAGAAAAACAGGCTGTTCCGGGGTCTGCTGTGATCGACCCTATAATCAATAACTGCACCGCATGCCTTCCTGTCTAACAAACAGGCAAACAGCTGTGCAAAACTTATATATACACATAAACTAGCGTTCAAAAATTTGAGGTCAGTATCTTTATACTTTTAATATTCTATTCAGTGAGGATGCATTGACTTGATCAGTAGCGATAATAAAATCATTTAATGTTACAAAGGATTCAATTTCAAATAAATGTTCTTTTGAACTTTCTATTCATCAAAGAATACTGAAAATTGTATCATGGTTTTATCATGGTATAATGAATTATAATTCTTTGTAATGTGCTTTGTATTACATATATCTTGTCATAAATAATTATTAGCAAATTTAAAATGCATAGTGTAACAATGAATTGATAGGTGTTAAATTTGAATTAACTGTGGTTACAACTATTCATGAGATTGTACAATGCATTACAGTGGGGCAAAAAAGTATTTAGTCAGCCACCAATTGTGCAAGTTCTCCCACTTAAAAAGATGAGAGAGGCCTGTAATTTTCATCATAGGTATACCTCAACTATGAGAGACAAAATTAGAAAAATGAGAAAAAAAAAATCCAGAAAATCACATTGTAGGATTTTTAAAGAATTTATTTGCAAATTATGGTGGAAAATAAGTATTTGGTCAATAACAAAATTTCATCTCAATACTTTGTTATATACCCTTTGTTGGCAATGACAGAGGTCAAACGTTTTCTGTAAGTCTTCACAAGGTTTTCACACACTGTTGCTGGTATTTTGGCCCATTCCTCCATGCAGATCTCCTCTAGAGCAGTAATGTTTTGGGGCTGTTGCTGGGCAACACGGACTCCAAAGATTTTCGATGGGGTTGAGATCTGGAGACTGGCTAGGCCACTCCAGGACCTTGAAATGCTTCTTACGAAGCCACTCCTTCGTTGCCCGGGCGGTGTGTTTGGGATCATTGTCATGCTGAAAGACCCAGCCACGTTTCATCTTCAATGCCCTTGCTGATGGAAGCAGGTTTTCACTCAAAATCTCACGATATATGGCCCCATTCATTCTTGCGTTTACACGGATCAGTCGTCCTGGTCCCTTTGCAGAAAAACAGCCCCAAAGCATGATGTTTCCACCCCCATGCTTCACAGTAGGTATGGTGTTCTTTGGATGCAACTCAGCATTCTTTCTCCTCCAAACACGACATGTTGAGTTTTTACCAAAAAGTAACCATATGACATTCTCCCAATCCTCTTCTGGATCATCCAAATGCTCTCTAGCAAACTTCAGACGGGCCCGGACATGTACTGGCTTAAGCAGGGGGACACGTCTGGCACTGCAGGATTTGAGTCCCTGGCAGCGCAGTGTGTTACTGATGGTAGCCTTTGTTACTTTGATCCCAGCTCTCTGCAGGTCATTCACTAGGTCCCCCCGTGTGGTTCTTGTGATCATTTTGACCCCACGGGGTGAGATCTTGCGTGGAGCCCCAGATCGAGGGAGATTATCAGTGGTCTTGTATGTCTTCCATTTTCTAATAATTGCTCCCACAGTTGATTTCTTCACACCGAGCTGCTTACCTATTGCAGATTCAGTCTTCCCAGCCTGGTGTCCTTTGACAGCTCTTTGGTCTTGGCCATGGTGGAGTTTGGAGTTGGACTGTTTGAGGTTGTGGCAGTAGCGGTTTTAGGCATGGCACGGGCAGGGCGGCATTTTTTCATGACACGTGGGGGGCGGCACAAGCACTTGGAAAATAAAAATAAAAATCATCTGCGCCGCTAAGCGGTTTTCTATTATCTATCATATTATCTATCATATAACTGTGTGGGGAATTGGCAAATTGGCGCCCCTGCTTGTTGAGGGGGGCGCGGTCGCGGGGGACAGTTCACCTCTCCCAAATGGAGCGGACAAGGAGGGCTTGTCCACTCCATTAGTGGGACAAGTGGGCTAAAGTCAGTCACACCCAGGGGCGCGGGAAGTGGGGGTGCTGAGGGTGCTGCAGCACCCCCTGTTTTTTCTGTGGGCAACTGTTTAATTGTTGGGAATATTAAAAAAAAAAATCGGAGTGTCTATTTAAGTGCAAATAGCTATGTTGCTGGCAGAGGCTATTTACATTAACTCCACCCACAAACGTATGATTGGGATAGTCAAATTTGCAAAAGACGGTTGCTAGTTGTCAGATTCAGTGGCGCAGATGGTAAAGTTTGCGTTACACTTCTTTTGACACAATCGACTGGGATTCTAATCTGCCTTTTGGCGAACTTTTTTTCTCCCTTTTTAAATTTCAAATCACATCAGAAAAGCATTTATTTTTTAATAAAAATGAAGGAAATAATCAAAAAGTTGAACATAAAGTATTGGGTAGGGTTAGGGTAGGTGTAGGGAGAGCTTTTGTCCCAATAAGGTGGCATCCATTTAATAATTAGAAATAAAATAAAAAAATTACACTCAATAAGTTATTGCATACTATTTTATAATGTATTATAATGCAGAAGTGCAGATAATTACCACTAGTTTTGCAATAAGTAATGTTTTTCGCCATGTTTTTATTTTATTTTAACATAGAATAAATAGAATCTAAAGCTATTTGCACTGTGTAAATAACATATCACTAAAGAATACTGCTATTTTCACTTTGTGGTTTAGTCTTGACTTCTGGTCGTGAGTGACAGTGTTGGGGGATGGGAAATCTGTTGATTGTCGAGTGCCAAATAAACACAGAGTGTTTATTATGTATATAGAGTATATTTATTTAAGTTCTGATAACTTATACTGTTTTGCGCAGAATTGTGTTTTTCATGTTGAAGGATTTGTGCAATTGAGAAATATAAGCTTGTCTTACACTTATATTGTTATAGCAAAACATGGCTGTTTGTGCAAAATTTTTAGCAAAAAAACCTACAATTTTTTATTTTTTTTCTCAGATGGGGGGGCTCAGAGGGGGTCTCGCCCCGAGAATAATTCAATGTAGAACCGCCACTGGGTTGTGGACAGGTGTCTTTTATACTGATAACGAGTTCAAACAAATGCCATTAATACAGGTAACGAGTGGAGGACAGAGGAGCCTCTTAAAGAAGAAGTTACAGGTCTGTGAGAGCCAGAAATCTTGCTTGTTTGTAGGTGACCAAATACTTATTTTACCGAGGAATTTACCAATTAATTCTTTAAAAATCCTACAATGTGATTTTCTGGATTTTTTTTCTAATTTTGTCTCTCATAGTTGAGGTATACCTATGATGAAAATTACAGGCCTCTCTCATTTTTAAGTGTCTTTTTAAGTGGGAGAACTTGCACAATTGGTGGCTGACTAAATACTTTTTTGCCCCACTGTATAAGGTGCATTACAAGGCATAATTAATGCATCAAAACTACTTTTATAATACATTACACATAAAAGCTTTAAGTAAAGTTTGCAGTACAACTGTTTTTGTGCAGCAATTCAGCATATTAGAATGATTTCTGAAGGATTGTGTGACACTGAAGAAAATTCAGTTTTGCCATCACAGGAATAAATTACATTTAAAAAAAACATGAAAATAGAAAAGTTATTTTAATTTGTAATAATATTTCACAATATTACTATTTTTACTATTTGATCAAATAAATCAATACAAATAAATAAACACAAGACACTTTCAAAAACAATACAAAAAAATCTTGCCAATCCTAAACTTTTGAACGGTAGTCTATTTTCAAAAAATGAAATTAAGCTTGTGGCAAATGCCAAAACACAATTAATAATTCATATCCAATGTCAATGTTGTGTTTTGAAGGGTTTGTGTGTAATAATAAGTGTGTTTTGTTGATGTGTTCAGGGTTTGTGGGTCCTTTACATGCTGAATGGATACAGGGCTTTTCCAGCAGCGCATAAAGTTTTGGATCTCCTTCAGTACCTTCTCTCCACCAGTGATGCCTATGATCAACAGGTGATGGAGCTAGAACTGAAATATCTTCTCTGGTGTGAAAGAGAATTTTATATCATAATATGTCATTCATTGTCTGCAGATGGAGATATGGAGGGTGGAAAGCTTGTTGCCCCTCATAGCCACACTCTTTTTAGGTGTAGTCATCCTTGGTACTGGAGTGAGTATGTTCTTTATGTTACTCAGAGCTTTAGTTTCGGCTGTTTAAACAATAACTTGTGTAACTGCACTACGGCATGTGCTCAGTATAAATTGTTTCCGCAGCTGATTTGAAACGAGCATGCACTCGTTCCTTTGTGTAAAGCTTGAACCTTCCTTTCTCCCCCCACTTGCTGAACAACAGACGCTGTTCTGCATTAAAACCCTGGTGCCTGGCAACCCATCTTGCTTCCCTGACGACCGTCGTCAGTCCATGAGCAGGCAGCCCTCCTTTACATATTCAGAATGGACAGATGCTAAACAGGAGGATTTCTACGAGCTGGATGCTGTTCCGGAGACGCCTGTGTTTGACTGCTTTATGGACATGAAGACCGAAGCTGACCCTGTCACTCTCACTGTCAAACCTGTGGGCTTGCAGGAAAGGTAAGAAAAGATTGGCAATCTGATATACCGAGCATTTTCCCAGTGGGCCAACGCACTTTGGTCCAATGTTGTTGTTTTTTTGCCAAGGACTGGCTTCAGATATGTGAAGGTATGCTAAAAGACAGTCAGTTCCCTTCATTGATACATTCATATAAACCCCCACACATTTTGAGCATTGCGAAAAGTGAGCTTGCTGTGCCTCTACAGAATTTTCTTTACTAGCACATCTATTCTTGTGTCCCTACTCTGGTCTTCGTTAACAGACTGTCTTCAGAAAAGTTTCGAAGGCATTTTTTTTTCATCTTATGTTTTTATAAGCACAGCTGCTTTGTTTACAGTGGTAACCAAGAAAACGTTTTATCACTGCTGTTCCATAAGCGCCACCTGTTGTCAGAAAGTAAATTTGAATTTTTAGCATATCTTCACAAAGCTGAAGTCATTCTGTATGCTTGAAATCTTGAAATTGTACAACCTAATTTATATATAAAAAAGAACTTCCCATGCATCTTTGGATTGTGGTTAAAATTCAGTGGTTGCCTCTAATTTCTAATGGCTACAGATTTTTTAAGGCCAGTTCAGCCAATAAACATCAAATAGAGCAAATAAACATCATGTTCACGTACTCTTTCATTCTTTATTGTCTGTTGCTTAAATAAAAAATAAAAAATATATATATATATGTACACACACCAATTGCCAATTTTTTTTATTTATGTATATATATATATATATATATACAGTGGGGCAAAAAAGTATTTAGTCAGCCACCAATTGTGCAAGTTCTCCCACTTAAAAAGATGAGAGAGGCCTGTACTTTTCATCATAGGTATACCTCAACTATGAGAGACAAAATGAGAAAAAAAATCCAGAAAATCACATTGTAGGATTTTTAAAGAATTAATTGGTAAATTCCTCGGTAAAATAAGTATTTGGTCACCTACAAACAAGCAAGATTTCTGGCTCTCACAGACCTGTAACAACTTCTTTAAGAGGCTCCTCTGTCCTCCACTCGTTACCTGTATTAATGGCATCTGTTTGAATTCGTTATCAGTATAAAAGACACCTGTCCACAACCTCAAACAGTCCAACTCCAAACTCCACCATGGCTAAGACCAAAGAGCTGTCAAAGGACACCAGAAACAAAATTGTAGACCTGCACCAGGCTGGGAAGACTGAATCTGCAATAGGTAAGCAGCTTGGTGTGAAGAAATCAACTGTGGGAGCAATTATTAGAAAATGGAAGACATACAAGACCACTGATAATCTCCCTCGATCTGGGGCTCCACAAGATCTCACCCGTGGGGTCAAAATAATCACAAGAACTGTGAGCAAAAATCCCAGAACCACACGGGGACCTAGTGAATGACCTGCAGAGAGCTGGGACCAAAGTAACAAAGACTACCATCAGTAACACACTGCGCCGCCAGGGACTCAAATCCTGCAGTGCCAGGCGTGTCCCCTGCTTAAGCCAGTACATGTCCGGGCCCGTCTGAAGTTTGCTAGAGAGCATTTGGATGATCCAGAGGAGGATTGGGAGAATGTCATATGGTCAGATGAAACCAAAATAGAACTTTTTGGTAAAAACTCAAAGAATGCTGAGTTGCATCCAAAGAACACCATACCTACTGTGAAGCATGGGGGTGGAAACATCATGCTTTGGGGCTGTTTTTCTGCAAAGGGACCAGGACGACTGATCCATATAAACGAAAGAATGAATGGGGCCATGTATCGTGAGATTTTGAGTGAAAACCTCCTTCCATCAGCAAGGGCATTGAAGATGAAACGTGGCTGGGTCTTTCAGCATGACAATGATCCCAAACACACCGCCCGGGCAACGAAGGAGTGGGTTCTTAAGAAGCATTTCAAGGTCCTGGAGTGGCCTAGCCAGTCTCCAGATCTCAACCCCATCGAAAAGTTGAAAGTCCGTGTTGCCCAGCAACAGCCCCAAAACATTACTGCTCTAGAGGAGATCTGCATGGAGGAATGGGCCAAAATACCAGCAACAGTGTGTGAAAACCTTGTGAAGACTTACAGAAAACGTTCGACCTCTGTCATTGCCAACAAAGGGTATATAACAAAGTATTGAGATGAAATTTTGTTATTGACCAAATACTTATTTTCCACCATAATTTGCAAATAAATTCTTTAAAAATCCTACAATGTGATTTTCTGGATTTTTTTTCTTCTCATTTTGTCTCTCATAGTTCAGGTATACCCATGATGAAAATTACAGGCCTCTCTCATCTTTTTAAGTGGGAGAACTTGCACAATTGGTGGCTGACTAAATACTTTTTTGCCCCACTGTATATATATATATATATTCATACATATATGTATACAAGGGTGCACATAAGTGGTGCGCATGCGTGACCAAAATAAAAAATGCGCTGTGTAAATGACTTCAGACCGCTCATTTGTGTACCAACATGGTTGACAGCTGTTGATGCACAGTTACCATTTTAGATCGACACACTGTAATACTGTATAAGATTTCTATTCAAACTGAAAGCATAATAAGCACTTACTTGCCGGCAACCTGCCAAAATAAAATCTTGCTGATTTGAAGCTTGAAAATGATGAAACATTTTATTTTTAAGTTTACTATAAAATAATTGTATTTTTATTTAATACTCCCTTTTTATTTTAAAATATAATAGTATTATCACACTTTATTATTTTGTTTATTATTTTATTAAAAAACAAAATAAGTAAAGTACAATAATATTATTATCACTATTATTTTTTTTAGTTATATTTAATGGGTCACACTGTTTAGTGTGAGGACCAAATCAAATCTCCAGGTGCTCTTAGGAGAATATATATTTATGTAAAATGGCCCACCTCTATTACTTTATAATATTGTACAGGTGGGCCGCTGGGACCAAAAAATGGGCTGATTTTATGTCCCAGTCCCCGCCTTGTTACATTCTATAAATAATTTTTTGCTGTTTGCTTTTAGAATATTCTTGTGATGTTTCAGCGTTTAATGTGAGACTGTGCTGAACATTTTAATGAGGAAAGAATCATAAATACGGAAGTGGTGATGGTGGAAAGGCTATCCACTTGTGTCATAATTAAACATGGAAAAGCAATTGTTTAATATTTAAAGGCAACTTTAAATAAATATTTTAACACAGATGAATTCCCTTTTCATGTTTTCAGAATTCAATATCCCAAAGTGCATAAATCAGAAACTACTATAAAAAAGAAAAGTAGTCGAAGTAGTCGTTACCTGTTCACACTAATTTTACTCATTTTAAGTTTTGATAGAGACCCTGAAAAGGCTTTAGCCCTTGAAAAACTCTGAATGCATCTGAATTTACATTATATATTTAAATTACATTGTCACACAAACTCTGTTGTGATTTTCAGGAGAGGTTCTAATGTGTCGCTGACGTTGGACATGTGCACCCCTGGTACTACAGAGCCCTATGGAGCGCTGCTGTCCCCTAGAGAGCAGAGCACACAGGAATACCTACAGAACGCATCCAACCTGCTCACCCCCGAGCAGCTGCACAAGTGCGCACTGGACGACGCTGCACTGCATGCCGAGTTCTATGTGAGTATCACTCACAGTAACATCCACGTACAAAATAAAACAGTGATCGTAACATAACAGCATCTTGTGATTCTGGTGGAAACAGGAAACACCCATGAACTTCGTGGACCCTAAAGAATACAATTTTCCTGGCGTGGTGAGGAAGAATCGCTACAAAACCATACTACCAAGTGTGTATAATACTCTGCATATAGTAAAGTGTGGAAATGGCTGATGAGGTTTGTTACTGATGATATTGGCATGTCTTTGAATTTGTAAGATCTTAACTCTAAATTGCAGACACGCATAGCAGAGTTTGCTTAAAAGCAAAAGAAGAAGGTGATTTTCTCAGCACCTACATCAACGCTAATTATTTGAAGGTGAGTATGTGTTAGCGTCAAATGAAAATCTTATTTTGCTTGTTGATAAAGTATGTAAGCTGTGATGTGTTCATTTTTAATAAACTGAATAAATTAGTTTGTGATGAAACAACCAAATCTTTAGAGTTGTATTTAGCATTGTCCAATTTTTTTTTTTCATTTTTGCAGTATTTCTGTAACATTCTGTCATTTGTCCTCTTAAGTTAAGGTAATAAATGTATGTCATAGCTTTTATGATTTATTCTAAGATCACAAATTATAAGGAGACTGTATAATGTTTGAAAAATAATAATTTGATGTGGTTTTGCATGTGTGCGCAGTATTTCTGATCACATAGAAATGCTATAGGCTGAAAAGTTAAGGCTCTCTAATCAGCCTTTCTTTCTTTCAAACTTTTTTCTTTAGGGCTATGGAGGGAAAGAAAAGGCTTACATTGCTACACAGGGTCCAACTGTAAACACAGTGGGGGATTTCTGGAGGATGGTTTGGCAGGAGCACTGTCCCATTATTGTCATGATCACCAACATTGAAGAAAAAAATGAGGTCTTTATATATCCACACATATCACATGATTGGGAGGAATTATCCTTTCATGCTGAGCAATTAAACATCTTTGAGATATTTTAATAATTAATATGTATTCTCAGGCTTATGCAAACTTGAATTAACACTAAATAGTTTTTCTTGTCCAACCCCTAGTCCTGTCACTATTCAATACTTAGCACAAACTCAGGCTGAACATTAAACTACTTATCATATTGTCAAAACTTTAGGTATTTTGCAGAAGTCAGACACCAGGGTTGAAGTGATTTTGACTTTACATGCCTTGAAATATTTAGGTGAATTCCAATGAGTTATCAGAAATCATGAATGGAATTTATCTGAATGGTTTAAAATGCTGGCTTTGCTGGACTGAATAAAACACATATGTTATATGAATCAACTAAAACATTTTTGTGTGTGTATCCCACAGAAATGCACAGAATACTGGCCAGAGGACAGTGTCATCTGTGAAGATATCGAGATCACTGTCAAACAGGTCATCCAGGCAGATGACTACAGTCTAAGGATTTTCACTGTGAAGGTTTGTTTTGTGTTTGAGTGTGTGTGTGTTCATGTGACTATGTCTAGAATGCTTATATTGAAAAGTTTTAATAAAAATAACTGACGTGCATTTTTAGTGTTTTATATGCAAATTAATAGGATAAGGAATCTTAATGTATGAACTTATTTAATTTTATCTGTTACATTTTTACCAAAAACTGAAAGAATAGAATTTTGACACATTTCAAAGTTGTGCCAAAAGCTGAGTATAGGAAGGCTGTGTCTTGGTAATGTTTTGGTTTATTGAAACAAAATGTGGCATATGCCATTGTGACTGTGCCCGTGCAGTTTGGTGACAGTGCCACCTATAGGTTAATATTGCATTACAAGCAACATTGAATTTGTTTATAGCCCATGAAAGACAAGACAACTGACAGTATCATATTTTGCATCCTCATTTAAAATAGAATTCAAAGACCCAAAAAAGTGAAATCTGAGAATGCAGATTATGTGCTGTTTTTAAAAGCCGTCACTCTTAAAAAAGTAATTTCTGCTTGCCAAATACAATTTCTTATTCAGTTTCATGTTGACATTACAGTACAGTATAACTAATGAAGACAAGACTAATATTTACAGAAGAGTCTAACCTTCAAGAGGTTTGTGTGAAAGACAAGAAAGATGAGAAGGACAGAAAGAGAGAAGTCCAGGTTGAGCGCAATATTTTTTTGCTTCTGTTTTCTACTGTTTCCTCTGGAGGCATGGCTGTCATGGCAACAAATATTCTTAGCAATGCAGTGTTTCACATAATTGAAGGAAATATAGTTAATCACAAAATCTGTGTAAGATATCTTAAAGAGATATATCAAAGAATGTGTATACGTGTTAGTATGGGCATCATTTGGTATGTAGTATATATGAGGTTGGAGATTACCCTGATAATATTTCAACAATCATGTTTATGTGTCTTCTCTCTCAGTTATTTGGAATCAGAACTAGACATTAGTAAATCATTATTGATCAGAAATTGTTCTTGATTCAGTTAATGCATTTGAACAGAACCCCAGTACTGATGAAGGCTAGAAACACTCCTGTCTATACATGCGTGTTAAGCCGGGTACACGCTATATGATTTATGAGTGCTTTACAATTGTTGCTTGTCAGATTTTACGAACAGGATCCCAAGTATAAACTATGTTACACAGGGATTTCAGTTGTCAGATTGTATAACAGTCAAGTCTCGTTAAAAATGGGCATAGACATAGGATTTACATTGTCAATCCGTGAGATGTTTTGTGACGGTGATATGTGTGGAGCAAAGGTTTTTTTTTTCTTTCTGTGCTCCTAAAGGTTCTTGATTTCACAGTTGTCGCAGGAGAAGCCATACTGCAGGACTGTGCCTCAAAACCTCTGACAGAATTTCATCAGATTGCAATGGTCAGCACACATGTTAAACTAGTGATCGAAGGCTACAGCTTTTGACCTTGAATAAGAGGAATCTTGTAGGATTTTTCTCAGACGCCCAAATAAAATGGTCAATTTTGTAGAGTGTGCACCCGGTTTTACTGAACTGCAAATGTTTGTGTGTGTAGAGTGAGGGTGAGGAGCGCACTCTCAGACAGTACTGGTACACATCCTGGCCAGATCAGAAAACTCCAGACAAGGCCCCGCCTCTTTTGGAGTTGGTTAGGGAAGTGGAGGAAGCGAGGAAACATGCTCCGCCCAACAGTGGCCCTGTCATTGTCCACTGCAGGTAACACACACTTTTCAAAAAAGTTGTTAAAGTGACAGTAAAAAGATGAAGCTAATATATTTAAACACTGTTTTCTCTACTCTTAGTGCAGGGATTGGACGCACTGGCTGTTTCATTGCTACCTCTATCTTGTGCCAGCAGCTAAGCAATGAAGGGGTGGTTGACATCCTGAAGACTACTAGCCAGCTACGCTTGGACAGGTAAAATATAGATATACTGTACATCCTTTGAAACACAAGTGTCAGTTTGGGTTGAGACAGCAGCAGAATAAATGTTAGCTGTTTGGCCTCAGTGGTATCCGGGCCAACCTGAAGTCATGGAGAAAAATCCTTGCAAGACCTGTTGGTGTTACATTAGGCTATTGTTAAGTGCCAAGTTGGACTGCTAGATGCTATTAAAGGGATAGTTCACCTAAAAATGAAAATTCTGTTATTAATTACTCACCCTCATCATGTCTATCCAAACCCATAAGACTGTTCATCTTTGGGACATAAATGAAGATATTTTTGCTTTCTGACCCTGCATAGACAGCAATGTAACTGCCACGTTCAAGGCCCAGAAAGGTAGTAAGACACCGATAAAATAGTCCATGTGATATTAGTGGTTCAATAGTAATTTTATGAAGCTATGAGAATACTTTTTGTGCACAAAGAAAACAAAAATAACAACTTTATTCAACAATTTCTTCTCTTCCATGCCAGACTTCGACGTGCATTCACAACAGTACCACGACACATGTGCATGCATTCCTCCGCTTGAAAAAAAGCTGCGGTGCATCCGGGTCTAAGTTGGAACTCCGGCTCCTGCGTCAGCAGCATCACACACATGTGTCGTGGTACTCTCATGAATGGTGGTGTAGATTGACACGGAAGAGAATAATTATTTTTGTTTACTTTGCGCAGAAAAAGTATTCTCGCAGCTTCATAAAATTAAGGTTAAACCACTGATGTCCCATCCAACTACAGTATGTTTCTGGGCCTTGAACATGGTAGTTACATTGCTGTCTATTCAGGGTCGGAAAGCTCTCAGATTTCATCAAACATATATCTTAATTTGTGTTCCAAAGAGGAACGAAGGTCTCACAGGTTTGGAACAACATGATGGTGAGTAATTAATGACAGAATTTTCATTTTTGGGTGAACTATCCTTTTAAGTACATTAACAGTTGGTCTCATGTTGTTGTTGTTGCTGTGATTTCAGAGGAGGCATGATCCAGACAGCGGAGCAGTATCAGTTTGTTCATCATGTACTCAGCCTGTATGAAAGACAGCTTCGGGAGACCTCAGAAGAGTAAAGCCTCCATGAGCGCACAACCTTCACACCACTCCTCACAGAGCAGTTGACCTTCATCTGAACACATGGGGCAGGGACTGACCCTCAGTACCTCAAGTCTCATGTCTTCAAACACAACAGAAGTTTTAGGAGCAGACCCAATATTAGATTTTAGCTGAGTCCAATCTCCAATACCTAATTCCCACCAATCAGTTATTAAATATACTTTGTCTTTTTTCTTTACCATAACAGTAACATAAAGCAGTCAGTTATGTCATACACAAGTACTGCCCACATAATAACACTCAGCAGACCATCAGTGCTCAAACGCGACAATGTTTGAATGCGTGCATACTTCATACACAGTGGTATGAACACAATAAGAAGCAGACACCAAGGCCTCCATTTATGATGTAAATTAACATTAGGTTTAGGGACCTCCTCAATTTCTGAGCCTACAAATACAGCAATTTTCCTTTTACTGCTAAGACATTTTTACAGGATTTATAACTCAGTGTTAAGATGAGATTTGTTGTAAAGTGTGCGTGTACATGTTGAAAGATCAACCTCTTGGCAATCTGAACATCAGTATGTTTGTGTGTGCATGTGTGTGTCACAGAAACAGAAGGGGAGAGAGAGGTACTGTTTACTACATGTTCGATGATTATCAGAACTCCGGATGTGCGGTTGGTCTCTAGAAGAGGTTAGCCTACCACATTTAATACAAAATGGCCTTAATATGTGTCTTTCTGTTCGTACTGGGGTCTGTACGGTTGTGTGTAAATGTTGTCGGGCAGAGCTAAAGGCAGTGTGGTGTTACAGCCTGTCATCGTCTCATTCGGTAAGACTGAGAGAGGCACAGAGACTGATCTCCGTACATTTTCCCTCAGCAAACCTTTGCCTTCTCGATTTGCGTGTTGTCGGACGCTATATCGTGTGAAACATTTTAGTTGGACTCTAAAAAGCATTGATGCTGCACCTCAAGGTTTTATGTATCAAGATGCCGAAACACTGTATCCAACTAATGTTAAATTTGTAAATCACAGCTTGTATCAATAGCAGAAATCATGACAATATAGTTATATATAGTTGTGATGTTTTTTTGCTGATTTCTGTTTATTTTCTGAGCTTGTTTTACTCTGGTTACGTTTAACATTGTTTATATGTGGGTCTGCGTATCTGATTAGTTAAGACGTATAATCAGTATTTGCCCGAGTTGGCAGCTCGTACAGCTTTGCTGAGACTTGCAGTTTGCATGAGCAAGTACATTTTGAGCTTCTTTTTAATTATGAGCAAGGAAATGTTTAAATTAGAAGCAGACATCTGTGTGTGATTATGTGCAAACGTTTCTGGTACAGCAGAGTGTCTGCTGTTGGAATAAGCATCTTCTGTCCGACGGACTCATGTGATCCAGCTGGAAGTACCAATGCAAGCTCTCCTCTGAATTTCTTTAGACAGTACTGCTACCACCCTTATTGTCTCCAGTCGTTCTCGAGCTAGTCATATGTCCTCAAAATGATGTTTCCTTCCAGGCAGCTCTGAGCTGAAATTAGGAGGTTAACAGAAGCTTGAAAACACCTCCTTGTTACACAAGAGATTGTACTTTTTTTTGTAAGTGTTGTTAGTTCAAGGCCTCATGATAGTTTGCCAGAAATGAGAATGGGCCTCATTCATGAAACATTCATAAATATAGGAGTAAATTCGGAGTAATTTGCGCATAAAACGGACCTTCCCGAAAACTCTCCTCTGGGTTCACAAACGCTTCGTAAACTTCCGATTTGATGGTTAAACATGATTATGTTAATGAATTCCAATCATTCGTAAATAGGGCGCTTGTGCACGCTCATTCACAATTAGCATAATCCCCGCCTATGAATTACAACTGAGCAAATTTCGTGTCCAGGAACGCAGTGGAATATTCTGGTCTGCTTTCTCAGGTTTGGCTCCAGTATATTGCATAAATGCAAAAAAGACTAATAGGCCATATGCCTAACAATAAATATTCAATTAACGTGTCCATCAAAGCGTTTAGCCAGGTGCTCTTCTGAAAACAGCCAGCCGGTGGCGCTTGAGAATGCTTTGGTGGCACAGCGTTTCTCCAGCTGAGATGCTTTGGTTGCTATGATTACTAAGAATATCCATGGCAGTAACATATTACTAGTATCTCATTTTGAAGAATTACTGATTTATATTACTGAATATAAAAATGCAGTAACCAGCAATATTAACTTCTCTATTGTTGTTTAGTTGTTGTACAAGTAGGATGATTGGTCGGTACCCTGATAGTACACATACATCTCGGAGAAGTCTATTTGACATCTGTATTTACATCTGCAAGACGTATTTTTTAGAGTGTTTGCTCATCTGCAATACGTCTATAGGACGTCTCCTGTCAGATGTCAAATAGATGTCTATTAGATGTCTTTAAGATGTTTAAGATTTAGAAAGTATGTAAAACTGACATCTGAAAGACGTCTGTTAGACGTTTGTAGACAGCAGATGCTTTCCAGATCAAGAGATCTGTAACAGACATCTTGCAGACATACGTGTGCTATCTGGGGTGTAGTATTTGTCCCGCCCCTCCTCCATTGATTGGACGGCTGGGTAAAAAGTGACAGTGACAAGCATGTTTTACCCAAAGCTAAACAGTTGATCAACTCTCAGCTAAAAATAAATAAATAAAAAAGAAAAGATAAGAGCAAACGAACTTGTAAAATATTATAATGGCAGTGCATCAAAATTCAGTGTAATCAGTTTTCCAAAAAGAACACAGAATGTTTTACGCACCATTTACACAGGTGTAGGGAGCAGGTGTACATTTCTTTCTTACCAACTAAAACAAAACAAAATATGAACACTTTCTTGAATCCGAAGATTTACGTCAGAACAGCTTTACGAACGATTTACACAAAAATTCGTTCTGCTCGTGTTTCATGAAAGAGGCCCAATGACTCTCATTCACGTGCTTTAATCGCTGCTGTTATAGTCTTTTTATTATTGCATAACTGCTTTCGTGTTTTAGTTGGTACTGAGTAATTGAATTTTAGCATTTGTTTTTAATGAACTGGCATATTAGTCCTATTTACTGAAAGAGTTTTGTCTGTTTTTGTGCTGTTACTATACTGCCAAAGACTGTAGTGATTGGTCCATACCACAAAACCTGAACAATCTGAATTCTGTATTTACAAACTTTGAAAACTGAAGTTTTAACACCAACACGTGGAATTGTGTACATGTATGAAACCAGCATTTATATATTTTTAAAGTGAAAATCTGAATTCGCATTGTAAAACCTGTTCTCTGACTTACACAACCTTTCCTGATCAGTTTGTTATCTTTTCTTATTTATTTAAATTCTATTTATTAATTTGAATTATACAGTATACACGTTCAAAGGTTTGGGGTCCGTAACTTTTTTGTTTCTTTGAAAGAAGTCTCTTGAGGCCACATTTATTTGTTCAAAAATACAGTAAAAAGGAAAATGTAATTTATTCCTGTGATGGAAAAGCTGAATTTTCAGCAGTCAATAGTCCAGTCTTCAGAAATTATTCTAATATGCTGATTTGGTGCTAAAGTAACATTTCTTATTATTAGCAATGTTGAAAACCGCTGTGCTACTTGATATTTTTGTGCAAACCATGATAAATATTTTTTCAGGAATCTTTGATAAATAGAAAGTTCAAAAGAACAACATTTATTTACAATAGAATACTGTTGTAACACTGTGCAAGTCTTTACTGTAACTTTTGATCAATTGAATGCATCCTTGCTGAAAAAAAGGATTAAACAAATCTTACTAACCCCAAACTTTTAAATGGTCCAGTAAATTATTATCCCTCTGTATCATTTTCTGGAACTAGTTTCTCAATTGAACATCTGTGCCTTGCTTCCAGTCAAACAGCTATTTTTTTCCCACCTGAGATCTTTCATCTTAGACCGCATACGAGGACGCAGTTTTTGTCCCTTAATGTGAAACTAATACAAAATTGTTCTTGTGAGGTCCAAGTGAGTGAGAAAACAGGTTTTTATCAACAATGGTCAATTGACTCCCTTAGAGGAATGTAAACACAAGCTCTATTTACAGCATTTATGTCAATTATCATGAAAATATTTTAGACTTTCTTTTAAAAAACACAAAAGTCATAGTTTTGACAGAATCGCTTGCTGACAATCTTTCAGTGACTGGTATAGCCTGTAAAAGCATTCACTTTCACATGTTATGTGTATCTGAATGCATAACCAGAAGTTCATCTACCTGGAAAAGTATTTTCTGAGGTAATCATCACTATAATGGCGCAAATGCTGTGGACAGTTCAAACCAGAACATTCCTTAAAGGAATAATTTTTGAAATGTTGAACCGAATCTCTGTGTGTCTGTTACATGCTGTTTGCCACCCTGATGGCCGTTTACTGGTTTTGTACATTGTCTACCAGGACAACTTTGTTGAACATTTCCAAAGTCATCAAACTATGGGACTATACTGTTTTAGGTCAGTGAATTCATTCACGGTGAGGAAATTCTATTCTAAAGTGACAGAGTAATGCAGGTCGTCAGTAGCCTTAATCACACAAATGAATCCTGTTTTCATTGGGTGTACCAATTTATTACTTTGATATCAAATAAAACGATTTCACGTTGAATCAATGTTATAGTTCAAAGACTGAGAGAAGGGCTAATATAGCAGTTTAGAGAAGTCATACCCCTCCCCCAGCTCACTGCCCACTCACTCTCAGTCGGACCCAACTTCCTACAGAACACTCCATCTGTCGGGCCCGTCTGCGTTGCCAGAGAAGAGTAACAGACACACAGGCACCAGCAAACAAGTATATCATTATATCATACACACAAATTAGATCCTGGGCCAAACTATCTTGGATTATATCCACGTAACAGTGATTTTAATATATTTAAAAGAGAGTGTGCTGTTTTATGTTTAAATGGATATTAATTTAATCATCATGAACGACTCACTACCAGCATAGTATGTCTTTATGCACTACTGTACAAAGCTAAAACAAGCACAAAGATGAAATACTGATTTTATGAATGTGAATGCAGAGGCTTGAGCCTCGGCTGTCTTAATTGCTCATATATTTCAATGCCACCTGAGTATTTGACCTTTTGCTTCTTCAATCACTCAGAATATTTTCAAGATTTTTATTTTCTAGAAACCATGTGTTTAGCAGTGTTTTAATATTTTCTGCTTATTTATTGTCCTGTGGTTTTGGTTGAAATGTTTGGCACCGGCCCTTTGATCTCAAAAAAAGAAGAAATGTTTTGGTTTAATTTTAATCCTGTTCTATAGTGAAATAGATGTGGTTTGAAAATTCAATTTGCCTCATTGCTTTCGTATTGTTCCACTGCTGTTGAATCCAAATAGAATGTAACATGACTAAGTTTACAATATTATGGCTTGTATAATTGGTATAAGCTTTAATTTTTAAATAAAAATACATTTCTGTTAATCAGGACCATGGGATGATTGGACTTTGATTGACATGGAGACAAGGTGCATAGACATCAGGTTATACATCTAAGCTGCAAAATCACAGCACAAGTGCAATCCTAATTCTGAGCCTTCTGATACTGGGGAACACCTTTTTAGTGTATGTCGTGCTCTGTGTGAATGAGAGCATAAAAGAAATGTTGAGCAGGGCAAAACTGTGTAACTACCTAAAAGAAAATCATAATCTTTGTCTCGGTGGGGGAAATATTTTCACTCTTGAATGTAGTATTTTACAAATAGTTCTCAATTCCCCGTGATTAAAATGACTCTGGTCACCTGTATGTAATGTGTTTTTATTTGCCACTGATAGTTCTTGGCCAATTAGTTAGAAATGTG